>NW_019154105.1:47241288-47616871 GCF_002288905.1 Enhydra lutris kenyoni | reverse complement strand
CTATACATATAGCTAAACCACCTGGCCTCCCCTTCCCACTCTTCTGAAGTTGTATACTGTTCTAAGGCCTATTGTACTTTTATTACTTGCAGATGTACCTATAAATAATAGATACAGTTGTTTAAAAATTTACATAAATTATCAAACTCTAGGTAATGTTTTGCAGCTCTTTTTGCTCACATGTATGTTGTAAATTTTCCTTGTTCATATACAGCTTTATTAAAATTCACTGTAACTGTTTAATATGAGTTAACCACAGTGTATCTATACATATAGCTAAACCACCTGGCCTCCCCTTCCCACTCTTCTGAAGTTGTATACTGTTCTAAGGCCTATTGTACTTTTATTACTTGCAGATGTACCTATAAATAATAGATACAGTTGTTTAAAAATTTACATAAATTATCAAACTCTAGGTAATGTTTTGCAGCTCTTTTTGCTCACATGTATGTTGTAAATTTTCCTTGTTCATATACAGCTTTATTAAAATTCACTGTAACTGTTTAATATGAGTTAACCACAGTGTATCTATTCATTATAATCACAAACCACAGTTTATTAACCCATTTTTCTACTGAGGTTGGTTCTTTGTACTTTTTTGCCTTTACAGACAGTACTGCAGTGAGCATCCTTACCTTACCTTTATCTTTTTGTGCATAATTTTGAGAGTTTCTCTGAGTAGACACCTAGAAAATGGATCACTTTTAGTGCTTGGGAGGGCTGCAGTTCCTAGTCATTGCAAGGTTGCTCTCAAAATGATTGTTCATTTTTACACCCACCTTTATAAGAGTGCTTGTCTGCCCATATCCTCATCAATACTTAGAATGATCTGATTTATTTGTTTTGTAACTTGAATGGCTGTGGTATACCATAGAGTGATTAAAATTTTTATTTCTTTGATGACTACTGAGATTAATTTCCAGTTCATTTAATGGTGTTTGTATTCAGATTTCTTCCTCTCTGAGTTGCTTGTTCCTACTGTGGAATCTCTCCCAAGATTCCTTATTGATCTGGGAGAATTTGTCTTAATATTTTCCAGCTCTTTGATGGTTGCAGATAGCTTTCAGGCTTTGGCTTTTCTTTGTTACTCAGCTGTGTTATTTATTTCTTTTTTAATCATAGGGGTTTTTAAAATACGTTTCCAGTGACAAATTTATGAGACTGATTTGTGCTTTTTACGTCTTTTTCAGAAGGTAACAGATTTGCTTTCCTAAAAGTTTCAGATTTGCTTTAATCCTTTAGTCTTTTAATCTACCTGGAAGTTATTTTTGTTTGTATTGTGAGATAGGAATCTAAATATATCTCTTGATGTATGGACAAACAGTTGTCCCAGCCTCATTCCTGGTCTGTCCCTACCGGTTTGTAATCCCACTTCTCTCCATTGGTGTACGTGTGCATCTAGGCTCTCAGTTCTGTTCCACTGGTTCCATTCTGCTTTAGTTGCTATTTTATAGTTTATAGTAAGTGTTGAGGCTTGATAGGTCTGCATTTTCCTTTATTATTCAAATTCACAATTGCTGTTTAGGCCAATATGATTTTTAGGATTCACTTATGAAGATACATTGAGATTTTATTGGAATTTCTTTGAATTTATTGATCTATTTGGGGAAAGTTATTATTCATAAGTTTCACTTTTTGGGATCTGCTTTTACGTCTTTAAAAATTTAAATTTTTCTCTGCACTCTTCTTGTGCATCTTTTTAAAAAAGATTAATTTCTGGATACCCCATAGTGTTTTTTGTTTTGTTTTGTTATTGTTGTTTGTAGTTACACGTTACCTCTCTTTAAAAAAATTTTTTTTGCTTGTTGCCGATGTAAAGGGAACTGCTATTGACTTTGCTAAGCTGATGTTACATACAGAAATACTAAATTCTCTCAGGAGTCTTTTGGATTTTTTTGTTTATGCAATAATAATAATAAGTTGTTTTTTCCCTTTTCAGTCCTAATGCCTTCTTCCCTCCCTTTTTTCCCCCTAAGACCTTCAATAAAAAGTTGAATAGGGGCACCTGGGTGGCTCAGTGGGTTAAGCCTCTGCCTTTGGCCAAGGTCACGATCCCAGGGTTCTGGGATCAAGCCCTGCATCAGGCACGCTGCTCAGCGGGGAGCCTGCTTCCCTCTCTCTCTCTCTGCCTGCCTCTCTGCCTACTTGTGATCTCTGTCTGTCAATAAATAAATAAAAATCTTTTTTAAAAAAATGTTGAATAAAAGCTGTGATTGTAGGCAATATGATTGCCATTTCTGACTTCAAGGAGAATACTCCCCAGTATTTCATCATGAAATGTGATTTTTATTTATTTATTAAATTATTGTTTGTTCTGTGTTTTTGGTAGATTGCTTTTAAGTTAAGGAAATTTTATTCCTATTTTGCTAAGAATGATTCTTCTTTTAAATCAGTGGCTGTTAAATTTTACCAAGTTTTTTCCTGCCTAATTTGAAGAGATCACTTATATTATTTTTCTTTATTCTGTTGTATAAAAGCAGCACAGTGTGTGAATGTGCTTTGAGAAGTCAAGGGAAGGACAAAATAATAATCAGTGTCAGGTGCTGGTCAAATGTCAGGGAAGGGTTGAGCTATCTGTTGAATTTAGCAACAAGGAAGTAGATTGTGACTTTGTTGAGAACAGTTGCAGCCAAACTGTATGTGAGCACTTCCTACTTTCTTTGATGAATGAGTTAGGTGAAATAGTGGAGAAAGTAACAGATAAAATTCTTCATAAAACGGGAGAGAGGTTATGTCAGTTGAAAAACAGAGAAGACAGAGGAGGGTTTTTTGTTGCTGCTGTTGTTTATCGGTTTATTTTTTAGGTTTATTGTTCAGCATTGATTTTTAAATGCTATTGGGAAATAGAAAGAAGTTGAATATAAAGCTAACAGAAGCCCTAATCAGTAGAGTAAGGTGCTGGAACTTGGGGTCGAGAATAGGACAAAGTGGAAGGAGCAGAATGTGTGAACTAGAAAGGTAGAAACGTGATCAGAATCTCAATTGTCTGTCTTGACTTGTAATATCAAAAATGGAGCAGTGATCCCAAGACAGCAAGACAAACTTGGAGAGTGAGTGATGGCATAGATGTCCTGAGAAGGGGGGAGCCATGATGAGTTAAGGTGTCGGAAGGTCTTATTTATAAATGAGATTGCTCAAGTTTAATGATAGGTTGGGTTGATTGGTAAGGGAATGACTGGGAAGTGATGACTGGAGTAGAGGCGGTAGATTCACACAGCTTAATAATGTGAGTTTCAAAAGGAACACATTTTTATAAAGAGATGTAGGAATGAGGGCTTACAGAATGTAGGGGTGTGAGCACCAGTGTGATGTTCTGGTGCTGAAGCCGAAGTTTTCTACCTGCATGGGTCTAGACTGAGCCTGGTAGCAGAAACAAGATTATCTAAGATTTCTAGTTAGCTCCATAGTAATCAGTGTTCAGGAAGCAAGTTTTGGTCAGATCTTTGCCTTACTGGCTAGGAGACAGTATTTCAATGACTTGATTTAAAATTTCTTAGAGGCAGGCAAACCATAAAAGACCCTTAATGATAGAGAACAAACTGAGGCCTGACGGAGGAAGATGAGTAAGGAATGGGCTAGATGGGTGATGGGCATTAAGGAGGGCACTTGTGAGTACTGGGTGTTGTATATGAGTGATGAGTCACTAAATTCTGTTGTAATATGAAACCATATTACACTATATGTTAACTAACCAGAATTTAAATTGAAACTTGAAACATGAAAACAGTAAAACTTCAAGTTCAGACAAGTCACGCTATCTCAAGAGAGAATCTCAACCTTTTTTTTTTTTTTTTACTGACAGTTTTCTTCTTCTAATGGTAAAATTCACACAAAGTTTTGCTACAAACTACACATGCTGTATTGATTTTTAAATGTAAGGATTTATCATCATGGGCAAATTTTCAAGCCTGTGTAGTTAGTAATGTCAGATGTAATGTTAGAGCCTCATGGGTTTATGTTCTCTTCTGTTTATTTTCTAGACCTGTTTTCATTTTTGTTCTATTGTTTTTGTATTTCTTCACCTTCCTGGGAAGCAGTCCAGGTGGTAGAGGTGGTGACCATAGTGCAGTTACTCCAGTGAGTGCTGGCTCCATGGTGACGTGACCTGTTAGTGGAGGCAGGACCCCGACATGCGTGTCTGTGCTGTGCCTAGAAGCGACACTGGTCTCATGAGCCTGTTTGTGTGTTTCTGCTTGTTTTCAGGGACCATGGCCAAGCCCGCGGGGTCGCTCGCCCGAAGCAGCAGCCTGTGCCGCTCCCGTCGTAGCATCGTGCCAGCCTCGCCACAGTGTCCTCGTGCCCAGCTCCCTCCTCACACACCGCACCAGGCCCACACCCGGCACCCCCACCAACCCCAGCACCCGCAGCACTCCTTGCCTTCCCCTGACCCCGATATCCTGTCAGTGTCAAGTTGTCCTGTCCTTTATCGAAATGAGGATGAGGAGGAGGCCATTTACTTCTCTGCTGAAAAGCAATGGTATTGGCAGTGAACCAACTGCAGTATATGTTGGGCGGGGTGGATGGGAGGTGGGCCTGGGGTGGGGAGGAGCGACACTTTGGATTCGGTTTCTGTTGCTGCATCACGAATTACCATAAACTTAGTGGCTTCAAGCAACATCCCTTTATTAACTCTTAGTTCTGCATGTCAAAGTCCAAGCTTGGTGTGGCTGGGTTTTCTGCACAGGGTGTCACAAGGCTAACATCAAGGTGTTTGCCAGGCCTTATTCTTCTCTGGAGCCTGGATTGGCATCTTGGGGAGAACAAAGAAGGAGGCATAGTGTAATACGACAGAGTGCTGGGGCCTGCAGCTGGAGCCATAGCCGTGGTCCTGATTGTACTGGGCTCTGTGGACTTCGGCAAGGTCTTTGGATTTTTAGCCTAACTAGGGGAGGAAGCATTGGAAAGTTTTGAGCAAGTAAATGAATGATGTACTCGGTTTTTAAAAACCCCTTTGCATCTGTGTAGAGCAGTAGCTAGGAAGGAGGAACAAGAAGGGGAAGCAGGGAGATCAGTTAGGAAGCCCTTGCAATCACTGAGGTGACTTCACAGTAGTTCAAGAATAGGGATGGTAGCAGTGGGGGAGTGACAAGTGTTGGATTTGAGGGATATTTTGCAGGAATGGCTAATAGCATCTACTCTTTTTTGGTCTTGAGGTTGTGAACTTTATCTTTATTATCCTTCTTATTTTTCTTCTCTCTTTACGTGGAGAAGGGGGGAATCAAAAAGGAATAAACTTGTGAGAATTTATTGACTGTCTACTTCTTAAAAAATCAGGTGACATCACTGACTTTTGCCTCCCTTCACTCCCACTCCCCTCCCCCCAGTTGTACGTTAGCTTCCTTCTCCTGTTTCTAAACTTGGGAGAACTTACATTTTAGCTTAACTATATTCCTTTTTTCCTTCCTCAGGAAGCTAAATTCATCAGTTCAATAACTAAGAAGGAAAAGGAGAGACCATGACTAAAGTTCATCTTTTAAAATATATAATGTCAGCTATGTGATTTAGAAAGAAAAATACTCGGTGTTGAAACAAAACACCAAAGTAGCTGAGATTTAAAAAAAATCTGTAAACTTTAAACATTTTCATTTCTCTGACAATTGAAGAAAGATGTAGCATGAGTTATGTTTCTTAAATTGGAAGATTTCATTATTATAGTGTATGTTACATGTTAAACATTGAGTTTTGCTAAGTTGTATTATTTAAAATAGTAATCTAATTTTGTCAGAATATGTATGGACTTTTAGTATTTCTCCCTTTTTACATTTTGATGGATTAAAAATAGAAGTTGTTTTAGTTAGAATTAGTTAGCATGTCTGCTGGTAGTGTTAAAAAATACTGATTTAAAATGTTACCTTTGTCTCTGTCTCATCCAGGGAAGTGCCAGACACGGCCTCAGAATGTGACTCCTTAAATTCTTCCATTGGAAGGAAACAGTCTCCTCCTTCAAGCCTTGAGATATACCAAACATTGTCTCCTCGAAAGATATCAAGAGATGAGTTCTCTCTAGAGGATTCATCCCGAGGAGATTCACCCATAACTGCAGATATCTCTCGGGGTTCTCCAGATTGTGTAGGTCTGACAGAAACGAAGAGTATGATCTTCAGTCCTGCCAGCAAAGTGTACAATGGCATCTTGGAGAAGTCCTGTAGCATGAACCAGCTTTCTAGTGGCATCCCGGTGCCTAAACCTCGCCACACGTCCTGTTCCTCTGCTGGCAACGACAGTAAACCAGTTCAGGAAGCCCCACGTGTTGCCAGGATAAGCAGCATCCCGCACGATCTTTGTCATAATGGAGAGAAAAGCAAAAAGCCATCAAAAATCAAAAGCCTTTTTAAGAAGAAATCTAAGTGAACTGGCTGACTTGATGGAATTTATTGAAGTGGCATCTTTAAACTCTTTATCTCCCGTCCTCCACTCCCCCTTTTTTGTTTTAATTTTAGGAATGTAACTCCACTGGGGCTTTCCAGACTGGATGTCATAGTGGACTGTCCCGGGACAACTGTCTACTGTCTGCCTATTTAAATGACTATATAATCAATTCGTCCAGCCAGTTATACTGAAAAATCATTAACAGATGAGACAGTTTACAGTCATTTCTGCCTATTTATTTCTGCTTTGTTATTAGTGATGTATATACAACATTTTGTTGAAAGCCACTATGGACTTACGAGCTTTAATGGACTAGTAAGCCAGCATGGGCTTGCAAAAATTTCTTGTTTACCACACCATCTTCTTATCTTTCCACAGAGCTATTTACATCCCGGACTAAATGACTTAAACAAAGTAAAACTAATTGCACTACCGTTTTCCAGACTGGAAAAAAAAAAAATCTCTGCAAGTGAAACTGTATAGAGTTTATAAAATGACTATGGATAGGGGACTGTTTTCACTTTTAGATCAAAATGGATTTTTAAGTAGAACCTAGGGTTTCTAATTGACTTGATTTCTGGAAATGAAAACCCACGCTTTTATTATGGGAAGCTTCTATAAATGCATTTAATATTATAAAGTTTCAAGTCCTGCTGTAAAGATCATGTTGTTTTGTTTTTCCCAGGGCTTTCACTGTGATTTACTGCATTGCAGGCTGTATGATAAAATATAAATAATTTAAGGAGAGAAGGCTCTTGATTTCCTTACACACGTGGAAGAGTTGAAACTTGATTGAAGGACTGACATTCACAAGCTTAAACTGAGGTCGGGGACATGGGGATTCAGGCACTTGTTTACAGACTTTGAATAACTGCAAAGAAGTTTGGTTTGTGAAGAATTTGTACTGTGGAAAAGACAATAAATTGAAGACATTATTGTGTGGGACTGTGTTGATTTTTGTTGATAACACTCCACTAAAAACACTATACTTTTTCTGGAGAGCTAAGTGAGCTGTTGTGTTGCTTAATTGCACTATAAGAAATAGTGACGTTTTGGAAGTTGTCAACAAATTTCTTTCCATTTTATATTGTTTGTCATATTTTTATGTAGTTTGAAATGTTTAAATGTTCTAATATCAAGATTAACAAATATAAATTTATGGTGCATTTAGATTGTGTTGTATTAATTTATAAAGTTTGGGGTTCGTTAAATCTCTAGGTTATTTAAGGGTAGCTTTTACTGTGAAGATCATCACGTAGAGTGGCAAAAAATAATTACCAATAACGTCTGGGAGTTTTCGCCTAAACTCCTTCTAAAAATTCAGGCATAAATGGTTGGTTAATGCAGTATGGATGGACATTGGGATGAACAATGGATACATATTAGCTCGAATGGCTTTTCAGCAGTATGGCTAAAACATGTAGTGTCCAACCCAGTCCTGCTTAGAGGAAAATGCCAACTGATCGGAAGTTTATGTGAGATGTGCTCCTAAGAAATACTTTTATCAAGAATATGAACGGTTTCCTGAAGTGTCCAAAAGTTGTGGTGGTTTATTCTCTTTAGTACTGTTGTTAAAAACTGTTAAGGTGTTGAATGATATATATAGTCACATATATTCAATATATGATATATTCAATATATATGTTATACACACACACACACACACATACATACACACACAGATATTTATACATTTAAGAGACAGTGCTGTAAAGGCAAAAAAATGATTAACTGAAATAAACACAGTGTTTTGGTCTAATCAGAAGGTAAGATCCCCTGAAAGGTCAAGTTGAGGAACAATGGCACTAAAGCTGTTGGGAAGTGGGGGTAATGTGCGTAAAGCATTGAAAAGCATTCTGGAAAGTTTCTTCCAAGTGAAGGGAATATTTTTATCTTCTTTCTCCTTACAACCAGACAGGAGTTCTTTCCTCTGAAAATTGTACAAGGTATGAGAACTTTATAGTTTGATAGATAGAAAAGGTAAAAGACCGATGGGGCAGGGAGTCAGGTGGGAGGAGGAAAGAAGGGCTCCAAGGGGCTCCCAGCAAGGCCTGCTGCCTGTTGAGTATTAGAAGGGAATTCTGGATCAGAACCACTGGACGCCGGCACATGGGGGCTGGCGTGGAAGAGGCCGGCCTAAGTATAGTGTGGGCAGTCTAAGGGAATGCATGGTTTGTACGAAATTTCATGTTCTTGTGTATAAACAAATTCAACCAAGGGGTTTTTGCTGCTTTATGTTGGTAGTACGTACTTGGCGTTAGTACAGTGTTCTATCTTTGTAAATTCAACAGAGAATAATTAAGCCGTAGAAAGCCACAATAATTTCTGTGTTGCTTCATTTCCATGTGTAGAGTTGGGCATTAATATAAGTTTTTTAAATTACCCATTCATTACCTTACTAATCTTATAAGACTGGTGTTTTCTGATTTTAAAAGTAATACCCTCCTTATTATATAAAATGACTCATGATAGAAAAGTATAAAGAAGAAAAAGAACAGCAAGCAGGTAAAATTCTACTGTCCCAAGTAACTATTTTTAATGTTTTGGTTCATTTTCTGTCAGATTATTTTCTCTATATTGATATATATTTACATAATTGGAAACATACCATATATGTATTTAATTTTACATCATGCTTTTCACTTAATATAAGCATTTCTCCAACATCATTAAAAACTTCATGAGCATTTTAGTAACTATAATATGCCATTGTATGGATTTGCCATAATCTTTTTAATTATTCTTTTATTAATCATTAGGCTGTTCCTGATCTCTGATATGCGAATACTAGAATTTAATATTTATTGACCACTCAATGTACTAGGTGCAGTTCTAAACTCAAATATATATTCTCATATAATCTTTACACCCACCTTGTAAGGTAGGTACTGGCTTTTTTTTTTTTTTTTAATATAATCATTTTACTGATGAGGAAACTGAGCCCAGAAAATTAATAATGTGCTGAATGTTACATAGCTGGTAAGTGGTAGTGTCAACTTCTGAGTCATACCACATAAATTCTAATCAACATTTTGATTCCTTAGAATATATATTTTGAGAAGTATATAGGAAAGCCTAAAGAAAATATATATGTATGTATATCTAAACATCCATAGTTTTACATATAAAACTATACCTTGTTTATACCTTGAGTATAACTTTTTAAGGTTTCTTACCCATATAGCTGTGTTTATAACCCCCCCGCCCCAATACCAGAGTGTTTCACACTGTCACTTCTGAATTACCATTTGGTTAAAACTGCTAATATAATTGGTAAATAATGTCTAGTATTGTTGGAAAGTTTCTTCATGTTATGTATTTTTCATTTCAGTGAATTGTCTATTCATGTCTTTTTCCCATTATGTTCCTGGGGTCCTAGTGTTTTTTGTCTTTCAAATGTAGCTGTTCTTGTATTCTTCATTTACCAACTAAAACAGTGATTTTTTAAAAATTATATTCGTATTTCCATGTTTATTTTTAAAAGTAAGCAAAAGAAAACCTACATATGTTTTAGCCTTAATGATCTCCTATTTATAGGTCTTAAATGGTATTTCCCAAAAAACTTACAGATAAGAGACAATATTAGAATCTTATTCAAAAAATATTTAATAGCCTATCACATACCAAGCATCACAATCATCAGCTCTGTGGGTATAGAGACCAATGTGACCAGTACCTCTCCTAAAGGAACTCCTCAGTATCTAATAGGGGAGACAGATCCAACAAAAATTCTTGTAATAAGGACAGTGATAGAATATAAACCAAATGTTGGGGAGATGGGAGCTAATAGGGAGAGGATTTCTCTGTAGCTCAAAACTAATAAATCAAGGATAATTAAATGGTGCTAATTTGCTGAGGACGTGGAGAAATTTGCTAGAACTGTAACAGGCCCCAGGGCAAGTTAGTTTTAGGGTTTCTACCAACTAGTAGTCTAGTTCCAGCAAATGAGATTGCAGTTACTGAGGTCCAGCAGAACAACTTGTAATAGCTGGGAGGGTGTGCATGGTTGTTATGTTATCAGAGGGAAATAGCATTTGAGCAATCTCGAAGCCCTGATTGTACAGATAAGACTTCCCTCCGCACATCCCAGGCATAAAACAGGGTAGCCTCTGTTGAAAATATTACCCACCTCAGACTTACCTGGGTAGGCCTGATCCTATCTTGAATCCCTTGGCTTCATGCTAGCCTTCAGGATTCTACCCCAGTCCCGTGATTGAGCTTTTGGGAGGTTATCTGCAAGTGTCTGCAGTGGCCCTTACAGGAATCTGTCTTCGGCAATGTGTGTGGTAGGCCCAGATGGGACATTGGAGGGAGGCCTCAGTCCAGATCTTGATTTCTTACCATGTGAAGGGAGTGAGACAATGCCCAAGATCCTTGCCTGAGTTAAAGAATTTAATCTACCAGATTCTCCATTGTTCCGATGGTCCAGTTTTTACCGGATGTGCTGCGATGTCTTCATCAGCCTCCAAAAGTGACAGCAACAGGTTCAAGGTATGGCAGACAGTTTGCAGTTGTGTCCCAGGAAGACAGTCACTCAGCCATTCCAGACCTTCAGTTCTTAAACAGCAGCAAAGCGACTGTTTCTTCCCTCACTCCTCCGGCTTTGCCCTGCTAGATTCTAGTTCCTTGTAAAAGTCGGACTCTGGCAAGTTTCTTAACTGGGTCAAAATGCTTGTCTCTAGCTTCAGATTGTAACATTTTAGAGTCTTTTTTTTTTTTTTTTTAAATGAGTATAATTTTTTTTAATGAAGTACAATTGGCATACAATATCCTGTTAGTTTCAGGTGTATGTGATAGTGATTCAGTATTCTTCACATTACAAGCCCCATGATAAATATAGTTGCCATCTGTCATATGAAGTTATTACGGTATTATTGACTATTTTCTCTATGCTATCTATTACATCCCATGACTTACTTTATAACTAGAATTTTTACCTCTTAATCCTCTTCACCAATTTGGCCTACCTCCTAAATCCTCTTTGCTATGATAACAGTTTGTTTCCTGAATCTGTGAGTCTGTTTCTGTTTTGTTCATTTGCTTTGTTTTTTAGATTCCACATATAAATCATATGTTACTTGTCTTTCTGGCTTATTTCACTTAACATAATACCCTGTAGGTTCATCCATGCTGCAAATGGAGAGATTTCATTCTTTTTTTTTTTTTTTTTATGGCTGAGTAATATTTCACTGTATATATATGTTTACCACAGCTTTATTCATCTTTCGATGGACACTGGGGTTGCTTCCATATCTTGACTGTTGTAAATAATGCTGCAGTGACCATAGGAGTGCATATATCTTTTTGAATTACGGGTTGTTTTCTTTGGAAATACCCAGAAGTGGAATTCCTGGATTGAACGATCTAATTTTAAATTTTTGGAGGAATTTTCACCAATTTCCATTCCCATTAACAGTGTTATGGGGGTTCCCCTTTTTCCACATCCCTGCCAACACATGTTATGCCTTGTCTTTCTGATAATACTTAGTCTGACAGGTATGAGGTGATAGCTCTTTGCAGTTTTAATTTGCATTTCTCTGATGATTTAGTGAAGCATCTTTTTGTATAACTGTTGGCCCTCTGTGTGTCTTCTTTAGGTAAAATGCCTCTTCAGCCTATTTTTAAATCGGGTTATTTGTTTAATATTGTGTAAGTTCCTGACATAGGTTGGATATTAACCTCTTATGGGATATATGATTTGCAAATATCTTCTCCCACTTAGTAGGTTGCCTTTCCGTTTTGCTCATGGTTTCCTTTGCTGTCCTAAAGCTTTCACATTTTGCTTTCAAGTAGTTGTGTGACATAGCAGCCGTCCTAGTGTTGTAGTTTTGTTAAGATTATCGTGTGTTTATTTTTAAAGTACACCTTCTTTAACTGAAGCATCGTGGTTCTAAAATTTCCATGTGAGCACGATTCCCCACGTGTGAGAATGTTATCTGCTGAAATACCCTTAAGACCTCTGGTCCCTGAGATGAGGTCACGCCAGATTCTGTGGAGATCAAAGGGCACCACCCCTTAGGAACTGGAAGAGGTTTCTAGGGAAAGAATGTGGCTTGTTTTGTTTTGTTTTTGAAATACCAGCTGTTCAAGTTTGATTCTCCTTGAAAAGGCTTTCTATTAACTCTCAAGATGTATATCTGTAACCAAAAAGTAGAATGATAAATTACAAGAAAGGGAGATTGGATTGGAAAGGATAAAATAAGCCTGGGTGCAACCAGAGGTTACATTTGAACTTTAAAATTCAGAAAATGAACCTGGAAATAGAACTGAGCGTAGGACCTTGGGAAAGGAGGGGACATAGGGAGGGAAAGGATGCCTGTATTGTCAAATCACCAAATCTTTTTCATTTAATCCCTGAATATCTCTGCTAATGCCCCTGTCTACTCCCCTGGGGCCTTGCCTTCTTCATTTCTAATTTTATTAACTTCCACAAGCTAACTGAACCAGCCTCACCCTCTTTCATCTTCCTGTTGGTGAGCTAAGCCACACGATGGATTTTCTCTGATTAAAATCTTTCCATGCCTTTCCATTGCCTGTAGGAGAAAATACAAACTTAACAGAAACTAGTGAAAGACCTTGATGTTCTGGACCCTGCTAATTCTGCCAGCCTCAGGGCTCGCCATCATGGACATAACCTAACCAGTTAAGCAGAAGTTCTTACAGCTTCCCTGCCCACCTCCCTGACCATGCAGCGGCTGGTGCTTTTGCCTAAATGTCCTCTCCTTGGGCCGTTAACTCTGAGCCTTTAATTCAGCTCGGGCATCTCCGGGAAGTCTCCCCTACATGTCCTCAGTGTGGATGATATCCCACTTCTGTGAAGGTCCAGAGCTTTATTATGGCACTTGTCACATCATATCGCCACCACCTCCTAACTGGTTTGCCCAATAAACCAAACTGCTTAAGTGCAGGGAGTTGGCTTTCTCCAGCTTTGAATTCCCAAAGACTGGCCCTGTAGGTGCTAAATACATTCTATACCCGCTGAATGAATAAATGACGAACATTATTGCTGCTTTCAAGCTTCAGACTGCTGAGGGTATTCATACATTTAGTGATGAGAAAAACAGTTCCAGACCATTTCCCAACATGACTCAGCAACGTGTGCTGTATTTTCATTGTCTTCTATGGAGATTCCAAGGAAGGAAGAGATCAGAAATGGCACGGAGTAACTAGTACGCTCTCTTTGCAAAATATATTTATCCAGCTGGGCCCTGAATGATGAGTGAGGTCTGAAGAAGCCTAATAGGAGAAACAGATGCTTTTCCTTCCAGGCTCTGCTTAGGTGTGTGCTTTGTGTAGTTAGCCTGTCCTATATGGAGCTCGGCCCCTCTTCTGAGGCCAGCATGTAATGGCTGTGCTGCCTAGCTGGTAATTAATGTGATTTCTGGTATCGTTAGGTCTTACTCTTTCAGTAATTGTAGAGTGAGTGTCCATCATGTGCTGAGTGCTGGGCGTACGGCAATAAGTAAGATAAACATAGTCCTTACCTTGTTGAACAAACCCATAAATGTTTACATTACTATGTTTGTTATTAGTGCTATGAAGGAACAGGTCATGGGGCTATGTAATTATTTAATGAGGGCCAGGAAGGGCAGCACTGAGGAAATGACATTTGCACTTTCCCCTGCAGATTCTGTAGGAAACAGACAAGGAGGAGAACACATTTCTGAGTGGTGGTGGTGGCGGTACCAGCATGTGTAGAAGGACTTCAGGAGGGAAAGAATTGGGTGTGTTCTGGAAGCAGAAAGGTTAGTATGGCTGGACTGTAGCAAGGGAGCAAGAGAACAAATAATACAGCATATGTTAATTTAAAAATTAATAAAAAAAAAGAGGGGCAAGATCCTGCAGGGCCTTGCAGGCTGTATTTAAGATTTTGGACTTCCTCCTGAGATTAGTGGGAAGTCATTGAAAGGGTTAAGCCTGGGGGAAAATCCATCTCTTGTATTTATTTTATCTCAGGTGCTTCCAGATAGTTTGAAGGGTAAACACACTGGTTGATACAGCCTTAAATTCCCTCTGAGCACCTGCTGTTAAATTAGATCCTCAGTAAATATTTAGCAATCTGGTTTCCAAATGGAGGGAGACAAGTTTAAGGGTGAGAGTGAATAGAGTATTTCAGGAGACGAGGAAGGACTCTTGACAGAACATGGGGAGCAGTGGGAAGTGAAGTTAGCATAGTGGTCACCTCCTTCAGGTAGAGGCTCTACAGGAGCCAGCTACAAGGGCTGAAACAGCAGCTGCTTATTTTCTCAGTTTTGGAGCCTCGAAGTCCAAGATCAAGGTGCCAGAAAGGTGTGTTCTGATAAGGGTCCCCTTCTTAGTCTGAGGACAGCTGCCTCCTTGCTGTATCTTCACATGCGGCACACGTGCACATACATACCCACACACACCCAGAAAACATGCCTGTCCTATCGGATTAGGATGCTGCCCTTATGACCTAACTTTTGCTTATTTACTTCCTTGTCGGTTCTGTCTCCAAATATAATGATATTAGGAGTCAGACCTTCAACATATGAATTGGGGGGGCATAATTAAATGTGCAACGGATTTTGTAATGTGAGACCACTGAAGCAGGGATTGTCAGCCAGGGTGTAAGTCAGCAGAACTGGAGCTTTCTCAAACCTGAGATATTTAAGGGACCGGTGTTGGGAGTTTCTGTTTTGTTTAGTACGAAGCTAGAGACTCAGAGTCTATATTTTTTGAAAATCTCTCTGAGACGATTCCGATTGTATCAGGGAACACTTACTATATCTTTCATTTTATTCCTCGCCTATAAACCAAGGGACTTCTCTCATCTCCTCCACATTTGGGAAATATCCCATTCTCTCTTTCCACTTTCTCTGAGACTTCCTCACCCCCCCAACCCCCCCACCCCCAATTAGAGAAACTCGAGAGAACCCAACATTTCCAGGCCTGCACAGGAAAAAAACCTTTTCATTTTCTTGTACTCCATACTATTTGTCCTGCCGTGACCGACGGGGCTGCTAAACCAGCCACCATCTTCCATGTGGTTGGCTGCCAAGCCCATTTCCTTTTCCCACAAGTGGATCACAGGGCCTCGATTTGAAGGACGGGAAAGTGGGAAGCACAATTTTAATCTCAGAAGTCTGAAGAGGATTGCATTCAGTTCCAAGTGACAGAAAACCCAACTAACCAACAGTGGCTCATAAAATGAGGGGTTTAGTTTTCCTCATACAACCGGATGTCCCGGGGTAGCCCACTGGCTCAGAGACTGGGCTCCTCCACTCCCTGTGCACTCTTGGAGTCACTTCATGGCCCAAGATGACCATGTTGCCTCTGGTGTCACCTTCACGTGCCAGGCAGGAAGAAGGGCAATGGCAACCTGGGGGTGCCCGTTGACACTACCCACCTTGTGAAGAGCTTTTCAGGAAGCCTCCCCAGCAATTACCTTTTTTAACTCCTTGGCCAAAGCTATGCCATTTGGACATCCTCAGCCAGAGAAACTGGGAAATGAGTGATTCTGCATTTATATATGCATACGTGCTGCTGCCCTCAAACACAGTTGGGGTTCCACTGATAAGAAAGAAGGATGAAGTGGATTTTGAGCAGGGCAGGGATATGGCGAATTCTCATGTCTAACTCTTCTCCAGGTGGAGGTGTGTGTGGAGGCAGGGGGTGTCACTGATTACTTGCCTGACCCTGAGAGAAATATTAAAATATTTTGAGTTTCTACCATGTGCTGGAAGCCATTCTGGGTGCTGGGAATACAGCGGGAAACAAAACAGGCAAAAAGACCCTCCCTGGGGCTTATGCTCTAGTGAGGGGTACAGCCAACAGATGAAATGTGTAGCACATTGGAGGGAGGTAATGAGGAATGTCTGGGCCGTGGTGGTTGAGGGGGTGGGTTGCCGTGTTCAGGTGAGTGTTCAGGGGAGATCACCGCAAGCAAGCTGGCATCCCAGTAATGACATAGACGAGGGGAGGGATGGAGTCGGACAAGCACCCCAAAACCCGCATCTGAAACAGAGCAGTCGGGTGCAGCAGGTACAAAGGCTCTGGGTTCTTTGCTGTACTTCTGAGGTTTGTTTTATGGATTCTAATATTTGTATCTTAATTTCTTCATATGGACATCAGTATGTGTGGTTTTGCTGCCTGTGAAAGGACAACTCTGTAGGGGTGCCAGGGGCTTTCCTCCCTCTTTGGAAAAAAACAAAGTGCCTGAATGTCCATCTGGAGAAATTAAGTGCCTTTTCCCTCATCTCTCTAGCTCCTGAGTCCTGTTTTCTTACTTCTTTACTCTGGGAGACTATAAGCTGCTGTACTTTAGAAAATGGACTTCGGAGTCTTGATAGCTCTGAGTGTGAGCCCTGATGTTTCCTCTCTTTGATATCAGGTAAATAACTTATCCCCAGAGCCTGTTTGGTGGTGAAGTTGGGATGCAAATGCCTCCATCCTGTTGTGAGAATTAGATGATGTGTGTGGAGGGCACCTCTCGGTGTCTCTGCCCCTGTCCCCTTCCTTGTGATCTCCAGCTCCCAGGCACATGGCGCATCTGGGGAAGGTCAAGGCTGTCCCTATGAGAAAGGACTTACTCTCCTAGTGTGGGAGAGCCTAGTGTCACATTTATCTTCCTTCAGGAAGTCACACTTACCAGCCTGTCCCTGAGCCCCAGCCCAAAATCTTTTGAGAGGTAGAAATGAGCCCCCTAATTACCTGAATGTCAGAAAGCGGTGCTGCAGACACTGTGAAATCTTGTCATCATTAGGGGCTGTCCACTTGGGGACTCCATCCCTGCCCTCTCCCTGTGTCTCTCTTGTGCTGTTTCCTTGTCACAGAGCCTTATCTCTGGTACCATGCCTTTTCTCTATGGTCATCAACCACATCCTGGCTTTCTTCCTGTGTTCTCCTCCCAGAATGTCACAACACATCTCGGCAATTGAATGGGACATGCTCCCACACGTCCCTGATTTCCCCACCAGAAGTCCCACATAGAGATTAGCAGAGCTGCCTCACTCCCTTTTCAGCTCTGACTTCCAGGTTGTTGCAAAAAGGCCCCCTTTCCCACTTCTACCTGTGATCTCTCAAGTCCTGACACTGCCTTCACCCCACCCACCATGCCACCAAGCCCTCAGGTAACCCACGGCTTAGTTGGTATGAACATCTTCAACGGCTTGTCCCCGAGCCTATAAGATTATGTATGTATACAACTCTCCCTTCCTCTTTCTCCCCCATCAGAGGGGACATTTGTTATTTTTCTATCTAAGAGTCATCCAGCCATTCCTGTTTCTGAGTTTTGTGCTTACCTCCCTTTCTTGGGATTGACTCATTGCCTCCTCTTTACTGTATCTACTATCTCTCTTGCCATGGCATTTTTAAAAATTGTGAAACAGGGCTCAAATCTTTGTTATCTTAAGAGGAAAAAAAAACCCCATAACTCTTTCTAGCTTTCACATGTATCTTACCCAAGCATCTAGGAAGGTAGTCAATGATTATATACCTAATTTTTAAAATGGATCTATGTCAAAGATTTATTAAACGAATTAATGAAGGATTCAGGAGAATGGTAAAGCTAGTTCAAAGAAAATTGAAAAGACTAGGTATATAAAGTAATGAAAAGCATGCTAAAAGGAGACTGCTAAATTACATATAAAATAAACTACAACTTCTGGGTTATAATATTTTCGTTTATATCTCTTTCATTTTCTTTCACATTGAACAAAAATAACGTACATGTCTTTCCATGTTTTATGAGTTAGCATCTATCCTTACAGAGTTAAAAAAGATCCTAAATAGTAAATAAAGGTGCACAGTCCTAGAAAATCAGAATAAGTCTGGACAGGCCTGCTATACACTGTTCAACACAACACTGAAATGACAGGCAGAAATCTCTTTGCTCACTTCCAGGTTTTGGACACTTTTTCTAACAACCATTCCTTGTGATCATAAATAACCCCTGAGGGTTATTCTGGGTCACTAAAGCTAGTCTCATTTTATTTTGTTCTGATTCATTAACTCATTAACATTGGTGCAGCAAGAGGTGTTAATATAGACATAAATTTCCTTGAAGTATGGTCAACAAATCCAGTGCCCTGTGGTATTAAACAACCACTGTGGCCAGGAAAATCACCTTCTGTTTGATGCCATGGAATCCAGTATCGTATTTTCAATTGGTTCTATTATTCCAGAGAAATTTTTATTGCTCTTATTTGCACTCATGTTCTATGGCTAGAAAATCAAACCCAAGGAATTTATGTCTACCTGTTTTGCCTGGAGTGAGTACCTGCAGTCTGCTTTTACAAAGTCGATGCTTCTGGACTTAGAGTCCTGGAAATCAAGAGTCTGGCCCCTGCCATATTTGGCAGTTGTCCAAGCAGTGTCCGCTTAGAAGTCTGTATCTATTCCAATGTTCATAGCAGCAATGGCCATAGTCATCAAACTGTGGAAAGAATCAAGACACCCTTCAACAGACGAATGGATAAAGAAGATATGGTCCATATATTCAATGGAGTTTCAGAAAGGATGAATCAGAAAGGATGAATACCCAAGTTTGTATCAACCTGGATGGGACTGGAAGAGATTATGCTGAGTGAAATGAGTCAAGCAGAAAGAGTTGATTATCATATGGTTTCACTTACTTGTGGTGCATAAGGAATAACATGGAGGACACTGGGAGATGGAGAGGAGAAGGGAGTTGGGGGAAATTGGAGGGGGAGACAAACCATGAGAGACTGTGGACTCTGAGAAACAAACTGAGGGTTTTGGAGGGGAGGAGGGTGAGGGGATGGGTGAGTCTAGTGGTGGGTATTAAGGAGGGCATGTATTGCATGGAGCACTGGGTGTGGTGCATAAACAGTTTTGGAACACTGAAAAAATTTTAAGACTGTACCTATGAATCCATTATCAAGAGGTGAGAGTAACTTGTCCTTGAGGCTCTGAGAATGTGTGTCTTTGTTAAACACCTACTTTTAGCCTGTAGCTTATAACAAAGTCTTCAGGGAGCATGACAGGAAAGTCAGAAGTTGACAAGATTGTGTGGTGGTGGCTTTATTTATTTATTTATTTATTTATTTAATAGGCATCAACAGTATGAGAATGGAGGAGAGAAAAATCATCCGTAAAGGTGAGGTTGTGAATAACTGTTTTATAAGATTTGGATCAATGTTTCCCAACTGAGGATAAGGACATATTCTAGGCAGTGAGGACATTGACTCTGGGACATTCCTGAAGTGTACATTCTTGAAGGCAAAAATTAGCTTCTGTAAGGCTGAGCTTCTCCTTTCACTTGACAGATCTTTCCTTTTTAGCTCTCAGGTAACTCTTACTTTTATTTTTTCCCCTTGACTCAATCCTTTGCCCTTTTATCCATTGTATGTTTTCTCTGAGAAATGTCCTCTCTTTTGGTTTGGTATCAAGTGTCCTAAATTAACAAATTGTATTTTGGCAAATCTTGCCCACTCTCATCATCTGCCCCTGGACATCTTCTCTTGTATGTCTCAGAATTATTGAAAAGGGAATTCAATCTGTTTAAATTGCAACTTATCAGAACTTCCATTCTGACCCTGATGGAGTAACTTATCTTCCATAAATAATGTCATGCAAGTCAATATATATGAGGAAGTTAGTTTCAGGCATTAAAAAACAAATAATGTCAGACTGTTCTTTGAGAGAAGGGGAACATATCAAGTGAACCACACAGCCAGCCAGCTCTCTTCCTGGGCCACTTTTTGGACTACAGTGTGGTGTAATGGTGTATAGGGGCTTCTTATGGGTTCTTGGGTGAGAGCTGGGTTGTACATACACAGGGTGAGGCTTCATTAAGGCTTAGGAAAGTGTGTCTACTGATGGGCCAGCAGTTGTGCAGTGTTACGAGACATTGAATGATGGCCAGTCCAGAATGGAATGTGTTCAGTGAACACTGGGCATTCAGTTGAGATCTCATAAAGGCCACATCTGGGAGTAGGAAATGTACCCTAGATCAGGGGTTGGGAAGTTATGGCCAAATCTGGCCTGGGCCTGTTTTTGTGTAGCCCATGAGCTAAGAATGTTTTGTTTTTTACATTTTTAAAAAGGTTGTTAATAAGCAGCAGCAGGAGGAGAATAAAATAGAAGAAGAGGAGAAAGAGGAAGAAAAGAAAAGAAGAAAAAGGAGATAGAGACCATAAATTGCTCACGAGGCTAAAATATTTATTACCTGATCTTTTACAGACACGCCCCCCCCATAATAAAGGCCTCATCCTGTAATGAAGAATAAATTTGAAATAGAACCCCCTCTAATGAGAAAAAAAAGCAAGCCAGAGTAAGGAGATTTGCCAATAATTAGCTGATTTGCAGAACAAAACTAAGCTCTTTTTTTTTTTTTTAAAGAAAACAACATAATCCAGACTCCTTATATCACTCATGATGTTTAGCATACAATGAAACATTGCCAGACACATGAGAAGTTTCCTTCACCTCTGGTCAAGGAAACAATAACTAGTCAATAGAAGCAGACTTTGATAGGATCCAGGCATTGTACTTAGTAGATAGGGCCTTAAAACTGCCATTGTATATATGTTCAGAAACTAAAAGGAAAAGATGTACACAATAAGTCCACAGATGGGAGACCTCAGGGAAGAAATGGGCACTATAAAAAGGAATCAAATGGAAATTCTAGAACAAAGTTACACTATTAGAAATGAAAAGTTTACTGGATGAGTTTAACAGTAAAGTGGAGACTCAAAGAATAGGTTATAAGGAGCTTGAAGAGAGAGCAATAGATTTTCTTTGAGGAAAAAAAGATAAAAAGACAAAAACAAGAAACAGACCCCTCAGTGACCTATGGGAGATTGTTAGACTGTCTGTGAAGAGTCCAAGAAAGAGAAGGAGTAGAGTAGAAAAATACTTGAGGAAATAATATCTGACAATTTCCCAAGCTTGGTAGAAAAATAATTACTCATCTAAGAGCTCAGTAATCCTAAGCAAGTACAAAGAAAACTACACTTAGACACATCATTGTTATCCTTCTAAAAACCAAAGATAAAGAGAAAATCTTAAAGACAGCCGGGGGGAAAAGACCCAGTATTTACAGAGGAGTAGTCATATATTTGACAGATAATTCTCACAGAAAACAATGAAGGCCAGAAGACAATGGAGCAACAGCTTTAACATTTTGGAAGAAGGGGCAAAAAAACCTGTCAATCAAGAATTCTCTATCTAGCATGAGTATCTTTCAAAAATTAGGATGAAATAAAGAGATTTTCAGATAAATAAAACCAGAAAATTTATGGCAAGCAGACCGCTACAAGAAATGCTAAAGGAGTTTTTTTTAGCCTAACAAATGATGATATGGGTGGAAACTCAACATACAGAAAGAAATGAAAACACTAGAAATGGTTAATAAATGGGAAAATATAAACTACTTTCTTTAAAAAGCACACAATGCTTTAAAGGAAAGGTAACATTATGTTTTGGAATTGATAACATGTGAAATAAAATACATGACACTAGTAGCACAGAGCACAAGAATGGAATTATACTTCTGAAAACACCTTACATGTCATGTGAAATGGCTGGTTATTAACTCTATGTGGTATGTGATAAGTAAGGATGAATATTGTAATCCCTAGAGCAACCATTACAAGGAATAAGATATAGCTAAAACCTCAATGGAAGTGATAAATATTATACATGGAGTTTGATTAATTCAAATAATATATAATATATAATATATAATATATATTATATATATAAAATATTATATAATTATATAATAAAATAAAGAGAAATGGAGGAATAATGAAAACAAGAAAGATGGGGAAAGTAGAGAACAAATACTAAGATAACAGAATTAAACACAATCATATTAATTACTTAATGTGAATTGACTAATCTCTTCATTTAAGAGGCAGAGATCATCTGGATAAAAATGTACAGCCCAACAATAAGCTATTTATAAATGATGCAATTTAAGTGCATGTAAATATAAGTATACATGTATTTTGAACGAAAGGAAGGAAAATGATATACAATGAAATAGTAAGCATAAGAAAGCCTCTGTGCCTCTATCAATTTCACACAAAGTAGACTTTAAGATGAAGGTTATTACATATAAATAGGGACATTTCATAATGATGAGTTAATTCACCAAGAAGCTTCAGAAACCCCAATTATGTATGAATGCACATAATAATAGAGCTTTAAAGTACATGAAACACAGGGCAGCTGGCTGGCTCAGTCATAGGAGCATGTGACTCCTGGTTTCAGGGTCATGAGTTCAAGTCCCATGTTGGGTGTAGACTTACCAAAAAAAGTAATTTTATTTGTAATATTATTTTTATTCAAAAGAATTCTAATTTTTTTGAATAAAGTAAAAAAATAACATATCTATACACACCTGCAGTACATGAAACAAAAACTCACACAACTAAGAACTAAAAAAATCCACAATTACAATTGGTTTTAATGTCTTGTTTTCACAAGTTGGTGGAACAAAAAGACAAAAACAGATCAGTAGAAAAAAAAGTTGGAGAGGGGTGCACCCCTTCACCTTCACTCATCACTTAAGCTTCTGGTCTCTTGTACACACATTTGAGATGTCCATCCTTTACTTCTCTGTTTATCAAAAGTATGTGAAATCATCTAAATACATTTTGGAACATACGTCATGGTTCTGTTTGTTCTGGGATAGTGTAGGTCTGCAATGATTTCATCAAGAGGGGAGGCACAGCAGTCAGTACCTCGGTCCAACTCAGCTGAAGAGTGCAAATCACAGCAGTGTCCCAACCCACCAGTATTGTGCTCACTACCTGCAAACCTGTGTTTGCTCAATAGAGACACATGCAGAGCTCACCATCACTTTGGGGTTTTCCGGTTTGCTTGTTTTCTCTTCTGTGATGTGACATTGTGGCCATATGGCTTATTTTTAACTTGCTTATTACAGTTATTTGCTTATTACAGTTATATAACAATACCAGAACAAAAGCTCCTGTTTTCTTTGGCAGTTTCTGCCTTTGGCACTTTTCCCCTAAGCTTTCTGCTCCTTCCTTTTTTTCCCATCGTGTCTTCCATTCCCTTGTTCACAGTTCCTAGGGATTTCTCAGCTATAACCCAGGCTAGGGCAAAGGAGTGGCCTAACGCACTCATGAGTCAGGATTACGGACACTTTTATCTGCCTGAGGAGGTGGGAAAGTAACTAATTGCATTTGTACATGAAGACTGTGAATATGTCATTAAGTTCTATATCACAGAAGTCTATGAATTACAGAGCTGGAAAGCTAAAGCTAGTGTTACGTTAGAATCCTGGCTTCCCACCTGACTGGCGTTTCCAGGTATGGTGCAAAACCTCACTTGATACATTTCCAAGCTTGTAACAACCCTGCAGGCTCTCTCTTCCTTCCTCATTGGGTCAGTAGTCACCAACAGTATTTTTCCTTCCATTCCAAGTGCCACACACTGGCTGCCCTTTGAGCCAGAGTTGGCCCTCAGACATGTTTTATTCAGACTGCAGAGATAATTTTCTAAAATTTCCCAAATAAAGTATCTGGAGGTCTCACAAACAAATGCAGATTTTTAGCTTTCCTTAAACTAACAAGAACAAAAAAGGAAGACCAGGCATGACTGCGCCTGGGCCTGCTCACTCCTTCAGGCAGCCCTCTGAGCCCATCACTGTTCTTCCTGGTCAGCAGTCCCACAACCCTCCTCAACCTCCCCAATATCCCAGGGTTTGAAGAAGTAAAAAGTTTGGAGAGCTCTGATTTAAGGCATGGATGTGAAGTTCAGAGCAAGTCTTCCCAAGGTGTGTCATTTTGGCATATGGACTATTTTGAACTGAAGGCAACTGAGGCCTGGTGAACTAAAAGAAACTTTCCCCCCTCCTTTATCTACCTAGAAGAATCTAAACTGGGGTCCTTTCCAGAGTTAGCGTTATTAGCAGAGATGAATTTTATTTGAGTGGCCTGTCTATATTGCAAGGCAAATATGTAATTATGATGCACCTTTTCTTATTGTCCCATGAATTATCCTCATCCACGTTGAAGCTCCAGAACCCCATCCCATTCTTTAGCTCAGGATGGCATATAGACATCAGTTTACCTTTCTGCTTTGAAACTCTCATGTCTGTGGGGTTCCTGTACATACAAAATATATTTGATTTTCTTCTGCTCATCTGTCTCATGCCAACTTAATTCTTAGGCCAGACAGAAGAACCTTTGAAGGGTAAATAAAAACTTCTCCTCCCCAACAGTTTGGCAAACCAGCCAGGAGACCTCACTTGGATGCGTACTGCTCACCGCAAAGCTGCTGCAGTAGAACAATCCTGGGACCTCTGAGAAGAGCTGGCCAGAGGTAAGAGCTCTTACCATGTCAGACTCTAGAATCCCTATCTGCAGATTACAGTGGCAGCAGATAGTGAAAGTCCCTCTTTTCCTTTTTGAAGTTTTGCAAAATCAGTGGACACAGGTTGAGAGATATTAGCTTGGCTCTGAGACACTCAAGGCTCAGCCAAAGCTCTTACATACGTATTAGAAAACCAAAGGAGTTTTTCTTTCATCTCGTTCTGTGACCTGAGAGCTTGGTTTTGTGATCAGTGAAAATATTCTCTGTGTTCTCTACCATCCAAAAGGTGTACTTACAGAGGGATAGCTTGGTGGCCAGATTACCCTGGAGTTCCAAGCAGCATTGTCTTTGACCATGCCTATCCTCTGGGGAGTTTGTCATGAGGGGTTCCAGTCCATAAGGGGCTCTTGTTGTTTCAACCTTCCTTGCTTTGTTAGTGCTGGAAAACTCCCATTCCTGCAGAGATGACTGGTGACATTTCTTATTGTCGTGGGAAGCTATACTTCACCATCCTTACCATCTGTACAATGAAGGCCTTGGTTTTCTTAGACTGTCCTTGAAAGTGAACTATCTGGATTTAGGGAGGGCTCTGTATTTTGCAGTCTGTTATGGGATGTCTCTTGTGTTTTTGATTAAGCCATAAAAGGGCCTACTGGTTTGAATCACTGTTGAGAGATCTTACTTGTCAATGACCACAGGCGCAATCCTTTGAATCGGCTATATTTGAGAAGAAAATAATTTAGAGAATTATCATCCTAAATGATTTATTTGTACCTATGGAGAGACCAAATTAAAAAGAGGACACAAAAAAATATAATGACTAGCCTGAGGGATGCCCATAAGATGAAAAAAACAGAAATTAGAATAAAAATTAAATCCAAAGGAAATTCCTCTTCTCAAATCTGGCCCCATTTGCCTATTTTAGCTTCCAGTTTTTCCTATAAGATTTACAGAGAACACTCTAGCCTAATATCTTAAGCACAGGGTATACGGGTTTCCCCTATAAATACTGAAAGTCAGAAAGTGAATTTTGCAGAGAAACCTGGGACAGGTAGTGGAGCTCGCCTTCCTGGGCTCTGTAATCAGGCTCTGCCAGCTACAAGCCTTCCTATGCAATGTCCCTTGCAGACATATCCTAGACCCTCTCTAAAGGAATTCATGTCCCATGGACAGCAGCATAACTTTTCAGAAGATTCTACCAAATGTAGAGAAGAATTAGATTACTGGCCATTCATAAATCAGACACCATCCACCCACGTCATAGAGGAAACGGATGACCAGAATTTCTTCTACGCCCTCCCCCAAATGATGAGTTGAAAATTATTGTTCAGGGACTGATAGAAAAGGAAAATAAAATTTCGTGTTGCCCTTTCCTTTCCAAATCCAGACCCATTGGTTACTGATCTGTTCTGTCCTGGGATAGATATGGCCTTCCTGCTAGTCTCACTTTGCCTACCTGGTACATGCAGGCTCTTCATTCTTTCTTCGATCTATCTTTGGGAGTGACTGGATCTTGGAAAGGTAGTATCCTTTGTACCCTCAGTGAGGACCCCTATTAAAAAGGGGGGTATTTAATATTGCCAGAAATATTTAATGTTTGTCCTGGCTGAAAATGGAGAGGAAATTTAAAAGAAAAAAAATTTTTTTGAGTAGGTCTATAATCAAAAATTGGCCATATTGGAAGCTAATATTTAGAGCATAATAGAAATACTTAATTTTTAAAGAAGATTTTACTTACTTATTAGAGCATGAGTTGGGGGAGCAAAGGGACAGGGAGAGAGAATCTCAAGCAGACTCCATGCTGAGTGGAGCCTGACACAGGGCTTGATCCAATGACCCTGAGATTATGACCTGAGTCGAAATCGAGAGTCAGACACTTAACCAACTGAGCTAACCATGCACTCTGAGCATAACAGAAATTTTAAAAGACTTATTCCAAGTTAGAATAAAACTATGTACCCAGAGGGAAAGAAACACATCCCCAATTCCTTGAGGGATTAAAAATAACTGTCTTTATTTTACAAATCTTTGGAGAACTAGAAATATGGTCCTGAAAAAATTCAATGTCAATCCCCAAACCTCCCCTTTTTATCTTAAAAGGCTTACTAGTATTGTCCTTAGAAACAGTTCTTCTCAGAGAAACTGCATACTTTCTCTGTGACTTTGTGGTAAAGATTTTCTATCCCCATCTTCTCTGGGACCTAAGAGCCATTATTTGAAATGCAAACCATAGGGAGATGTTTCTTATCAGAAGGAGAAAAACAGGAGAGAGGAAGTATTTGGAATTTGGACAAAAGAAAAATCTTCTCTACAAATATTAGGAACTGTAAGACCTCTGCATCTGCTCATGGATGTCTATATATATATGTTGTAGATGTGTGATATTTTTCTACCTCCAGATGGTATTGCCAAAATTAATTTGTAAAGACTTCTATTTAGTTGGTTGGAAAAAGCAAGTACTTATAAGGATTGGCTATTCGAAAACTCTCAGAAATATGAAAACTAACCGAAACAATTTTCAGGTTCATGTAATCTAGGATTAATCTTTGATAAATAAAAGCTAATTGAAGTTTGTTGGTTTAATTAAAATAGTCATGTCTTTAGAGTTATCAGCATTAAATCTAATACCTTGATTCTACCTAGGCTTACTAAAAGTCAAATAAGCTCCTGTTATCTCTGTTACAGACTTTGCCAGCAAGAAAGAGAACCTAAAGATGATGGCTAGCTGTTATTAAATTTTTGTGACTAATCCAAGCATAATTATTAAAAACAAATGAACTTAGGATATATAAGATAAACATTTGTAAGTGAACTTTTGGGCAGTATATTTATGTTTTATGGATGGTATGTCTACTTAATAATTCCTCAAATCTCTTTGGTAACTTCTATCCTAAATGATTAAAATTCTTTGTATGTCTAGGTGATTCCCAAATAAGAAAAAATATTGAAACATTAATTGCTAAGGGCGTCTAAGTTTGCCAAATTTTGTCTTCTTTTATGGAGAAGATGAAGATAAATTTGGGTCTATTGGTAAATATGTTTTGAGCTTTATTGAAAGTACTGTGAGAAAGCACACATTTCTAGAAATTATGAAATGTATTCAAAAATTTGCCAGTCTAAAGAATGTTGGTGTAACAGTTCACAATTACTTACTTGTTGGTTTCCACTAGAAATAAAGATTTTCAGAAGTTAAGAACTCTTTTATTTTTTTTTTAAGATTTTATTTATTTATTTGACAGAGAGAGATCACAGTAGACAGAAAGGCAGGCAGAGAGAGAGAAGGGGAAGCAGGCTCCCCACTGAGCAGAGAGCCCAATGCGGGGCTCCATCCCACAACCCCCCCCCCCCCCAGGCCATGACCCAAGCTGAAGGCAGAGGCTTTAACCCACTGAACCATCCAGGCGCCCCAGAAGCTAAGAATTCTAATTAATGTTTGTTATTAAAGCTACTAGAAATAACAAGGGAAACAACCCTGTAGGGTGGAAAAGTAAGTTGCGGTTTTTTGTTTGTTTGTTTGTTTACAAAAGGAGGTAAGGAATGGAGATACATTTTTGTTTAGGGAAACAAAAGTAATTTTGTCTTAAAGTTGATGGTTTCAAAATGACAAAGAGAAGCAGGGATGAACCAGGGTTGTAGAAGGCTTATGAAAAAGGAGTCTTGGGAAAGGAATTTGATGTGTGATCAAACTGGGAAAGAATGAATGAGTCTGTTACAAGGGTTTTAAAAATAAGCTTTAATATCAGTTGTGTTCTTATGTAAAACCAGGAATTAATTTTCTTTCTTTTTAAGATTTTATTTATTTGTCAGAGAGAGAGACAGAGCACAAGCAGGGGGAGCAGCAGGCAGAGGGAGAAGCAGGCTCCCCAGTGAGCAAGGAGCCTGATACAGGGCTGGATCCCAGGACCCTGGGATAATGACTGGAGCCAAAAGCAGATGCTTAACCTACTGAGCCACCCAGGTGCCCCCAGGAGTTAATTTTCTTTCACCTGTTAAAAAGACAAGGTTTTCTAGAACTATTGGTCTTCTCTTGATACGAATGTAAAAGACTTTTTGCCTTTTAAAGTTATCCACCTAAAAAACAAAGATTCTGTGTTTTGCTAGAATAATTTCCTGTGTTTATCAGATTTTTGTTTACTTAAGAAAACTGAATCCTCTCAATATTAAAAGAGCTAAATTTTGCTAACAACTCTGTAAGCTTATTTGCTTTTAAAATCTTTTAAGGTCACTTTGGTTAAATAGATAACTAAATATTAACCAGGACTTATGATCCTATTTGACCAAGTGCTTTAAAATTTTTAAAAAGAAAAATTTTTTGACAAATTTTCCCAAATCTAATTCTAAATAAAGTCTTTTGACCTATAAGAAACAATTGAGATTTTTCCAGAAAGGTGCCTGAAAGGCTCCAAAGATTTTGTTAAGCTAATTAGGTTTATTTGAGATGTTAAATTACATGGGGAACATTGTCAAGTAAGAAATAATACTAAGCCTTCTTTATGTTGTATTTGTGTAAGTATAAGTGTTCTAGAAATTGTATAAAATTCTTGAACTTCTGATATGTCCTGGTATTTTGTCTATCACTTGTAATTCAAATTATTAAAAAGTGTGTGTCACAGACATAACAAAATTTCCCAGCCAATTCCATTATAATGACTTCTCATCAGATCTCTAACAATTGACATTTAAAAAAAGATATTTATTTATTTATTTATTTATTTGAGAGAGAGTGAGAGAGAGCGCAGGAAAATAGGGTAAGAGGCAGAGGGAGAAGCAGACTTCCCACTCGTGTGGGGTTTGATCCTGGGACTCCAGGATCATGACCTGAGCGGAAGGCAGACACTTAACCGACTGAACCACCCAGGTGTCCCTAATGGTGGACATTTCTTAAAAAGTCTTTGTCATGTACAATTATTGTTTTAACTGAGGTGCTTTTACACAAGTGTCGTTGCAGACATTCTTCATCTTCAGAGAGTTTCATGGAAAGGACTCTTGACAAACACAGCTTTCTGTTAACCTTAAGATCACAAAACTGAACTGGGTAAGTATTTCTGAATTAGTAAGAAAACTGGATTTAAACAGAACAAGAATTAAGAACACGGGACTGAATGAATTGAGGAGGGTAATTATTATTTTTATGACTCTTATATGAAACATTGCTGGTTCTCTAATGTCTAATGTTCTAGATTTAAGAAAACTTCTCTTCAGTTGTCTATGACTTAGACAATTGGTGAAATATACCTTTTAAGCAAATATGAGACATTTATCTTTTTCTCCTACCTGATCCCTCCGGAATTCAAAAACTCTCAGTGAGTATTCTTATTTTCATGGAGGTATAGTTATTTCAGTAAGTTCAATAGTTCAATAAGAATCTGTTTTTCTTGTAACAAGGCATAATTAGAAACATTGTTTATATTACCAAGGCTTTGACTGGAATGTCATATTTCTTATTTGAGAGACACGTAGACTCTGCCAGTCCAGAGTCTGGCAGACCAGAGAACTTTACTCAAAAAAGACCAGAGAACTTTATCTGTTTTTAAATATTTGATTTATGTATTTGAGAAAAGAGGAAGAGAAGCAGACAGAGCACAGAGAGAGGAGAAGCAGACTCCCCACTGAGCAGGGAGCCCCTTGCAGGACTCGATCCCAGGATCCCAAGATCATGGCCTGAGCTGAAGGCAGATGCTTAACTGACTGAGGCCCCAGTGCCCCAAGACCAGGGAGCTTTAAAGAACTAAGGTCAACTCTATGGAGCCAATAGATCTCCTTAGAAAAGCAGCCTGGTACTGGGTTCCCAGCAGCCTACGTACGGAAGGGGCAGGAATCTCAGGATATTTTGGGTCCTTCAGAAGAGGAATTCACCCAAAATATAGGTTATTGCTGGTGAAATCTGATGGCAACTCCTTGGCTCGGCTTTCCTGGCCCCAAAAGGCCTTTAAAAGTTCAATCTCAAATTCCTTATGAGAAATGGTAACAAATCGGATTCAAAGGAGCCTGTAGGGTTTAATCACTCTTCTTGTGGCACTTCTATAATCAGGCCAAGTTTGTTGAAACACAGCTTATTTTACAAACAAATTAGTCTTCCCTTGGCTATCTTTGGTGGAGATGAGAGTAGATTTTGGAGAGAAAAATTATGTTTTAGTCACACTTTTGTGGGTTCTAGTTCTTATGAACTTTCCTTGAGAATTTGTCATCTACCTACAACCAGGACTGGATCCTGAATTCTGGTTGCTTCAAATACCTTGACTACATGACTCTCCAAGCTAATGTTTCTCATTTTCTCCCATATTTCTGATTGGGAATCACTGAGAACAAGGCTGTCCTTTTCCCTGAAGCTGTGTAAGCTAAATCTGGACAACTTGATAGAAACTTCAGAGAAGTCGCCCCGATAGTCCGTCTCTTTACACAGTCTTTGTGCCTATTGCTGTCTCGGCCCCTCTGAAGGTTCACCAGATACTCACATGGCAAACCATGACTCACTACTGTCTACCCTCACTCTGTCTGAAGGCACTTCAAGCCTCGTGTCTAGAAATCTTCTTGTCAGCAGTATCCAGAACTTAGACACTGGGTTTAGAATTTGTTCCAACTATTGACCTTTGTTTTTCATTAGTTTCCCTAAAAATGCCGCTTATTAATGACCTCGTTGCCATCATGACATAGACATAACTTTGGGAGCCTATCTGCAAGATCCCCTCCTGAAATGAGACAGCTCTTTATCTGAACTGACCTCTACTTGGGACCAGATCATTGATAAATGGAGCAATCCACCACCGTAGTTTCTGGATCGCGAAACCTCTTTCAAGCTTCAAAGGCAGGATGGAAGGGGTTCAGAGTACATGTTCCCAAAATGTGCCACCTTGGCAAGTGACGATGCATGAGCTGAAGGTGATTAAGACCCCACAGTGTCGGGGCGCCTGGGTGGCTCAGTGGGTTAAGCCTCTGCCTTTGGCTTAGGTCATGATCTCAGGGTCCTGAGATCAAGCCCCACATCAGGCTGTCTGCTCAGCAGGGAGCCTGCTTCCCCCTCTCTCTCTGCCTGCCTCTCTGCCTACTTGTGATCTCTCTCTCTGTCAAATAATAAATAAAATCTTAAAAAAAAAAAAAGACCCCACAGTGTCAAAGAGAAGCTGTGCCCCTCCCTTAACTACCTACCTAGAAGAGTCTCAATTGGGTGTCTTTTCCAGAATGAAAGTAATTAGCGGAGATAAATTGTATTTGAGCTACCTATCTATATGGCAGGACAAATACGTAATTATGAAGCATCTTCTCATCTTATTGTCCCGTGAATTATTCTCTTCCACTTTGAAGCCCCAGACCCCGATCCCATGGCATATATCTGTCATTTTACCTTTCTGTCATTGAAGGTCTCCTGTGTGTAGGGTTCTGGTGCATGCAATATTAAATTTGATTTTCTCCTGTTACTCTGTCTCATGTCAATTTAATTCTTAGACCAGTTGGAAGAACTTATGAAGGACAAACATTTTTCCTCCCCCATGTAAGAATAGTAGGGATCTCATTATTTAGCAAGCCGAATCTTCTTTTCCTGTCATTGCCAGATAGACCAGCAAACCCCTTTATTTTGTTTATTTTACAGGCCTGGAAAAAAAAAAAAATCAATCAGAAAAATAAAAGGGCTGCAGCTTCTCATAATTTCCTCAAGAGGGCAGTATTGTACCGGTGTTACCGCACCTCATTCTCGCAGCCATCAAAATGTTAGTTATATAATTTTTCAGTGGGAATAATTCCTGTTTCTAAATTTATTACAGTATTTTTTCAACAATGTGAAATTTATCAGGAAGCAGGTAGAGTCCAGAAGCTGCATTAGTTTAAAAGAACAAAACGAACATCCTTTTTTTTTTCCTTCCCCCTTCCCAGAGCTTCCTGACTTAATTATTTGAAACAGAACATATTGCAATGGATAATTGTCACGATTATGAGGGCTGTTCATTTCGAGTTTGCGTGTGCACACACATTCAACGGCCACATCTGCAGTGCGTGCCAGAAAAATAGCCCTCTCCCTGTACACTTTGAAACAGCAAATGTTTCCCATTTGGAGCAATTTCTTTATTTTGTTTTGTGGATAATGAGTGTTACCCACAAATGTGGGAGGCAAGGAAGCAGAAAATGGCCTGTACTATAAGGGGATGCTCTTAGAGATACACATAAGTAGACAAATGTGAGCTGTGTGCTGGCCTCATACATAAACAAGGCAAGTGCTGTGAAGGAGAAGTTGTGTGTGCTAATTAGATTAATGGTTGGAGAACAAATCCATTTCCAAGCAGCTAATTAAATATTTCATTTTGAGTTATTTTGTGTAATTTGCTTTGGTATGTGGCAGACCAGTATGAAGCATTCAGTTTTACCTTCAGGCACAACCCACTAATATTTCATTGACTTAATTCCTTGGTTTGGGTGCTTCGGGTTTTGAAAGTGCTATCTTTTTAGTCCTGGTTAATCCACTTGACAGCTGAGTCTGAGACAGGGACTCTGCATTTCCCTCTCCTACAATCTTGGTCGGCATCTTGGACCAAGGTAAGTAGGATGGAAGCTTCCTTGTTATCACCTTGATTAGGTCCTAAAATGTTAGGTTTGGAGCAACTCCATGAGGACCCCTGTTGCCCAGGGTTCAAGGGTACAATTTCCTTGACAGATTGCTCCTCCAGTCCCTGTCTGAGCGCCTTGGGGCTGGAATGTCAGGGGTGGCATTGCCTCAGTAGTGGCTCCTGTAAGGGACAGAGCTGACCATACATGTCTCCTCTCACCAAGCCAAGAGGAGAGCTGGGGCCGGGAGGAAAAGTGCAGGCAGACAGGTGAGAGGATTCCTGCCTGGAGAGATCTGGAGGTGACCGCGAGGACCTGGGGTCCCCGACACAGCCCTCTAGGCAGTGCCGCGGAACACGTCTGCCTTTCTAGGCTTATCCAAACCGCAGAAGGGAGCATCCTCCGTGACCCAGCCCAGCTCTGATGAAAGAGACAGCCTGACTTCTATGGTCCAGACTTTTTCCCACCCTTGAACCAAATGCCTTCAATCTTAGATCAAAGTGATGGATTTTACAATGGTTTTTACCATTGTTCTGCTACCGGCACGCCCCTTTTCCACATCCTGCTTGGAGTCTGGCCTTTGGGTCCAGCTTTGCTGCACCAAGTAAGATGTCTAGAAAAATGTCATCATTAGCCTTTGCTCTCAGGCGTCTCTCCTGTTCGTTCACAGGAGGTGGGTGTTACCCTGTAAAATCAGAGCATCAGCCCAACCACCTCTCGTGCAGCTCTTACCCCTGCCTGACCAGGGATCAGTCCTGATCAATGCCATTCCATGTCCTCCTAAACACCCTCCCTGCCTCCTCTCCACCTGTTCCTTCTGTGTGGGTCAGGAGGTCCTGACGTGAGGACTACACATCCCTTGCCTTCCCAGACTCACCTCTGTCCGCACTCCAGAATCTTCCCTCTCTACATGCCTCCAGATCCTCAATCCTCCCACTCTGAGGTAGTTGCAAAGATTCCCCCAGACAGGTTGGGGCCTGGCTATCTCTATGTCCTGGTTTTCAGCGGCTCTAATCCCCAGGTAAATGAAATCTGAATGAGGGAGAATAAATAGCCACCTTCTCCGGAGCGTCTCAAAATCTAACAATCTTTCTAGTTTCAGGAAAACTTTCAAGACAAGTCGCCTTTTATGGACAGCATGTATTTTCAACGCGATAGCCTTCGGCTAAGGGGACCTTGTTATAGGAAGCGGGAGGTCTGCATTGCCACCTTGGGACTGACTCGTCTCGCCTCGGGTCTGGAAGTCCTGTGCGACACCCAGCTCTCCTGTCAAAATGCTCACGGTGTACTTGATAGCTTCGGCAGAGGCTGAACAGCTTGAAGGAGCAGGAAGCACAGGGCTGAGCCAAGGGGCGGCTCCAGCGGGCAGGCACCCGGACTCCTGACTCAGAGAGTCTTGAAGGAAGAACAGGTGTTTTCTGAGTGGATGATGTGAAGAGCGGCATTCCAGGTAGAGAGGTGGGGTCAACAGGGGCCTGGACACCTGAAAGAGCTCTTGCATACCCTTCGCTCTGAGGCTCGGCTAACTTGCTGCCTTCTTCAGAAAGGATGACCTCAGGCCACAGTGTCGGTCCCTGTCGTTGCCTGTCTCATCCTTACAGAACGAGACTGGGAGCCCCAGGTGACTGATTCCATCCTTTTCTACACCCGCCCAGTCCCCAGGACTGTGCTCCGTCACTGCCCAGGGACCTACATCATGCCAGGGGAGTCCGGGGTGGACGAAATAAGAATTTCCAGGTTGCCAGCCTCTCACTGATCCCACAACCAAGGAGGAGATCCTCCTGTAGGGAATGTGAAAGGTACAAAGAACACGGGGGTTTCTCTTGGTGGAAACCGCAGGGCCGTGTGGAGATGAGACTCTCTCTGCCTTGACAGCATGTAAAGTGTAGTTTCTCTGCCAGGTGAAGTTTTTAACATCTGGTAAGTTTTTGAGAGCCCCGCCTGGTAGCAACTCCAGATTTGGGGCTCAATTCAAAGGCTTGTAGAAATATTTCTAAGAGAGAGCCCCCTGAAATCACCCAATTTCCCAATTGGTGCGTTTCCACGATTTACACGTCATTCTTCAGAAGAGCTCTTCTTCTCTCTCCACATTCTCTCAGGCCCTCATGCTGGCCTTTTACACACCAGAAATCAGGCCAGTTTGTATTCCTCCAGGAGCAACAACAGTAAAGCCATCCTTGTTCCTGAATAAAACCTGAAACAGTCTCCCCACCGCGTAGCTGCTGCGGCTGTGTGTCTTACTCCATCGTGATCAGTGGTGGATGGCAAGGGGGGCGGTGGGGGACCCTGTCTGGGGATGTCGAGCCCGGGCGTGCTAAGGAGGGCTGCGACCATGCCACCGCCTGTCGTTTTGGGAACTGTGAAGGTCCACCAACCTGGCCGCTGCTTAACGACGGGACAAGGTTGACTCAGGCGTATCTCATGATGCCTTCAGTGCAGAAGGCAGGAGAGGTCTGAACTTGCTGAGAAAAATCATGGTTTTTCATTTGTGGACAATTCTTTTTTTTTTTTTTAGATTTTTTTTATTTATTTAAGACTCAGATGGAGAGAGCGCACAAGCAGAGGGAGCAACAGGCAGAGGGAGAAGCAGGCTCCCCACTGAGCAGGGAGCCCCATGCGGGGCTCCATCCCAGGACCCTGGGATCATGACCTGAGCCTAAGGCAGACACTTAACCCACTGAGCCACCCAGGCATCTCCTGTGGATAATTCTTTAAAGAAAATATTTCTGGTGTGTGTGTGTGTGTGTGTGTGTGTGTGTGAAGCCCTTTCTGTCGCCTTACCACTGTGGGTGCCCTCATTGTGGTTCACAGTGTTCCCATGCGTGTTGCTCATGGGAGTACATCTTCAGTCTGTTTAGCTCTGTCTCCCTGGTCAAATATGAGCAGAGCTCTGCAGATGGACAGCTGCTGCTTCCTGTTCATTCCACCTCTCTTTCTTACACTGGAGAGGAGTCACCTTCCTCTGGCGTGATGACCTTCTGGCTGGTCTTGCCCCCCACCATCCCCCCTTCCCTACTGACTCCAGCTTGGTGAGGAAACGTGCTAGGCGGGGGCTGGCTCAGAATTCTAACATGCTTTCCATCCCCAGAGTCAGGACTGTCTTTAATTAAGCCATACCACATTGGTGAGGGAGGGGAGACTGCGAATAATGATCTTTGATTTGCCCAAAGTGTACTTGACTCACAATAAAATGCGGTTGAAGGGGCATTGTCTTTCTCCAAGAGCATGACATTATGGAAATATTCTGCTGAGCAGGACTCACAGCAGGGGGATGTTTGAAAACTTGTTTCTGGTTTTGCTCCAGCCGGTCACAGTGAGGGGGTGATGGATGATTTAGTTGCCCGGCTCGTCCTTCCCGTGGCACGTCTGTGGATGAGGTGCGTGGTGGTGACACAGACCTGGTAATAGACTATTTTGGTAAAGAGCTAGAATTTCTGTTTGCTTCTTGTAGAATCTTCTCTTTTATCCATTATTTCCAAATAGGTCAGGAGAAATGGGGCTGTCCCCGGTGTACGTGTTAACCTGTTATCTGCCAGTTGCAATTTCTCAGCGTTCTGCCAAACTTGGCACTTTACGTGGCATGGGTTTTATTAACTTAACATGTAGACTGATGTTGGCAGTCACTCAGCAATCTACCCAAAGCAGGCAAATCCTTCACCAACATTACATGTTTACTCTCTCTGAGGTACTTTCTTATCGTATTTCTATCCCCTTTGGTAGGGGCTCGTTTCATTGCCATTTATCATCCTCTGATCTTTTTAAACATGGAGTGAGCTTCTTGTGTGGTAAACCTCTGAAAGACTGCCCTCTAAAATACGGTTGTGCTGATTTGATAAATGCTTTGTAAATATTTGAAATGATAGGACTTGATAACAAACCACTGGTCTCTGACTCCCTGGTGAGTGTGCATATGAAAATAAATTATGATTCCTGTCTTATCGCCCACTTCCCTGGTCCCCCAAGGCTGTGCCTCTTATTTCTATCTTTGTTACCTTTGTCAGTCAATATAGAGTCTCCTTCTCTGTTTTTAAAAAATTGTTCATTGTCAATTTAAAGGGCTTGTTGTCCCTAATTTTTAGACGAAGCAGCCTATCACCTGCATCAGATGTATTTGTCTGAGCAAGATGGGAACACGGGGGAGAACGTCGGACAGGGGATAAAAGAGTTAACACGTAATGTAGTGATCCGAAGGGGCATGTTCACCCGAATATTTATAGCAGCAATGTTCACAATAGCCAAACTATGAAAAGAACCTAGATGTCCATCAACAGATGAATGGATAAAGAAGATGTGGTATACACACACACACACACACACACACACACACACACACACACAATGGAATACTATGTAGCCATCAAAAGAAATGAAATCTTGCCATTTGCGATGACGTGGATGGAACTAGAGGGTATTATGCTTAGTGAAATAAGTCAGTCGGAGAAAGACAACTATCATATGATCTCCCTGATATGAGGAAATGGAGACGCAATGAGGGGGGGTTAAGGGGATAGGAAAAGAATAAATGAAACAAGATGGGATCGGGAGGGAGACAAACCAAAAGAGAGTCTTAATATCACAAAACAAACTGAGGGTGGCCGGGGGGAGGGGGGAGGGAGAAGATGGTTAGGTTATAGATATTGGGGAGGGTATGTGCTATGATGAGTGTTGTGAAGTGTGTAAACCTGGCGATTCACAGACTTGTATCCCTGGGGCTAATAATACATTATATGTTTATAAAAAAATAATAAAAAGAAAACAAAACAAAAACAAACAAACAAAAAGAGTTAACATGTACTGACAGTGGACACTGTGCTGCGTGTGTTATGGAGGTCATTTCATTTCTTTCTCATGATAACCCTGTAACACAGATAACAGATGCCAGCTCTGGCACTCAAGAAGTGAAATTTCTCAGTCGGGGCCACGCGGGAGTAGAGAGGAGATGTGAACCAGCCAAATAGGGCTTTGGAATGTAATGAAGAGGATTTAGTAGGTGGGGACAGATGGGAGGGAGAAGGATGGGTGGAGGATGATAAATTCCACTCAGTAATGAGCAGTTAGTTAAAACCCATGTACGGGAATATATTCACTTATCACACACAGACATGCAAGATCAATCCCAGGGGGCACCCTGGAACAAAAAAGGAAGTACTGTAGCCCACGGTGGGAGAAGGTATGAAGGTATGCTGGTGTGCTTCCCCAGGAACCACTTGGTTGGAGCCAGTAGCCTGCACTCCCCAAGCACGATTCCACACTCTCTCCCAGGCGGCCGAGGCACTCCCCCAGCGTGCCATGATCTGGATACGTGGGTGAGGCCACTTCTGTCCCGCAAAAGGCAACTTCGCCACCATGGCCTCTTTTCTTGGAGACCTGGGGTATCTGAGTCTACGGGGAAGTCTTAATAGATTGTTCCCTAGGACAGAGTTCTGCTTTGCAGCTTTATCTGTCAGCAGGAGGACTAATACCATACCAGGCAGAGCCAACATGGCGCACAGGCCTGAAGGGAGAGGAGAGGGTCCAGGAAAATTAATTCGTTGGATGTTCTGTTGGAGGCTTCCTGCTCTGGGTACCTCCCTCCAGAGCCTCAGAATGGGGACTTCCATGAAGTAAGTGATTAATAAACATTTGATGAAAGACAGAAGGAAGGATGGAAGGAAGGAAGGAAGGTAAGAAAGAAAGAAAGAAGGAAAGGAGAAAAGGAAGGAAGGAAGGAAAGGAGGGAAGGAAGAGAGGAAGGGAGGAAGGGGTAGAGAGAAAGGGAGGGAAGGAAGGAAGGAACGAAGGAAGGAATGAAGGAAGGGAGGGAAGGGAGAAGAATTCTATCAGTTAGTATGACGTTCACTGTATGATACCCAAAGAGTATTTCTTAAAGTTCCAAACAAGACAAAGCTTTCTTCCACTACAGTGACCTTGGAAGTGACCACACTTCAGCACCCCTTAGTGGCTCTAGTTCTTTATGTCTTCCAAAGTGTCTCTTCTCCCTCCCCAGCAGCGCCCGCAGCTGGGTGGTCTGGCTTCAAAGGCTGGCCTTGACTCTTGCTGCCTCATCACTGGGATATTTATTTTACAGTTTCCGGGGAGTTTTTAATGTTCAATGTAGCTCTTCTTTTGATTTATTAGGTTGTGGCTTCCCCATACAAAGCCAAACCCACTCTGCTGTGGTGAGCTGGATATGTGCAAACATACATACTTAGGGAAGACACCCTTTAGACAATAAACTAGAAAGAATGCCTGAAAGGAATTGCAAAGACTCTTTGGTCGTTTGTAAGTTTTTCCGAGAATTTGCTCGGCTGCTAAGGAAAGTGGACTCCGGTTTACTGAGTGTTGCTGTAAGTGCCTTCTGTCTAGAAAAGCGAATCAGCATTGATCTCCTAATTGGATATTGCTGGGAAAATACAAGTGCTGGGAGAGGCAGCGGCCGCTCTACTCCCTCTGCCCCAGCCCTGGCACCGTTCACACTGCGGGAGCCGATCTGGCATCCTCTTTGGGCTGGGGGAGCACATGCCCTCCCAGAGTCAGCCCCGTGTCTGAATTGAGTGCAGAAGTCATGCACTTAGAACCACCGTTCTGGGACACCTACATCGCAGATGCTAAAACAGTGCCCCTCAACATCCAGACCGAAAATAGGACAGTAAGAACGGAAACCCCCATGACGTGCAACAGAACAGCAAGATCCTTGCATTTGATCTGAAAAACTCAGCCCTTTCTGAAATGGCCAGAGCCCCGGCCAGAGGAGCCCCCAAAGGGCTGTGGGAGAGGTAGGCACGCTGGACCGGGAGAGCAGAGGAGCTGGGAATGTGTCCAGTGAGTTTGACAACGTGGTGACCTTGGGCAGAAGCTTAATGTCACTTTGTCCCCCTTCGTCTACTTCACACATCTGTCAAAGACGCGTAATAACCTGGCCTCATCTCATGTGGGGGCTGAGGATTAATTAATAAGCGATTGTAAATTACTTGGTGCTCCTCTGAGGAAAGGCACTGGGAAGCGCCAGGCATGGTAATTATCAAGCAATCCGAGAGCTCCAAAGCCCGAATGGCCTTAGGGAGGCTGCTGGGTTACCTGCGGTGGCCCCTCCGGGTGGGAAGCCAAAGGTGGAGGGGCTGTGGAGCACTTCGTTTCCCCTGTCAGCCCCCCTCCAACACAGGGCACTCTCCCCCACCATGATGAATACCCCATTGGTGGCATTTCGTGCCTTACATGATGAAAGCACCCATCTCCCTTGATCCTGGCCGGGAAATCACAATGAGGCCGAGTGGTGTTTCCCAAGGATGATTCCCAGAGCACCTGCCCAGCGTGTTGCACGAACCCTGAAGGGCTTTGTGGGGGAACACCGCATGTTACGCTCTGTCTGGAGATGGACAATTCGCTTGAGTATATTAAAGTCCTACAAGGGGATTGCAAGAACACGTTTAAATTTTATTTGCATCCCTCCTTCCCCAAATTACTTGATGTCTTGTGATATTTGTAGGAATTACACATTGTGCTCTGTGGGTGGACCCCTGTCCCCCACTGGAATGTGAATTCATTTGCTCCTCTCCTCACAGATGGGTCTCTTTCTTGACACATTAAATCTGGACAGGCCTTGTGACTTGCCTTGGCCAACAGAAAGTGGCTGGGATGACCTTGTACCAGTTCTGAGCCTGGGCATCAAAAAGTTTGCAGCTTCTCCTCACCCTCTGGGAACCCAGCCAGCCTCTGTAGGAGCACGCCTGGGCTAATCTGCTGGAGGGAAAGACATGGCTCCAGGTGCCCCACTCCCCAGCCAACAATCAGCCAACCTCCCGCTCCCCAGCATCGCCACCTGACTTGGAAGGAAGTCGACCACAGACATATGCAAGAGATCAGACATGTGTGTACCCCACATTGTTGACCCAGAGAATTATGAGCCACATAAGTGGTTATTGTTTTAAACTGCTAAGTCTTGGGTGGTTTGTTATGCAGCAATAGATGAATAGTACAATGATGACATTAATTTAAACAATTCTTTTTAATAGTCATAGGTATATAAATTGGGCTTAGAAATTTGGCCATGCACCGACTGTTCAGCATTTTGGCTGGACTGGCTGTGGTCAGCTCAGCCTCTCTGCTGTGTCTTGGTGCATTCTCTTCTGCACCGCGGGAAGAAGCAGGAACAAATTTACATGTCCCACAGTTCCTGTTCTCATACAGTTCTGGCTTCTCTTCAGCTAGAGGCATGGGAGTAAGATTTGGAAGGCAGACGAGAAGGTGAAATTACCATCCTTCAGGGTAACTGCGGCTGGAAGCATGGACAGACGCGGGCATGAGGTCTGCAGCAGCTTCTGGGCGAGCTCTTAGAAATCACCCTCCATGGGGCTGCCCGTAGCTTCACCACAGCCTTGGCGCCTCCTGGGTTTCTGAAACTTTGCCTTCCTAGGCCTTCCAAGGGTGTGCAAACCTCTGGTGAGATTTCCAATTACATCAGAAACCAGACCGTGATGCCTGATAATAAGAGAATGTGGCTGCTGACTCTCAGCGCCAGACTCCCAGTTGGGATCTTCACTTTGCTACATTTTTTTGGAATGTTTTCTGACGAATTGTAGGGGCTACTCTCCAGCACCAGCCAAACGCAGGGAGAGATGCGTAAAGATAGGTATGGGAGCAGGTGCCGGGCTTCTGCCTTCCTTGAGTGGAGCAGCCTCTTAGCACCCAGATGTGCCCAGCCACCTGCAAGCCCTGCCTGACTACCTTTTAGCTCCGAGACTTAGGGAGGTTCCTTGCCTCAGTTTGCTCGTGTGTAAAATGGGAATAACAATTCTCACCCCAACCGGTTGTTGGGAGGAACGGTGAGCACTGTAAGTACTGGGTTTGTCCCGCATTGTCCTGTATATGACATCTAGGAGTTCAGGCTGTGTGCAAATTTCCAGAGACTGGCATCTGGATGATTGGGTCGCACTCTCCCAAATGGCTGTGCTTTGCTCCCTTCGCTTTCTTTCAAATTTGACACATTAGCGTATCTCCAGAAATGATCAGTAGCTTTCAGAGCTTCCCTGTTTGGTTCCTTTCATCCCGGATCTCCACATCTCGTGCGCACCTTGCTCCTGTTGCAAAGGCTGCTTTCTAATAAGCAAAAACATTTTACTCAGGCGAATGTGAACACAATTTCAGTGGTATTTCCCAGGGATTGCCTTGGAAATCAACAAACAAATCAAAACATCTCATTGCCCTGTAAGGATCTCAGTAGGATTATATCAGAATTCAAAGGTGGGGGGGGAGGGAAAGACAGGGATGAAAAAACCCAATCATCTACCTTCATTTCCACAGTAGTTGCGGTGTTGAGAGAGTCCCACAAGGAATCAAGAGTGTATTAAAAACAAAAAAATCAAAAAGCTTTATCTAATATCTCGCTGTTCTTAGCTTGTTTGCTTATTTGTGGGGAGGCGGCAGGTGAATGTCAGGCTTCTCCAGGGGTTATAACGGGGGACTCTTCCACTGTCACCAAGAGAAAACCCATCTTCCCAGAGATCTTCCAAGACCAAAAATATGGCCTTCACTTGATCATAACAATGCATATTCATTTTTCCTCTCCTTCTTCATGTTTATTTTAATATGGAAATGATAGTTCCCCTGGCTCTTTCTAGATTACAGGTGCTCTAAGAGGACGGGTGCACAGCTTTATTCCTTGAAGGTAATATTAGAAAGGGAAGGGGCTCAGGAGTCGAATTCTGACTTCCCCATTCGGTAGCTGTGTGACCTTGGGACATGAATTAATTTCTCTGAGCCCGTTATCTCATTTGAAAAAAAAAAAAGATAATATTTTTCCAGCAGGGTTGTTGTGAAGATGATAATTCCGTGAGATAATGTATGTGACGTGCTTAGCAGAGTGGTAATGTGTTCCCAGGAAACTGTCGCTGTTTTTTATATTGTCCCTTATTCTGAGAAGGTGGAAAGTGAAGGGATGTTTTGACCTTCCTGATGCTGGAAGACTACTCCTCTTTATTCGGTCCTCACCCACGTTGAGACTTCCAGTTGGCCCCTGTGAGACTTGTGCTGATGTGGGATTGGGTGAGGAGCCTGAAATAGCCGGAATGAGAAGACACACGTGTACAAAGAACGGGCTCCAGGCAAGCAGACCCTCTGGTTTTCTTCAGCCAGGGTCTTCCAGTGAGTTGTTCCCAAAAGACTTGCTCCCTTATACGTTTATTGGGTCCAAATGTTTGCTCAGATGGTCCTGTGCTTAGAGCTGAGGCGTGTGGAGGGCACAGGGCTCTGGCTCTCCTCATTTATTCTGGCTCATCTTGTCTGCTTGATTCCTTTGCCCGAACAGATGGATTTCAGACATCCAAAATGCTTTGTTGAGTACATATGGTAGGATAAAATTAGAAGGTAATAACCAAGGTTTTTCTTTCTACTTCTTCTGTTTTTTTGTTTCTGTTGTGTTTTTTGCCCCAGAGCAGTCATGGCCTCCCAGGGAGGAGACAGATGAAGGGGAGCATTGAAGGCATCTCTGAACAGTTTTCAAACCATTTTCGGAATGGAATTTGAAAGAGTAGACACTCTTGTCTCAAGAGCCCAGGCTTTTTCCTGCAAAAGCTTTGCTTTTTGTTTTTTGTTTTTGACAAAAGGTATTTTGAGGACAGAATTTGCCTTAGAGGGACGTGGTGGTTTTAAGACCACATCCTTAAATGGGAATATGGCAAATTAGAGACAGTAGAATAGAATGGGGCAGAAATGATGACACGTCACTCTGAGAACAGAGAATAGAAACAGTGGTTTTCCTCATGGGAGCCGTCTCTCACTCTGTCTTGGACTGTGGGCTCTGGAGATGCCAGCTGCCATGCCATGAGGTGGCCCTGTGGAGAGGCCCATGCATTGGAGTTGGGAAGCTGGTCTGCCACAATCACGTGGGGGAGCTTAGAAGCAGATCTGCCCATGTCCAGCCTTGAGATGACCGCAGACCGGGCGTCACTTGGTGGCCTGAATCTCAGGAAAGGCCTTGAGGCAGAGCCACCCAGCTAGTGACAGCCGGTTCCTGCCCCATCAAAACTGAAATAATAAATGTTTGGTTTGCTGAGCTGCTAGGTGTTGGGGTAATCTGTTATTCACCAGGAGATAACTAAGGTACGAGGCTGGGGCATGATGATATCAAATCAGTCTGAGGAGGTGATAAGGGTCTGATGGCCTGTTGGATGTGGAGGACAAGCAGAGAGAAGGTCACCAGGGTCAGGACAGTGATGGATCTCCATCTTGGGACATGAACAAATGTCCCACCTTCCTAGAGGGGATGGGCACCCTGGGTAAGTTTGGGGGCTTCTGCAAAGTCGTGTTGATGTCCATCCTGAGGAGGAAGCAAACTTCCTGTGGAAGAGACTATTGACTGTACTGAGATCACAGGAAGTAGAGGTAACAGCCAACTCGTCTAGGCCAGAGGCTGGCAACCTTCTGTGAAGAGTCGGATAATAAGTACTCTTGCTTGTGGGCCCTACAGTGTCTGTCACAGCTACTAACTCTGCCATTGTGGAGTGAAAACAACTATGGACAAAATGTAAATGAAAGGGCATGAACATGTTCCAACAAAACTTGATTTATAAAAACAGGCAGCATCCCAGATTCCTGGGAGGTAGTCTATCCTTCCCTGGTGTAGACCCAGAGGATTCAAGTCGAACCCCTGGGTCTCCAGCAGTTCCAGGAGAGCTGAAGAGGCTGAGGCCGGCTTCCGGACCTGGAAGGCCTTCCTGGGGGGTATGAAGAAGTTGCAGAAGGAGCAATGTGGACTGGGACATTTCAGCTCCGTCTGTCTGGGCTTAAGGACAGAAGACTGAAGAATATAGGAGATTTTATGTGTCAAGGAGTTGGCATTGCTTCCTGGATTTTAATGTCTCCTGGGGGAAGCGTGTGTGTGTGTGTGTGTGTGTGTGGAGACTGTGGTTCTGGGGCGGGGGAGGGGGGAGCTGGTGGTAAGGGAGTTAGCAGTGACAGTATCCTGAATTAACTGAGCTCAAAAGCAAAGTCACAGGGTTTTCTTGAATTGGCAATTTTTTTTTTTTTGAATTGGCAAAATTTTTATCCTCCATCAGTGGTAAATGGACTGTTGAGAACTAAGTTTGTATCAGTTCTGGAGTAATGAAGAAGGTGACATTTTTGTAGACCTGGGCACTGTGATTATGTAACATTTGTGTTTGGTATATGCATATAAATAAGAAATAATATCAGGGAGATCCAGATTTTGGAGCTGGGAAAAAGCCAAAAGTTCAGAGCACATGAGTAGAAATATCATTTCCTGCGGCTCTTGGCTGATTCTAGAACTGGGCCAACTACATGATTTGCAAGGCCCAGTGCAAAATGCAAATGCTGATCTTTCCTTTTGAAAGAGCAGGAAAAAAGTGCTGTTAAAGGTAGTATAGTACAAGGCTTTTTCCTTTCTTCCATTGTCTCTTTTTTGACTTGTCATGGAATTTCCTCTTTGCTCTCTAATGTTTTAAGTACAGAAAAATTAAAAATATAATTATTAATATGAATTTTACTGTTCATCTTTATATAAATATCTATATGTATATTAAAGATTTTATTTATTTATTTGACAGAGAGACACACAGCAATTAGAGGGAACACAAGCAGGGGAGAGGGAGCTGAGCAGGGAGCCCCATCCGGGACCTGATACCAGGACCTGAAGGCGGACGTTTAAGGACTGAGCCGCCCAGGTGCCCCTGTTCATCTTTATATTGTGCAAGGCCTCTTTTGAATGCAAATATAAAAGCATTTAACTCATGCAATCCGCAGAATCACCTCACTCCTGTTTTGTAGCTCGTACACACGTGTACACTTTGCTCCCAGTGGAACTGCAGGAGGTGGCATGAAAACTAACTAGACTGTTTTAAATTTCACCTCCCAAGGTGTGCGCATCCTACGGACATGTCTCTTTGGCTTTTGCTGAGCGCAGTAAGACAGAAAGGGAAAGGGAGTATGAGTTGCACTATCTTTCTGTTCCTTCCCTCCTCTGTCCTCATTCTGCATGCACTGTTGAGCAGCAAAGGCAGGCAGGTTGGGGGCCAGAGGGGGGCCCTGGATTGACTTGCTGGGGGCACCGGGACACAGTACTGCCTGCCCAGAGGCTGAAACAGCGGAAAGGGATCGCCTTACAGCTGTGGAAGGAGAAGTCTGAGATCATGGTGTTGGCAGGACCACTGGGGCTCTGATGAAGGCTCTGGGGCAAGATCTTCCAGGCCTTTCACCTGGGTTCTTGGCCTTCTGTGGCTTGAGGCAGCCGGCCTGCAGTTTCCACATTCTGTTTCCTGTGTGTACACTTGGTGTCCAAATGTCCCCTGTTCATAAAGATACCAGTCCTATTGGATGAGGGGCCCATCCTACTCCAGCAGGACCTCATTTTAACTAATTACAACTGTGACAACCCTATTTCCAAATAAGGCCACAGTCTGAGGTGCTGGGAGTGAATTGGGGGCAGGGGGAGCACAACTGAACCCATACCAGATTCCTTGATTGTGTTGCTTAGAGCTCATTGCTTTCTTTCTATAGTTGAAACAGGTTCTGGTTTGAACAGAAAGCACGACCCCTTGGGGTTGTCAGTGTCCCCCTACCCAGTTGTGGATCTGGGGACCCACATCGTGGGTCCACTGGCATTGTGTGCTCATGGGGAACCAGGAACACTATATGTGAACATGGCAGCCAGGAACAGAGGGAGCAGAGGTGTCCTGTATATCTCCTCTGCTCACATGCGTGCACCATTGTCCCATTGGACTTCACTCACAAAACCCAAGTTCAAAGATAAAATTATTAGGGCGCCTGGGTGGTTCAGTTGGTTGAGTGTCCGACTCTATTTCAGCTCAGGTCGTGATCTCAGGGTCGTGGGATCGAGCCCCAAGTCAGGTTCCTCAGTCAGTGGGGAGTCTGCTTGGGATTCTCTCTTTCACTCTCCCTCTGCCCCTCATGACTGTGCTCTCTCTAAAAATAAATAAATAAATCTTTAAAAAAAAAGATAAAATTACTAAGAATGTCAAGATGGCAATAGTTGAGCATTAGAGCACACGTGGGACTCTTCTGAGCCTGGAGCCCTGTGCGGTGGCCTGGGTCACCCACCCACAAGGTGGGGTCTCTCCAGAACTGCAGCCCACCTCTCGTACCTGAGCTTTGTACCCTGTGCTACAGATTCCTAGTGACCTACTGGTGATCCAGTCCAACCACTGTAGACCAGGGGTCCAGGGAGATGAAAGGCCTATCCCAAGATTCCCAGTGGGAAGAGACAGGACTGGAGGCCTGGTGCCCAGAGCCCTGGTCCAGCCATGGCTTACTATACCCCATCACCTTGCCACTGGCTCCCTCAACTGCCCCATCTGCTAAGAGTTGGCTCAGTGTGAATGCCCACTGCACAGACACTTCTTTATGGTCAGTTATCACGAGGTGTTGGGGGACACTCCTTAGATGTGTGTGTGTGTAGGGGACGGACCTGCCTTGCCTTCTCAGTGGCACCTGAGGCAAGCGGTTTCCCTTCTCAACTGAATCTTAGGATTAAGTTCAGGGTGATGGGACAGGGAGCAGGGCTGTGATGTTGAAAGGATCAGAGCTTTCCTGTTCTCAGCTCTGTGAAAAGATGAGGGTGGGGGCAGGAAAAGGGTTGGAAAAGCCAGAGGGAGCCTTGTCACACAGTAGGGCCACGATACCTAGATCTGACTTGAGGCAAAATGTCCCAAGCGTGGGTTGACTTTCAGGGTTCTCCTGGCATTTCTGGTCTCCTTCCTGTCTCAGCTAACTTTTGTTATGTAACAACCCCCCCTAAACATAGTGGTTTCAAATAATAGTCCATCCTCTGCCCTCGCCTCACGCCTTCCCCCCAATGTAGCTCATGATTCTGTGGGTAATGAGGAGTGGGCTCAGCAGGACAGTTCTGCCCTGGCCCATCTTTTTCAGCCCTGAAAAAGGCTGCAGCTGGCTGGCTTAGGGAAGATTCGAGTAGCTCTCGACTGGGGCTTCTTCCTGTGGTCCCTCATCTGCCAGCAGGCTAGCTGGACTCCTTCTCAGGGTGACAGCAGGGTTCCAAGAACAGCAAAAAGGGAAGCTGTCAGGCCTGTGGAGACCTAGGATTAGAACTTGCACACTGTCTCTTTGACTACAGTCTACAGATCACCACAGGTCACAGACCAGCTCAGCTTCAAGAGGTGGGTAAAGATATGCCACTCCTTCGGGGAAGAGCTACAAAGCACTGTGGCCATTTTGCAATCTATGACATTACCTTTGGGCACAGCTCAGCATCTCATGCCTTCCATCCAGTGCTCCTGAAACTTTCCTGTCCTAGTGTCAGAGCTTTTCCATCTTCCCCCTTGTTATTCCAGGGCTGTCTTTTCAGGATCCTTTATGAGAAGGAGCCAGTTTATTTTAGGATAATTTGTGCCAGATGACAGATAAGAGAACGTGGGGAGACATTGTAACAATAGGCAGTACTCATGGGTCACTCTGGGAGCTTCCGGGTAGTAGAAGTTCTGGGCTTTGGGAAAAAGCCATGCCTTAAATCAGGTCTGTCTAAACTTTCATGACCGGAAGGATTATCAGGGGAGTTTGTTGATACTACAGATTCCTGAATCCGTGATGGAGGTACTAGTTCTGTGTTTTCTGGGAGGAGCCTGGGTATCTGTGCATCATCAAGCTTCCCGGCTGGTACTTTTGATTAACTGGATGTGGACACCACAACCGTATCTTAAAAGCGTAAGGAGCATCTTGGCGGAGGATGCAGGGAAGGCAGGGGGAGGCAGGAAAGGTGTTTGACTCGTGGGCTCCTGGAGGGATAGACTGTGTCTCCTTTCTTTCCCTGTGCCCACTGCGACTGGTGCCCACAGGTATTTGAGATTCTTGCCATGTTTAATGGAGTTGAGTGGGGCCATGTTGCTCTTGTGTGGTTTGTGTTCTACCAGCATCTCTTTCTTGGGACCATGTGAGGAATGCAAATTTCTGGGCCCCATTCCAAGCCTGTCTAAACCAGACTCTGGGGTGGGGGCCCACAGTCTACTTTAATGAGCCTTCCAGGTGAGTCTGATGCCTGCTCACGTGTGAGAACCACTGGGTCAGGGCTAGGCACACCTGGGAGGAGGAGCTCCTGAGCAGCAGCCCATGTGAGTGAGGTGGGACCACCAGAGGACCCGGGGGCGTGACTGTGTCCCAATCAGCCTCAAACCCCATGCCCTCTGGCAGGGTCCTCCTGGGGCTCCTAGCTCTCTGAGCACGCTCCTCTGTGGTCTCTCCTTGCCAGGACTAACACACTTGCCATTTGCTGCAATTCTTTCTTCTGCATTTTGGACTGGCAAGGTTTCTGGGTTGATAACAAAATGATGGTTCCTGCTGGGTGAATCAAGCTTTTAAATTGGTGTCAAGATCTTTCCCCCTTTCCTGAGTGGCTTTTAAAACCCTGTGCCTGAGGTGGAGAACTGAGGATTTAAGAATTAAACAGGAACTGGCATGAGGGGGGTCCACCATTCCTGCAGAGTTTCAGCTGCACACTTAATTATTAAAGTGGGTATACCCAGAGCATGCGTGGACACACACACACACACACACACACACACACACACACACACAGCGGCCGGGGACTAAGTACCTAGAAGTCATGTTGTGTTTTTCCTGTGGTTGCCTGGACAACACTGGGCAAGAAGGAGTGTGTAAGTCCTCCTCAGCCACACTGGCCCCAGGAGATTAAGTTCCTTGGGCCAGAAGTCTCCTGAGCAAAGAAGGAGACTGAAAAAGCGAGAGGACATTGGCCTGAGTGTCACAAGTCCGGCATTCTAGCTTTGGGTACACCACAAATTCTTGGACCCATTGCTCCATCTCCCTGAGGCTCAGCTCCTTATGTATAAATGGCACATGTCTTGAGATGATTTCCCTTCCCCTAAAACATTCTTGAAGGTACTTATGAATGCATGCAAAACAATAGTAAGACATAAACAGAAATTAGGAATTCCATAGGAGGATTGAAGAGATTAGTGGAAGCTAGAATCTGAGAATCTGAACATTAAATTAGATTCTGAGGGCTTGGAAAGCCAAGGGAGGCATGGAAGAGGGAGGGTCGAAAGTTTTTCTTGACTTATCAAGTAAAAGAAGGAAGTGGATGGCACGGGCGGGGGCATGGGGTGGGCAGGCAGGGCTTGGGTTTGCCCGTGAGACAAGGAAGCAGGAGCCAAGTGACAACTCCTCCTCTCCAGTCCCCATCCTGGCTGGCAGTTCACCTGACATCTGAGGTTGCCTGGAGTCACCTGCTCTGTGGTTTTCCTTGGCTTCATGCAGCTTATGTTTATTGGGGGGCATGCAGCAGTTACAAAACCGTTCCTCCCTTTCACACCCTTGTGCTCACTAATGTGGTCAGGCGATGTTTAATTACAACAACGCAATTGTCCTGGGAATGCAATTCTGCTAATAGGTGTCTGATTTCCGATGAGGCTTCGAAGGGATAGCAAATCTTTCAGCCTGAGGAAGTACCAAACATCCCACCCTTTGCTGAATGTGCAAACAAAAAGGTGAAGGACGGCCTTTTTTGGTTAGAATAAAACAGGCAGCCAGTGTTGCGTGGACCGGGTGGAAGGAACCACATGGGAAGGGTGTCTCCACTTACTGATAGACAACTCGGAAGAGGAAATACAAGGCTGGGGACTCTCCCTACCAGCTCCCAAGACAGACTGTGAAGCTCTAGGAAAGACAATATGGTACTGACACAGGCAAATAGATTCCTGGAAAAGGATTGAGAAATTGGGCCACTCCATCCGTTTTATTTAGGATGTGGAATAATGGGATTTTTTAATCCAGTGAGATTGGAAATAAAAATAGGCACAACCACTTAGGAGAAAAATTTGGTACCTTCCAGTAAGATGAAAATACAGACTCACTATTACTCAGAATTGTACTTCTAGATATATCTCCTAGATGAATTCATATATACATATATATACATCCATATGTATATACACATTTGCATCTCTATATGCACACACGTGTATATCAGGAACTGTGAACAATAGCAATCACAGAAGTATCATTTGTAGGTAAAATATTGGAAACATCCCAAACTCCATTTGGAGGAGAAATGAATTGTTGTATCTGTAATGGAATTCCACATAGCAGTGAAAAGAAATCAACTAGAAATACATGAATCAATATGGATTAATTCTGCAAATATAATATTGATCAAAAGAAAGCAATTTGCTAATGAATATTTGCAGTATGGTATCTACATGCAACAGTTCTATAAATTGAATAGGGATGTAGATGTGGAGAGGAAAAAGAAATGCAAATAAAGGGATAAACCTCTAAAATCAGGACAGAGGTTCCGCCTGGGTTGAAAGAAGGAACAAGGAGGTCCTATACGGGGAATTTCACTATGTTGAAAGTGAATTATTTTTAGAGCTGGTGAGAGTCGCCATTCTTCACGCTGTTTTACGTGTCTCAAATATTAATAAAAAGAAGTTGCAGCACTTTTAGTTACAGACCCAACCATGTGTCTTTCCTCCGGGGATGGATCAAGATTGCTCCAATCCAGGAATGGAGGTCCCATTTCCTTTTGCCATATGATCACTTTGGCTATATAACCTATTTTTCTAAGGGGTTAGCTGGAAGAGGAAGTTAGCTGGTGGTGGTGGAGGTGTATGGTTCTGGAAAACTTTTATTTTCTGATAAAGAATCCCATTGACCCCTAACTCTTTTCCTTCTTGAGACTGTAGATGGCAATATGATGCCTGTATCTTTGGCAGCCACCATCACCAGCTGACAAAAAGCAGAGTAGAAGGCCAACACTCCAAGGATGGTAGAGAAGGGACATGGTCAGATGTGGACACAACCGAGCTGCAGAATGAACTCTGGAACCATTGAGAGCCCACAGTTTGTTTATTTTATTAAATAAACAGTAATTATCTTAATGGCTCAAGATACAGGTGGTCTACCTTTCTGTTACTTGTGGAAAAACCTTCTTGATACAGAATTCAACAAATCATTTTCCTTTTAACCTTATAGTTGGTCTTGCCATTCCATGAAAACCCTAAGCACTTTCTCTCCTTTAAATTTCTACTCTTTCCTCCATGTATAGGGCCCCTTCTTTCTTGGTGAACACCTCAGCGATAAAAGCTCTTCTGAAATAGGTTCTCTGTAACACTTTCCCAGAGATCCCAAGTTACCAGCACTCCTTTTTCTCTGGGGCTCCCAATACCCTCTCTCTCTCCATTACAGCCCTTTCCACGTTAACAGCATGTTCCACCATGAGTCCTTTTGAGGCAGGACCATGGCATCTTCATTTCTGTGTCTCCTGTGGTTGATACAGCTCCAGTTACATCATAGGGACCCAAGAGAAACTGGGCAGAATGAAAGATGCCTGCCTCATATCTATACCTCAGGCAGAAAGCAAGTCAAGTACCAAACTGGCTAACTGAGGAGGAGAGGTGTGGAGGAAGAGAAATTTGGGTGACCATACAGTCACACTGCAAAGTCAACCCTTTTCTTAAGAGCTCCAGATGCAATACTCCATCAGTCACTTCACATTGGCTAATGTTTGTGTTTTGGACAGAATCATGTTTAAGCTCACCAGCCTATTTAAATCCTGGTTTCCTTTCATTTTCCCATCATAATCAGGTTTAAGTGATGATTGCTTAAGCTCTTATTTTCTAGGAGATAAATGAATGCACAGGTGATGCTGGGCACTTACAAAGTGATTACTTTTCCCAGAACTTGAACTACGAAAAGTGTGGGCAACCTTTATTATCAGACAGAGAGCCCTGTGTGCTTGGGAATACAGAGACATGAGTAGTGCATTATTTAATTTTAATGGGCTTGAACGTTTGCTCCAGTGCACTTCTCTGTATCAGTAATCATGAGAATAGAACAGGGTTTACATTAAATATTTTTTTATGTCGTGTGTGTGTGTGTGTGTGTGTGTGTGAATGTGGAGGGGAGTCAGAGATAAATGAAAGGAACATCAATATGTAGATTAACGTTGAGACGGAAATTCATTGAAATATTACCAGCAGCTCTTTATGTAGTCAGAGTGCTGGATCATGAATTGGTGCATATGTAGAGGAGAGCAGGCTTTAGTTGAGAGAAGATTCCAGCTGCAACAGGAGTAGACTGAGATAGAGAATTTGAAGCAGATCTTCAATTAGCAGAAAGTCCTTTGAAAACCCTTGTTTATGCAAATGTAGATGAATGATACTTTACATGTGTTATCTTGTTTATATTCACAAAGTCCTATGAGGTCATACTATTGCTATTTTTATTTTGCAGAAAATAGACCTAGAAAACTTGTCTAGGGATCACAGAACCTGTAAGGCAAAGAAGTTCCCATTTTCCTGGGAATAGGGTATAGCTGTTGTTTTGTGGATTTGGTAAATGCTGTCTCTGCCTTCGAGTTCTTGGAGGGTAGGGACCTATCTGGATTAGGAGCCCAGGAGCATTTAGGGAATAAAGACCCTACACCTCAATTTATGAAGAACAAAAGTTGACATCAGGGCAGGGTGATTCCAGTGAATGCCCGGGGCAATGAGTCCTTGGAAGATTTACCATCAGACTGGAGTTATGGGACAAATGGACTGACCTGGTACATGGTCAGAAAGGAAGATGTTTGTTTCATGGTCCTGGATTGTGGCTCTTGGAACATGGCCTAGAATTTTTATGGCACTTCCAAGCATCTTCTATTTTCTCACTGAAATGGCAAGAGAGTAAATTTTCCCCCTCTAAAAACAGAAACTTGGCCACATATAATCAAGGAGATTGCAAACTATAAAGCTCTTCTGACACCATCTTCTTTCTCTAGAGTGGGGGCAGCACTAGCCCCACTCACTGGCTTTCAGGGAGAACCGAATGAGGAGATATACAAAGTCAGCAAGCAGTGTCAGCTACTGCCATGTTTCTTTGTGACAGAGATGCTGTCCAGATCCCATAGGTTAAGGGCTCAGTCCAACAAGACTGCCTCCCCTCTCCCACTACCCCCCAAATTCAGATGCCAGTCTCAAGTCCAGGTTGTCACCCCTGCTTCTCACCCATCAGCTGGAGATTGGAGGTGCCAATGACCCCTCCTAGGGTTCAATTAATTTGCTAGAGCAATTAATTTGCTACAGAATTTAGAAAACAGTTTGCTTAGCAGATTACCAGGTCATCAGATCATTATAAAAGGGTGTAACTCAGGAATAGCCAATGGAAGAGCTGCACAGGATAGATATGGGGGAAGGGTGTAGAGCTTCTGTGCCTTCTCAGGCGTGCTACTCTCCCCAATTTCCATGTGTTCACTTCCCCAGAAGCTTTTTGAACTCCATCTTTTTGTGTTTTTATGGAAGCTTTAGTACCAATGCACGATTGATGAAATCATTGGCTATTGGCAACTGATTCAACTTTCAATCCTGTCTCCTTACTGGAGGTCAGGAGTGGGACTGAAAATTCCAACCGTCTAATCACATGGTTGGCTCTCCTGGCAACCAGCCCCCACTGCTGTTCTTTCTAAAGTCACCTCATGATTATAACAAAAACACCTTCATGGTTCTCAGCACTCCTGTTGCCAGTTCTAGGTACTCTGTACCAGGAATGAGACAAAGGCCAAATAAATATCTCTTATAAATCACAATATTGCAGTCACCAAGACTCAAGATTCAGGGTCCCAGGAGGAGGACTTGGGCATTCTTCTCCACTACCACTAGGACTGGAAGACTGGAGATGTTGGCAAAGAGATCATAAACTTCCCAAGCAGTTTTGCTAAATCACTGGGCATTCCAGAACTGTATGGGGATTAGGATTAGAAGTCTCATCCTGTTCCCCCTGAAGGGCTTGTTCATCTTTGTCTTTGTACACAAAAGAACACAACTGTTCTATGAAAGAAGTAATGAGAAAATAGTCTCATGAAATATTCTTTTAACTGGCTTTTGTTCTGTCAAAAGATACATTACCATTTGTAAATAATGAGTCTTACTTTATACCATCAATTAGCAATTGTTGAAATGCTATTCCTTGAGCACTTACTATATCCCAGGCTGATTTCAGAGGGAATGACTATGTGATTTTTTTCACTACTACATTCTGGTTTGTTTGGATGAGTTTGTTTGCCTTTCCCTGGACCTCTGCCTTGACTCTCTGTAATTGCCCCCTCTCTTGGTTTTACTTACTGGTGGGTGAGGAGAGGGGGCAAATAAGAGCACTGAAGGAGAGCAGAATTTGCTACCTCAAACATGCCTCTTTGACATATGGATTATTTTAGGCTGATTATTTTTAAGAAATAGCAGACATAGAAAAAAACTCTGAAAACTGAGTTTAAGTTATCCTTTTGTAAGAGATCTTTCCATGTATAAGGGAAACCTCCATTTGTAAGAATGTTTCCTGCTTTTATCAGGAAGACAAAGGTAATTACAAATCTTTAGAGACTCTTATCAATGGAGAAAGCAAGGACTTAAATCTGCATAACAACCTCACCCTTGTTTACTGTGCTTTCCCCTGTAACCTCCCATAATTGGCCTCTCCATTCCCCCAACATCTTTTGTCTTTAGCTGGAGTTATTATTTAAGGTGGTAGTTTAGATCGTTTTTGGAGAGTTATTCAGTTTTTTCTGTTTTTTTTTTTTTCCCCCCATGTATACAGGAGGTATACATGTTATTAAACTTCGTTTTGTTGTTCTCCTGTCAATCTGTCTTTTATTACAAGGGGATCTCAGACATGAATCTAGCAAGATGGAGGGAAATTTATTTTTCTTTCCCCACAACACTACCGGGACTTGGGAGAGCTAACTTCCTACCTGGATTTTTTTCCTGGCTAATAGTGAGATGGGCATTCCCCTGGAGGCTTGGCTTATCATCAGGCCAGTGAGCCCATTGACTTAGATTATGGGGAGGAAAAATTTTTAGCCTACTCTTAGAGATTCTTCTAGCTACTCTAAGAGTTAGATTGACATGAGACAGATTAAAGGGGAAAAACCCAGTTTAATTTTTTGCACATAGAGGCCTTAAAATAAAATTGAGACCTAAAGAAATGACCAAGTCATGCATCTTTTATATGTTTTACACAAAGAGACATAAATATGTGAGGAATTGACAGGACAAGAAAACTTATGTCTAGGAGCTTTAATTAGTAAGGAATTCTAAATAGAATTTGGGCTGGTGTAGTACATTAGTCAAAGTAACAAGATTTGTTCTATAGCCTTCTCAGCTCTGAATTCCCTGTCTCCTGTGATAAGGATGTCTTTTCGCCTCCTGGATTTGTCCAGGCAGAAGCAGGGAAAACACCACACGAGAGAAGGATGAAGCAGCTGTGGGAGCAGCTGCATGTGTGTCCCTGAGATGAGAGGTGGAGCAATGATGCTGATGACTTCCCAGTTCCTCTTCCTGAACCCTCTGAAGCCTGGTCATATTCCTGTCCTCCAGACACTGTCCTAAAGCTCTGGTAAGTTTGCATCACATTCAAACAAAAGGGCCATTTCCAGGAGACTACTTAGGTACAGGCTGAAGGCCTATGCTGAAAAATAACATTTCTTCCTACGTTATTGTGCACCTCACCACTTGTCTGTTCATTTGTTTACCCATTCATTCATGCATTCATTCACTCGTTTGTTCATTCATTCAATAAGCATATATTGAACTTTGCCATTTGCTGGGCACTGTGGTCTACTCTCTGGTAAGACTGTGGAGTAATACAGATGCAGTGCCTGGTCTCCTGGAGCTTACAGTCTGTTCCTGTGGCTGCCATAACAAATTACCATAAACTTGCTGGCTTAAAACAACAGAAATTTATTCTTTCACAATTCTGGAGGCTTTACATTTGAAATCAAGGTGTCAGCAGGTTGTACTCTCTCCAAAGGCTCTACGGGAAATCCTTTTTTGCTTCTTACAGCTTGTGGAGTCTCTAGATGTTCCTTGACTTATGGCTGTGTCACTCACATCTCTGCCTCTGACTTTACCATGGCTTTTTCTTCTTCTCCCTGTGTCTCTTCTCTGGATGTCTCTTATAAGGACACTTGTCATAGAGTTTAGGGTCCACCTAGGTGATCCAGAACCTCATCTCAAGTTCCTTAAGTTAATTATATCTGCAAGGATCCTTCTTCCAAATAAGGTCACATTCATAGATTCCAGAGGTTGGGACATGGTCATATCTTCTTAGGGACCACCATTCAACCTATTATAGACGGTGAGCAATTATAAGAAATGTGGAGAGGAGTTACAAAGGGGACGGGTGGGGTGCTTAAGAAAATGTTACAACAACCTCTTTTTGAGAGTTAGGGTGAGGTACTTAAGAAAATGGTACAACAACCTCTTTTTGGGAGTTAGGGAGGGCTTGTTGGAGGAAGTCACATTATCTGAAACCAGGAGGAAGAGCATTACAGAGGTGGGGATATTATAAAGGAAAGAAGACCAAGATTTAAGAGAGGAGGCACCCACCAGGGAAAGAAGAGGCAAGCAGGGCTGGGACAGTCCATGTGTGGAAGCAAGGGGAGGGGCAGAGCATGGAGCAATGGTCTGGTGAGACAGGTGGGTTCCCCAGGCACATCCATGCTGCCTTCTGCTCTTAGGTGGCCTACAGTGATCTGATTTGCATTTTGAAAAGATCTCTTCAGCTGTCCTTTTCTCCCCTCAAGCCTAGAACTCTATAATTTTCTGGTGTTTGCCAACAATATTGTCAGTGGGAAATCCCTGACAATCCTTGGAGGCTTAGGTGAGGGAGGATACTTAGGGTGGAACGTGTCAAAAGCCCCCTTATTAGCATCTAATTCACACTAGCCCCACACTCCATCCACATATGCCTTCATTTTGCTTTTGCAAAATGTATATCAGTAAAATACTACCTTAAGGCCTTAAGATACCAAAGGCAATTTAATATTGTGAAAAATAAGAGGCGTCTTTGCTGTTCTGACATTTATTCTTGCCGGGCTCGTTACTTTTCTTAATGAACGTTTCTTTCTCTCCTTCCGCTTATCGGTTTTAACACATGCCATTTACCACCTCCGACCTGCTGATTAGGGGGCCGGGCACAGGCTTACATCACTGTCAGAGAAGGAGAGGAAAAATTGCAAAGTAAATGGCAAGATATGGCTGTGATAGCGAGCGGGGAAATCTGCAGGGTTCAGGAGAATGCGGGGACCCAGATGAAATCCCCCAGCTCTGGGGGTGCGGGTGCGGCTGAGCCACTGGCGGGCGCTGGGCACCACGTGACTGATTATTCAAATGGGCCAGTGGTTAACCCCGTTTTTATTATTGATGGAAATAATCCTGCCGGAGCCGGCAACGGCTAATGCATTTTGGAACTGTGGTTTTCCATTGATAGCACAAAGTAGTGTAGAGGAAAGCCATTTTCATAATATTAATAATGGAACTACAAAATCAGGTCACTTAAAGGAAAGGGCGCTGAGTCAGCGAAAGCCTCGTCAACTCGAATGTGAAGATTAATACGGAGAACGCGAAGGAAACACAAACCTTCTGCAGTGATCTCATGGCATAAAACACACGCCCCTTGCCGTTTTCTTTTCAAAAGAGAAAGCGCTTTAGAAATGGCTCGAGATTCTAGATGAATTTATGGCAGAGGAAAACACTGTCCGGCCTACCAAGGGAGTCCCTGCTCAGGTATCTCTCCTCTTTTTCTTTGATTAAATATCAGGTTTACCTTCCTTACCCACGCCCTGGTTTCATGTCCAAGTCCTGGAACAGTGTCTGTAAATGCCTCTGAGCCAATGATTAAAATTATAAGTGGAGATCAAAGAGGAATGAATGCATTGGCCAATGCAGGCAAGCTGGTGTGGAGATCCACCCATCTTGTAGCCCCCAAGACAAGCTCATAGGTAACTTCCCTTGCTCCTTACACCTGCCACTGACCACTCTGGGGTGGCCTGCTTCTTTCTTTGGTCTCTCCCCCCACCCCCCACCCCCCCATGTACAGGGCCAGTTTCAGATTTCACCCCAAAGTTGCAGAGTGGGAGTGGGCTGCTTTCTCCTCTCTGTGAATGGGGCCGTGATATGCATCTTTCTTCGCTCAGTCAACACATCTTCACTGAGTATCTCCTAGAGGCCGGGCTTTGTGCTAGGGGCGGTACTCCTGAACATGAATGTGGAGAGAAAGTCGTATTCACGCCAGGCTGAATTCTCTTGTAAGGACGTGCCTTCCAGCAGAGGAAGTGGAGAATCCTATAACCTCCCAGACTGTCTGATAGGCAGAGGGAATGGAGTAGGTGAGGGAATCATCAGAAGGTTAAAAGAGGAGAATCAACCTCCTGGAAATATTCCTTTTGGTGTCCTACCCAGAGGGACAGTTTGACATGAGGAATGCTTTTATTTTTTTTAAAAACCATCGGTATCTTAATTCCTCCTTCATTTTCAGGATCTGTGGTTGCTTTGCCCTTGTTAAGGTGCTTTTGGGAGGCCCCAAAGCCACACTTCTCCTGGGGGTGCTCCTGGAGACACCCTAGGATGGGACTCGGTTCCCGAGCAGCTTTACCAACACAAGCCTAACCACCTTCTAGAAAATGGGAACACTGGACTCCTTATTTTTAGCAACCAGAGCGGAATGCAGTAAGCAAAGGGTGATGAATCTCCTTTTATACCAATGTTTCACAATAATGAAAAAGCAACCTCTGTCTTAAAATGGCCATTGTTTTCACTGTAATTTTTCTCCCCCAGGCAGACAAATTGGCGAAGTTGGGGTGGGCAGACATAGCTTTCATCAGCCCTGGATAGATTTCACGGGGGCTCGCCCAATGGGGCGTGCACAATCTCTGGCTGTGGTCTTCTGGTCACATTTATCAGGAAGCAGGCGTGGGGAATGTGGCTGGTGGGAAGCAGCTCAGGAGAAGGCATTCACCTTCGTGAGGAAACAATTCCCAGCTCGGGAACAGGTGGGATGTAATGCCAAAGTCCCCTCCAGTGATCTCCACGGCTGCTTTACTTACACTGGAGTATGGGCGTTTTGGGGAAATAGCACCTCTCATTATGATGAAGGAGAGGCCCCAGGTTGGGGTCTCAGGTGACGCTGCGCTAGAGATTTTGCAGGCTGGGCTGGTGGCCTGGCTGTTGGCTGTCATGCTAGGGCCTGGGAGGGTTTGGGGAGGGACACGTGTGTGTGTGTGTGTGTGTGTGTGTGTGTGTGTGTGTGTGTTTGCTTGGGGGAGCTTTTTATTCTTCTGTGCAGGGATTATTGTATTTGCCTGCCTGACATTTTAACTGATTCTTATTCTAATGGGTAAAGCCACTGTTTTCATTCCAAGGGAATTTCAGGGCAAGTGCCTTTTTTTTTTTTTTTTAATTAATAGACTTATTTCTCAGAGTAGTGTTACGTTTATAGAAAAATTGCAAAGAAAGTACAGAGAGTTCTCATAGGCTTACCACACCCCCTAACATTTCCCCTACGATTAACATCTCACATTAGAGTGGTACATTTGTTGATAAACCGATATTGGTATGTTGTTAATAACTAAAGTTCATAGTCTACTTTGGGGTTCACTGTGTTGTCCATTCTGTAGGTTTGGTCAAAGGCATCATGTCCTTTATCCACCATCAGCGTATCATAGGGGTGTGAGCCCCTTTTTTCAGTGTGGTTGTGCCCTCCTGGGGTGTCCAGCACCTCCTCCAAGCAGTGCGCAGGCTCTGGCAGGAGCCCTTGTAGTCTGGGCGAAGGGGACAGAGTGCCAAGCTGTCTGAGAATAGTGTCATTGCTGCCTGTTCAACGGAGAAAGAGCTGGTCTTAGAAAGAGGGGTGTCACTAAGACACTAAGTGACCTGAGACAGATTACTCAGAGAGGTGTCAGGTTCCTTCTGAAGCAGGGGAGGAGGCTTCCTGCACCCCCATCTCTCAGGTAGATGTTACTGCCCTTCAGCCTTTGGGTTCATGTTTTCTTGGGCTACTGGGAGGGGTGTATGTATTCACATGGGGGAAGGTGGAGGATGTCAGACATCCTGGGGTGAGGCTAGGTGTCACACTGGCTGGGCAGTCGGTGGCAGAGTCACCGGCCCTCTCCTGCATAGGTCCTGTAGACACAGTAGTCATTGTGAGTGGTGAGGATGGACATTCCATGTGGCCCCTGGGCCTTTGACACTGAGCCTTCCTCTGCTGTGGTTCTTCTTGGGTCCCTTCACTCTGTCGGAGGCCCCTCTTTGTTCTTGGGCAACGTTCTCAGCATCAGCTGCCGAAGTGTGCTGTCGGCTGGATCACTGCCACATCTCTTAGAGCTCTCGGGGAGCCTGTCCCTGCAACCTCCTTGTCCCTTTGTCCTTCCAGAAGCTCTATCCCCTTTATTTGCTATCTCAGCAGAGACCCCAAGAAGGCCAGTGGACTTTGGGAGTGAAAACATTTGATAGTCCCATTTGAAGTCGTCCTTCTTAATACCGAGACTTCTTGATGTTTAGTTCAGGCCTTCGGTCAAGACTCACCAGACATCATGGCCTGTATGTTACCTGGGCCTGGTGGAAAAGTAGGAAGGGTTGATTCCGCTGCTTGGAGTGCCACAGAAAGAACAGAGGAAAGTGGTTTGAAGAAAGTTCCAACAGGACAGCAAGAGGTGAACAGAAGAGATGCCGACCCAGAAGTCAGGAGTGCCAACAGGCAGCCCTTGTAAAGCTCCAAACAGCTCTTGGAAACATGAAGAGGCGAGAAGCCCATAAAGTCCCAGCTTAGGGGCTCCGAGACTGCTTTAGATGCGAATCAAAGTGTGATCCCTGAAGCCTGCAGAGCACGTACGTGCCCACTTCCCTGATGGGAAAACTGGGCTTCAGAGATTCTAAGAAAACAAGTAAAGACACATACTACTCACACCAGGGACTGGGATCTGAACCCAGGTCTGCGGACTCCCAAGCCTCCGGTGATTCCACCGCATTGTGACGGCTTCTTGTGGCTGGCTGGCAGAGGAGGCTGGGTGCTCCTCAGGTTTTAAAAAAGGGGTTAATCAAATGAGCCAAGATACCCAGGCTGGACATAGTTGAAGAGCCAGTATTGACTGAGCACGTATTATGTGCTAGGAGAGTTCCAGGAGAAGCGCTCTCCCTGGATTGACTTATTTATTTATTAAAGATTTTATTTATTTATTTGCGAGAGAGATACAGAGAGCACAAGCAGGGGGAGCAGCAGGCCCCCCACCGAGCAGGGAGCTGGATGCGGGAACTCCATCCCAGGAGCCTGGGAACGTGGCCTGAGCTGAAGGCAGCTGCTTGACCAACTGAGCCACCCAGGCATCCCTAAATGACTCATTGAATCCTCAGAAATGACTATATTGCTATGATTATTATCCCTATTGTAAGGTGAAATAACTGAGCTCCAGGGAAGTTAAGTAGCTTGCCCACGTGAGCAGAGAGCCCGATGCTAAGCTCCTAGAAGTCTGGTCTGTACTGAAGTTTTAACAACACAAGTTAATGTTGATCGGGCCCTGGTGAACACGGGGCTCTGTGGCAGACACCTGCGAACACTCTGAAAGGTGAGTGTCTCCCTACCTGTGGGAGGGAAGACTGATGAAGAACGGGAGGCTCAGGAGGTCAGACAGCTAATGCGTGGGCCGCATCTAACGATGGCAGAGCTGGGGCGGGAGCCCAGATCGGTCTGAGTGGGCAGCATGAACTTCTCCTCATGTGCTGGGGGCTTTCCTACCTGAAGGCACACCTGAATAACCCGGAGGAGCATTTATAAAATACCGATTCCTGAGCCCCACTCCTGGAGACAGACTCAGAAGCTTGGGGCAGGCCTGGGAATGTGCATTTTATACAGGCCTCAGGATGCATTGCAACCCACCCCTCTACCCCCCTCCGGCTGTCCTTGGCCACAACTCGGGTCGTCAAGTGCAATCCTCTGGTGGTGGTGGAGGGTGGACGTCCTCAGTAGCATCGTGCTCTGGGCTGGGGCGCAGGCCACTCTGTACTATTGCTTTGTGGCCCATTTCAGATTATGAGATTACCCCGATAATACGAGTCGACCTGGAGGTCTGAATCCCTTGGTGAATCACTTACATGGGAAGCCAATCCAGAATCAGAAGCCATTTATTGACTTACCACAGGGGCCCGGGGACAGGGCCTCCTTGACACCTGTACTCTCATCCCTTCTGGATGGCCAGCATCTGCTGTCCACCTGCCTGGAGGACCCCAAGGGAACCTGTCACCAGGCAGAGGGGGCCTCGTCGGAGCTGGAGTCTGGGCAAGGACAGCTCTCTCGGTCAGCGTTCCTCAACGGCGGCTGCACATTAGGTTGTTTCGGGGTGACTTTTGAAGGAAGACTAATGCCTGCTCCATCCCAAATCAATCAGTCGGGGCCCTCGGGAGGCAGATGGGAAATGGCCGCTGAAGACAAGCTCCGTAGGCGGGGATTCTGATGCAGGGGCTGCTGGGCGGCAAACTGCGGGAGGCTGAGGTTTACTTGCCTCTCCTGCTATTTATAGTTCCTTTGGGTTTTCTTTGATTTACCAGATGCTGTGGTATTAATTAATACAATAATTAAATTAACAAATTAATTAATGAAAATGATTTTATTAATAAACCTCATGTTTTGGTACAGAGAGCTCCTCCTTCCTCCACGCATTTACAGCGTCCCCCATCAAATGCTGTTTTCATACCAATTTGCGTGACTTGAAATGACCAAAGGAGGACTCTCAGATTTCCGCTCCTGGAAAGATTCTCCGTACAGTTGCTCATGCACAAACCTAGTGTTGGCAGGTTTCCCGGCACCTCGTGAGTCACTGGCTGAACCCTACCTTCTCTGTGGCCCCAGGTCCTGGCCACGCTGGCCGCTCCTGGGGCCTGGCTGCGAGCAGGCTGGCAGGATTTCCCTGTGGGTGAAACTGTCCCGCCTTGGGGAGTAGTCTGCAAGGCACTCGTGTGAGTGAGCATAAAGAGAAGGGTTTACAAAGAGATTTGAAAAGAATCAAGTTCAAATCCCCTCGAAACCAAGGAACAATCCCCTCCACCCCTAATTTGTCCCCATTTCTTTCTAAAAATCTCTTCAGCTCTCAAAAAATCTTGTTTTCCGCTCTTCTCAGCTTCAATATAAAAACATGTCACTAGGGGGCACTTGAAGACTGAGTAAGGAAAAAAAAAAAAACCCAGCAATTCGGTAACAATAGGCTGCACTTCATCATTAACTAGGTAAACAGTTCTGCACAAAACAAAATATAAAAAATACATAAGGAATTAAATATGTATTTAGCTGAAACTGTGATTCAATTTCTGAGGGTGGTTTTCTTGAAACTGGACACGGGAGGAAAGTCGCATCCTTGGATTTACTGGCAATTTTGACTTGAGATTTAATAATAATGATGATAATGGTAACAATAGCTGTCTTTTCATCTGATTTAAGATGGACACTTTGCTTACTTCAGTGCTTTAGTGCAAGTGGGTGTTTGAAGCTTTTACTAAAATTTATGTTGAAGAAGCGTCTTTTTTCTCAACCCCGATGATAGCATTAATGTGATTGCTAGCAAGTCCCAGCTGCACGATTAATGGAGGATTTTCTAGGGAGGCGAGGAGAGGCTCTGTGGGTGCATCCGGGACCCAAGTTCTAGATCTGGTCTCTTTTTATCTAGTGGCATGACCACGGGCAAGTCACTGTCTCTCTTTGGACCTCAGTATTCTCACTTGTAAAATGATAGTATGGACTAGGAGACATTTATGACCTTCTTCCAACCTAACAGGCGATAAGAATTTCTCCAGCTGTCTCCTTGTGGTTGACTTGTCCACATCACATCCCTCTGGGATTTTGGCATGAAGAGTTACACCCAAGGCTACTGGGGGGAGAAAGACAGAAAGAGGATGTGAGTGTGAGTCCTGGTTCTGCACTTGCTGGCCACCTTTGGGAGGAGAATGGGTTAAACAGCATTTCTCCAAAAGAGGTGGTTGAAGTCCTAACCCCCAGCACCTGGGAACGTGACCCTATTTGGAAATAGGGTCTATGCAGGGGATCAAGTAAAGATGGGGTCCTTAGGTTGGGTTTTAATCCAGCATGACTGTTGTCTTTATGAAAAGGGGAAGTCTGAACACATAGCAGACACAGACAGGAGAATGCCATGTGAAGACGCAGGCAGTGAAAGGGTGACACTTTTTCCAGACAGGGAACATCAGAGAATCCTAGCAAACCACCAGAAGCTGGGGGAGAGACCTCCCTGACAGCCTCAGAAGGAACCGACCCAGCCACCACCTTGATCTCCGACCTCTCCCTGCAGAACTGTTTTTAATTGTGATACTGTTAAAGTTTACTTTAACAGTAAATACATTTCTACTGAAGCCAGCCAGTCTGTGACCCTTTGTTATGGCAGCAGCCCTAGCGAATTAATACAGAAGGACATGTAATCAGTAAGGATGAGACAAAACGGGACAACAGGGGGGAAAGGCTCTAGCATGCAGGGCCTCACATCTCCTGGGAGTTCCTCAGACACTAGTTATTATAAAGAAGGCATAAAGGAGGGAGGAAGGGAAGGATGTCAGGAGGAAGAAGGAAACTCCTGGTGTGAAGCATGTGTTAGGTGTTGGGAACTTTATATATTTCTCTTCAGTTCTTGCTAACAACTATCCTGCCGCTGAGGGAACGGGGGCTCCTAGAGGTGAAGTCATTTGCTGACGGACGCACGCCAGAAGTGGTAGACAGCACAACCTGTGTTCTTGATGCCCAGTTGTGCTCATTGTTAGGACCAGGTGTTACTGATGCTGGCATGGTCAACCCCATTCACTCGTTCGTTCATTCATTCATTCACTCTTCTGCTTAGGAGACAGAAAGAGACAGGGCTGGGTCCATTCCAGTGAGCCGATGTGAGACTCGGCTCCATGAAGGCATGTATTTTCTGGAATGATTGATGTTCATTGCCCAGAAGACTATTCCCTTTAGCAGGCCAGAGTGAGGCTGTCTAGGGGGAAAAGCAAATCTCAGAAGCTGAACCATGAGTCCCTGGGAGTAAAGTACTCATATTCACATTTCTTCAGCTTCTTCCCTAAATAGAGTTGCCCACGCTGTTCTAAAGGGCATTGACAGATGACTCAGAATCAGACTCACTCCAGACAAAATCCCTGATGAGCCCAAATCCATCCTGATTTCATAGTTCCTCTGTGTCCTGCACATTCCAATCCTTATCCTTCTCTCCTTGCCCAACCCATTCCATCCCTACCCCTGTTCAGTTAGACATTGACCTGGGATTTATCTTCTGCCAGGCCCTGGGCACATAAAAGTGGCTGGAGAGGGGGCTCACAGCTATGCTATTTGTTGCGATGTCGGGAATAGGCCCAAGATGACAAAGGGTGTGAAGCAAGACACTCGGATGGTGGCTGTTCAGGAAAGCTTCCTAGAGGAGATGACAAGCAGCGTTCTTGGAGAGCGATGAAAGGGCAGGGGTCTCAGGCTCAGGGAAATCATGTGCAGAAGTCTGGAGTCCTGAATTAGCAAGGCAAGTGGAGACAACTGGAAATGATTTGGGATGATTGGTCCTATGTGGGGAGAGAGGGGAGTGAGAAGACGCTGGAGGGCTGGCAGGGGCCAGGTCACCAAGTCCTCCTGGCGTTTCAGAGCTATCCTAACAGGTTCTCATTCAGCTCATCATTTCTAGAAGGCCAATTCCAGAAGTTTCCTCAATCATGCTCCCCATCGCCCCCTGGCTCCCCTCAGGTTCACTCTCTGGGGTCCAGGTGGGCTCCTCTCTTCCCTCCGCTGCTACTGAAGCATGCACTGTCTCGGTTGTTCAGTCCATCAACAAATATCTAAGGCTTTCCTACTCTCTACTGGGTCCCACTCCAGCTGCCAGGATCCAGTTGTAAACAATCAGGCCAGCAATGGGGAGTGCTTTATGACCTCCTTCTTCTTAGGTGAGGCATTGAAAAAATAAGCAAGGATTTTGGTAGGTCAGAGGGGGACGGGTTGGGGACAGTGAGCCATCCTTCCCCTTGGAGCCAACCACGATGTAATATGGCTGTCCAGGCATCTAATAGTTCTGCTCCCTCCATGGACAGTGACTCCCTCTTCTTGTCTTACTCTCTCTGTTACCTTGATGATGCTCTTGCACATGCCTTGTTATAGGTGACACTGCCCAGACATTTCAGAGGGACAGGTGTGCCCTGGCCACATCCTGTCCAGGTGGGATTTTGCTCACTTCAGTGCTTCCATGTCTGGAAGTCTCTTTGGGACCAGCTGTGAATATCTCTGTTCTTGCAAAGGGGCCGGTACCATGGGATTTCTCTCTCTCATTCCTGAGCCACCCCCTTGTATCCTTAGGTGTATTCGTTTCCAGGGGCTGCTGTGGAAATTGCCATGAACTAGGTGAATTAAAAAAAAAAAAAACAGAAATATATTTTCTCTTAGTTCTGGAGGCTAGAAGTCTGGCATCAAGATGTGGGCAGGACCTTGATTTCTCTAAGGCTCCATGGGAAAATCATTCTTTTCTCTTCTGGCTTCTGGTAGCTCCCACCATCCTGGCGTTCTTTGGCTGGGGGCAGCATCATGACAACTCTGCTTCGCTCTTCACATGGCCTCTTCCCCCATGTGTCCGCGCAGCAACAAATCTTTCTGTCCTTATAAGGACATGGATCATTGGATTAAAGCAGATGACATCTGCAGAGATTCTACTTGCAGATTAGGTCCCATTCACAAGTACCAGGGGTTAAGACTCCAACGTGTTGACCCAAGTCAACCTCTAAGCCTGGGTGTGAGGGTCAGCGAGAGCACGAGAGAGAACATAAGCAGAACTTCAGACTTCAGATGTCTCCTCCATGCTTCGATCAGCAGGGAGTTCTCTCAGAGGGCAGGAGTCTAGGCAGGAACGGAGACAGAGAAGGCTGCAGAACCCCAGGAGATGGCTAGTGGGGGAGGATGGGTCTGTCTCTTGATGCTGCTCACGCTCCTTGTGTAGGCCTCTCTGCTAAGTCTGCTGGGCAGCTAGTGGGTGAGGTGGGCTGCCCGGTGCTGGGTTTAAGTACAACTTCGCGATCCTTCCTGAGAGGGGGCTGTGCTTGCTGCACCGAACCCAACCCCCGCCCCCACTTTGTTTTCAAGTGGCTCCGCAGGATGAAAAGTGAGCAAGAGGCCCAGGGTAAGGTGGGAATGTCTGCTGGGACGGACTGCAGATCAGCCAAGGGAAAACCCAGAGTTCTCTGCACTGACTTGGCGACCCAAAGCAAACCCAACAGCTCAAGAGGACAGCCTCTCCGACTCACTGCCCGCTGTCCCGAGGTCTAGGAAAGCCCTGACTCACACTGATGGGTGCGCTCCTTCTAGAAATGTCTAGGAGAAGGCTGGGGGTGTATGAGAGGTCTGGAGCAAAAAAAAAAAAAAAAGTACTTTTGCTTCTTTGAGTGTTTATCAGATCACGCCGCCCCAAGTCGTTCTGCATTCAGTTCTGCAAACATCAGCGGCTCCTCGGGGCTGGGCTCCTGAGCCCAGCGAGCCCCTGCAAGGTGAAGGCGTAGGCGGTGGGTGGGGAAACTTTGACTCTCACTGGCCCCAGCAGCCCGCGAGCCCTGCTCCTCCTAGGGAAGCGACTCTGAGCCCCGCTCCTCCTAGGGAAGCGACTCTGAGCCCCGCTCCTCCTAGGGAAGCGACTCTGAGCGCCGCTCAGAGGCCCCACCTCTCTCGCGCCCCGCGGGTCCCCTCCCCGCCCGCCCGGCTCAGGCTGCGCTGAGATGTTAAGTACTGAGGGTGGCAGGATATTTTTGTTGCTGTGCTCGGCAAAGCCGACCGCTTTTTACAAACACATTAAACAATATCTACAGAATGGACAGTTTCATAGTGCACAGGCCCGAGCTTCCTGGACACGGATTTATTTATTTTTTATTAATGTAACCTTAGCATGCCACGTATTTCTTGCGGAGCTCCTGATCTGAAAGGCCTTGGCTGGGCGCAATGAATACTTTATGATTCCATTTAAGACCAAGGGAGCCAATAAACTCACTCCAATTTACATTTCAGTGGAGTCTTATAAGTAATGCATGCCGCTCGCCTCTCCGCAGGCTCCCCGACTGCCTGGCACATCTCATCACAGACGTGGCCTTTTCACGAGGCAGAGAGCAAAGACGTTTTCTTTTCGAACTGTTTTCTTTTCCTTTCTGCGGCTACCTGATCTCCTCTCCGCGAGGGGCTGGCCGCCGGACTGTACTGGGATCTCAGAGAGAGACCTCCCCGCCTAGGTGTGTGCCGCTGAGCCCGCCTTCCAGAAGGGCGCGCAGACCCCCGCGCGCCTCCAGCTCTGGCCCTGACTTTCCCACGGCTTGGATTCAAGGGCGCTGAACGGTTGTCCTTCTAGACCTGACTTTTCTGATCCTGGGAGCTGCTCACTCAGGGCAACACTTCTTCAGTGTCCTCACTCCCGCAGCGGCTAGTGCGGTCTTCACATGGCCCAAGTCAGATCAAGCCACCCTGCTCAGAATCTTCCAGCAGCTTCCAGGCTTTTTAACTCCTGCTGGAGCTTCCAGCCCCGGGCTGCCCTGTGGATTTCAGACTTGCCACCTCCCCCAACGGCACATGCCAATCCTTGAAAGAAATATCCCTTTACATATATGTGTGTGTAGACATGTATGCGCAGATGCTATAAATGTAGATATGAATATGTAATATCTCGGTTCTGTTTCTCTGGAAGACTCTGGTTTTGGCGTGCCTTCTACTAATCATCAGGGATAAAATGCTGTCCTCCCACGTTGCTCCCTGTGATGTTTCCACATCCTCTGACATTTCTCTCATAGGAAGGTGAAGACTACTCCCCGCCCTCCATATGGGCAGCCCTTAGTGGCTCACTTCACTGAATGGAATGCAGTAGAAGACATGCTGGTTGACCTCTCTCAAGGCTGGATTAAGAAAGGCTGAATCTTTTCTAACGTGTCAGCCTGAATCTCTCTGCCACCCTCTTTCTTCCTCTCTTGCTCCTTTTTTCTCTTTCTCTGTACCACTTGCTCTCCGAACTCCCTCATCCTATTGTGAGGAAACCCATGTTATAAGGTAAGGCCACACGAACCTGTTGTAGCCAATTGCCCCAGTGAGGGTCCCACCTGCCAGCCAGCATCAACTTCAGATAGGTCACAGGTGGAGCCTCCAGATGATTCCAGCCTCCCAGGGACACTGAGCTGTCCCAGGGACCCTGGGTGGAACAGATATAGGCTGTCCCCATTGTGCCCGGCTGGAACTGGAGAGTCAGGAGCAGAACCAAATTATTATTATTTAAAGCCACTATTTGGGGGTTGGTTGTTTACAGCGAAGTAACTGGAATGTGTTATTCTGCTTGCTTTTAAATTATTTTTAAAAAGATTTTATTTATCCATTTGTGAGAGAGAAAGAGAATGCATGAGCAGGGGGGAGGGGCAGATGGAGAGGGAGAAGCAGACTCCCCACTGAGCAGGGAGCCCAATGTGGGGCTCAATCCCAGGACCCTGGGATCATGACCTGAGTGGAAGGCGGATGCTTAACCAAGTGAGCCACCCAGGGGTCCTTAAGTTTTCTTTTTCATTATCACTATTTGGAATATAATTATTTAATAACTTGTTTATTTTCTGTCTTTTCCATTAAATATGAGTTCCATGAGGAAAGGAACTTTTTTAATCTGGCTTTTTTTTTTTTTTTTTTTTTTTTTTTAAATCTTAGTGCCTATAAGAGCACCTAGTAGGCACCCAATAAGTATTTCTTAAATTCTTCTGAATCTACTAAATTCTATTCTTTCTTATTTGCTTCTTTCCTTCTCTTCCTCTGACCCTTTCTACCTTGATTTTTTTATTTCTTTCATTTTTATTTTTTTTCTCTTTCTCTGTTTCTTCCTTCTTTCCTTCCCTTCACATAATTTCATTACTTTCCAATCACTCAAGAACCGCATAAATACATTTCCTTGTGAGAAATGAAAATATTTCAGGTAAAGCTCAGTTCCTTCGTTCATCCTCCAGCCCGAAGACTGGCCTCTTCATCCTCACTTCATCTTTGCTTCGCTTTGTCTCCGTGTCCCCAGTCATCTGGGGGAGAGGGTAGGCCCTTCTCCCCCACTCCAAATGTTGCAGCTTCCTTGCTTCTCTGCCTTCAGTTTCCCCCTTCTAGAACATTCCATCATATTATCAGGGTATTTGTCCCCAATCTCTGCTTTGAGGGGAACTTGCCTTAAAGCTTTCAGAGAGTTCCTGTTACCCACCAGCCAGAGTTCAAACTTCCTAACCTGGAGCTCAAACTTCCACAATCTGAGCCCTTCCTAGGACTTTTGTTCTTCTTCCTTCATGAATCTCTTCTCCAGCAACAAGGATCTCCTTTCTGCGAGAAACAGTCCCTGGCTTTCTCACTTCCTGCCTTTTGCTCACTCTGTTCTTTATGTCTTCAACACTTTCCTAATTCTATTAGCCTGCTCAGATGCTACCTATCTTCTAGGTCCTCAGGGGGATCGTCCCTGCTCCTGCCTCTGAAGAATCTTCTCTTCTGTGGGCTTCAAGCTCTCACTGCCTTCTCTCTGCTGTTGTCTTGTAGGGCTGATCCTGGCCATTTTGTGGTATCCGGTCTCCTCAGCTGGAGTTCAAACTCATGGAGAATAAGGACTGTGCTGCATTCCATTCCATGTAATTAGAGAGCCAGGATATCTGAGAGTCTTCTAGAAGGCCCTGCTGCTGCCTCTGTGGTCACTCAACTGCCCTAGGGAGGGGCACAATTGATGTCCATGTGTGTGTTCCTGGGACATGGTAATAGTGGCCAGGTGGACAGTGGGAGTCAGCAAATTGGTGGGTTTCTTCTCAGGAGTCCTCTTCTCCTAGCCTCACTTGCCTGAGGTCGAGATCTTTGAAATCTTTGGGCAGCTGTTCTGCTACCTGGAGTCCACCAAGAGGGTGCATCGTTAAGAGTTAATTTTTGCTGGCAGAACCATAGGGGAGGTTCTACCTGCCTCTGATGGAGAAACGAGGGAGGGCGTGGGACTGAGGAGACAGCGAGGACCCATCCGGAGTCATACACTGGTAAGGAATAGGCTTTGAGTGGTTTTTACAGAGCCTTATTCATTCAATCCTTTATTCAACATATTCAACAAATATTTCTTGGGCACCTGCTATGGGATGGGCACTGCACATGGTGCTAGGGATGCAGGGGTGAATGAAACAGACGCAGCTTTATCTTGAGTGTATAGTCTAGTGGGAAAGACAGGCAGAGAAGTGACAAGTATACAATTTGAATTCAACATGATCAGGGAAATCAGCTGGGGAAATCATGATCACATAAAGGGGACAAGGGTCACACCTTGAGAGGCTCCCCAGAAAACAGAACATGAAAGGTGTCATCTAATAGGTAGAGAGGAGCCTGCCAGGGGAGGAGGGGAGGTGGGTAAGAAGGAAGAAGGAGGGAGGCCTTGCACAACAGAGGACAGGACCTCCGGCCAGAAAAACCAGCAGAGTAACAGGAAATAGGGACCTGTTCACAAGGGCTAGATTTAGCAGATGGAATTGTTGTTAGAACTTTGGCTTGTTCCCCCAGGGAGCAGGGAGGGTAGGCTAGCTGTCTTCATCTTGGCTCCCAGCAGGTATGGACTCAGGCGTGACCCGGGGGTCATTTTCACGTTCGCACAGTGGGAACCTAACCCTGGTATTTCGCCTTTGCTCACTTGGTCAGAACCTTCCTCTCTGACTTTGACCAAAATCTCTGCCCTCCGCCTGGGTGGCTCAGTGTATTAAAGCCTCTGCCTTCGGCTCAGGTCATGATCCCAGGACCCTGGGATCGAGCCCCGCATCAGGCTCTCTGCTCGGCAGGGAGCCTGCTTCCTCCTCTCTCTCTCTCTGCCTGCCTCTCTGCCTACTTGTGATCTCTATCTGTCAAATAAAATAAATAAAATCTTTAAAAAAAAAAAAAATCTCTGCCCTCCTCAGGCTTCTCCAAAAAGGCCACCCCGTGAGTGAATGGGTATGGCTATTGTTTTATGATGGGGAGGGCTCACACAGCCAGCTCAGAGCACTTCACCCTATAAACACGGGTCTGTTCTCCTCCCAGGCTTCTTTGGGTGTCTCGTTGACTTGGAGTCTTTTCTTTCTGCTCTTTCAGGTCCCTCCTTCCAACTCTCTTCCCATCTCCCCTCCCCTTCCCACTCCTTTTCCCTCCTCCCCTCCCTCTTGTTCTCGGTCCTCCCTGCCCTCCTCTTCTCCCTCTTCCTCTCCTTCTTCTCCTTCTCCTCTTCTTTCCTCCTCCTCCTCTTCTTCTCCTCCTCCTTCTTCCTCTCCCTCCTCCTCCTCCTCCTCCTCTTCTTCTTTTTCTTGTTCTTCTTCTCGCCCTCCTTTCCTACTTCCCTCTCTCACTTCCTGTCTTCTCTCCTCCTTCCTCCCTTCCCTACCCTCCCTCCCAGGAGCAGTCAGTTTTCTTATCTCATGCAGAGCAGCCCTACCTGCTTCTCTAATCTCAGCCGCAGCTGCCCTGAGACCCTGAGTGGGTTTATCAAGGGCTTTGAAAGTGGGTCTCTCTCAGGAGGAGGGATTTCCATTTCATTGTTAAAGGGGGGAAAAAAAAGAAAAAAAAATATACACACATGTGTATATATTTATAAAATATATATAGAAAAATAGATATTATATATATGTAAAATACATGTTCTCTCTCTCTATAAAAATATATAAAATATGTATATATATTTTACCCTATATATATTTTTACAGTGAAAGTGTCCTTACTTTTAAACAACACAGGAGTGACTCTCCCTTGGGCTCCCAATAATCCCTTTTGGATGGGGAGCTCACCTGCAGGGAAGAGATAACACTCTGGACCCACCGTCATGGCCACCTTCATCTATTCTACTCACTTCCCTGTCTTTTACTTCCCTTTTTATATCGGTGACATTCAATAACTATTTACTGAAGGCCTGCTATGTGCTAGGAATTAAACTAGGCATTTGCTAAGGAAATATTTTCTAGATGGGTGTAGAAAACTTTAAAGGCACTGCTGCCTGTTGTCCCCTCTCTCCCAGAGGCTGCTCACCTTCCACGTCTCTGGCTGCTACTGGCATGCAGTGTCCACCATGAGTTGGCTTCTCACTGGGATTTTTGATCTTAAGAAACATTGGTTAGCCCCTCTTCTGAACTAGAAGCTATATAATGTCAAGGTCCAGTGCTTCAGGGAGGGTCATGTCCCCCTCCCCCACCAATGTGGAGAAAAGCAGGTTGTGCTGAAGAAGCGTGCACCACCTGGAGAAAAATAGAGATACGTTTCAGGAAGGTCATTCTGAAGCTATTCAACCTCCGGTCTCCGGTTGTTGTAAAACTGGCTGCCTCCCTGCCCTTCATACCCTCTGGCTTCTCAGTTTCTCTTTGGAGTTGAGCTAATAAATCTCAGATTTTACCCAAACTGGCTTGAATTGAGATTCCATCCCTTGCATGCAAACTAATAAAAGAGTAATTAAAATTGGATACATAAGGTACTTGGCAGTGAATGGGCTGCTCTGAAAATAAAGAAGGCAAGAGGCTTGATGATTTCAAATCATTATGACCTAGATTGAACAAGCAGTTTTGCGAAGTGCCCGGTATAGCGTCTGACACACAGCAGACCCTCACTGATGTTAATTTTCTCCTTCCCTCCCATCCCCTTATCTTCTCTTCCTGGAAGCCTATTTCAAGTTAGATGCTGGAAAGCAAAAGACATTTTAAAGCAGGTTTTGTGTGTCTTTTTAGATTACTAATCTTCTAAGTGGTAGGAAGGAGCTGGGGTGATCTAATGCTTCTCTGATGGCCTACTTTTCCATGGGCTCAAGCCGAATGTGTACTTAATCTATAGCCAAAAATATGTTAAAAAAATCTGAATCACAGAGGCATAGAAATGGGGAGCCCCATTACTGGGGAATCAAAGCTTTGTATAAGAACAGCTTTTATGGAGGATCCTGGTTCTGGGGTATGTCTTATATGTGTCTTATTTGATTGCTCAATCAGCAACTGCTGGATTTAACAGGCGTGAACTTCATGGTACCTTATTCAAAGCCCCATTCCCTGGCCAGTTTCCAAGATATCTTAGCCTCCAACCTTTTAAAAAGGCTTTCTTTGTTCCTATATGGTTTGCCGTCTGTTGCTTCCTGACTCCTACTAACGCTGCATATTTTGAATAAGTCTTTACATATGACCAAGGTTTGTCTTTGAGCTAGAACTCCATCTTGCTGGATAGCTGCTAAGTTACAGACTTCACCATGTAATTGTTTACAACAGGAACATCAAAATTTATAACAGAAGGGTTAATCGGTAGAGGAGTCTAAAATACTTGATTGTGCAGTAAGAAATAACATGAAAGAATATATATGCATGTGTCTTTCTCTCTATATATATGCAAAATGCAAAAGCTAGGCCCTTGCTATTGATTCTGAGTGACAAATGTCATCAGATTCAAGAACTCTGATGTCTGCATTGAAATCCCAACAAATATCCTGGGTTAAACTGCATAGCAGATCCACTCTGCATGGCTTGCACGTAACATAAAAAGTTGTCACCTTTCTGCAAAGTGCCAAGTCAGGAAATGTTAATCCATCAGGAAGCCATGCCTAGGCCTTGGCTCCAACCAGATTGGTAATTCCCATTCTTGTTCTCTAATTAAAAAAAAAAAAGAGAAAGAGGGAGAGAGAGAGTGATTCCCGTCTCTACAGTAGCCCAGCCTCTATTATGCTGTGTGTGCATTAGTAAAATTGATCTCCATAAGAGTTCTTCAAGTTGAATTACTTAACGGCATCGTTTAGGGTTGCTGCCAAGGGAGAAAAGTCAGCAGGGCGAGGACTTCAGAAAGTTGCTAACACCGAGGCTGATTAAGGCTTCCACACTTTGCAAAACATACCTGGCCATGGCTTAGTGGAAGGCTGCTGCACTTTACACCTGGAAAACAGGCCCTTTGAGCACAAGCTCTTGGCAAAAATTGCATTAATACTACTCACTTGGCGGTGATGTGAATTTTATGTATTCGCTTTAATTCACTTCTCTGGTTCCTCAGGGTAATGACACAATTCAGGCTGATTTTCTCATGGAGAGCTCTTAGCTGTCCAATTCTGAAGTTTTTAAAAAAATTCTTTTATTTTATAAAATTCGTCATAGGGCGGGCAGAAAGGAAAAGGAAAAAAAAAAAGAAAGAAGACAGACTGAAGGAAGCACATATAACCAATCCAGGAGTCATTTGCTTTGGTTGTGGGGGGGTCTCATGGGCCCTCTGCTCAGGTGAAGGCATCTTGGAAAGAAACACGTGAAAGTTAAAGGTTGGGGCCCCGCTGAAGTGGGTGATCAGCACACAGGGAGGAGTGTGGGGAGGGGATAGGATGACAGGAATGAGGCATTTGCCTTCAGCACCAAATTTAAGGAGGTGCTCAAAAGCTCAGGAATCAAGATACATAATACATTAATGAAATAATCTATAAAGAACTTATCAAACTCAACACCCCAAAAAGTTCAGTCAAGAAATGGGCAGAAGACATGAACAGACATTTCTCCAAAGAAGACATACAGATGGCCAACAGACACATGAAAAAATTCTCAATAGCACTTGGCATCCAGGAAATACAAATAAAAAACACAATGAGATACCACCTCACGCTGGTCGGGATGGCTAAAGCTAGCAACTCAGGAAGGAACAGTTGTTGGTGAGGATGTGGTGAGAGGGAAACCCTCTTACAGTGTTGGAGGGAATGCAAACTGGTGCAGCCATTCTGGAGAACGGTATGGAGGTTCCTCGAAAAATTAAAAATAGAACCACCCTATGACCCAGCAATTGCATTGCTAGGTATTTATCCAAAGGATACAAAAATACGGATTCAAATGGACACATGCACCCCGATGTTTGTAGCCGCACAATAATAATAGCCAAAATATGGAAAGAGCCCCAGATGTCCTTGGACAGATGAATGGATAAGGCAGAGCTGGTATAGATATACAATGAAATATTACTCAGCCTTCAAAAAGAATGAGATCTTGCCATTTGCAATGACATGGATGAAACTAGAGGGTATTATTCTAAGTGAAATAAGTCAGAAAAAGATAAACACCATATAATTTCACTCATATGTGGAATTTAGGAAATGAAACAGCAGCTTACAGTCAAGGAAGAGCCAGGGTTCCAGCCCCTTCCTATGTGATTCCAAGGCCTTACTCTTCACACTGATCCACAGTCCATCTCCCGTGTGAGCTGAGCTTGAGTTAGGAACACCTTAGGGACCTCCAAGGAATATAGCCAGAATTCACCATGACTGTTCTCTTGTCAATGAAGGATTATCGGCATTCTGCTCAGACCTTTCTAGCAATGGAGAATTCCTTGCTTTCGGGGGCAGTGTTTTATTTTGGGGCATTTATACTTTTATTGAGTCAAATCTGCAATCTCATTATGTCCATGTATAGTTGAACATTTGTCTCTTGGAAAAATTATTTTTTTGCCTGCAATACCTTTTCTTGCCATTTTCTCCTGTATGAACTCCTAATCATCCCTCAAAACCCAGACTGAATATCCCTATATTTATGTATCTTCGTCAGATTCTCTAGATCAATTGCTACTCCCCTGTTTTTGACCTTTTGACATCTTATACTTGCTTATGTTCTCACTCTTATTAATTTTTTTTTGGGGTATAGTTATTTGTTTACACATTTATCCCCCTACTAGACTGTGGACTCCTCAAGAGTGAGAAATATGTCTTGTTTATTCTTAGATCTCAAACACCTGGCTCATTTTCTGGCACACACTAAGGGCTATTAAAAATGCTTTGGGGAAAATCAATATAGCTTAAACAGATCAACTGGCAACTCTCCCTACAAGAATGCTCTTCTGTTTCGGGGAGCCCCCTGTGACATCTCTCCAAGCTGACTGTAAAGGAAGGAATTTGGATTTGTAGCCAAATAAAACCAGTTTTGAACCTAAGTCCTGTCTCTCCTGCTTACTAGATGAGTGACCACAGACCAGTCATTTAAAGCTTCATCTTATTTCCATCTCTCTTCTCCATCTTTGCCTCCCTCATATCCCTTCTCTCTTTCTCTTCATCTTTGCCTCTTGCCCATGAGCAGGGCTGTCACCAAACCCAGCACGTGGCTGTCTCACAAACATCTCTCTGGTCATCTGTATGCCGTGCTATTCCTGAAGGCTGAGGGTGACTCGGCAAAAAAGAAACCAGATTATAAGGTGTTATTGCTCAGTTTATCAGAGGCACAGAAGTGGAGCTGAAAACCCCTCCTAGAACCCAGTCCTGATTTTTGATTTTAATGATGCGAATTGCAGAAAACAGAAATCCTGCAATGGAGGTAGGAGCTTCCGCATGGGTGGGGAAATGTCTTAACGGATGATGGGGAGAGCCAGCAGCAAGCAACAATCTCTGTGTGCCTGGAACTTTGGGGGCCACCCTTGTTTGGTGCTGCCACCCGCAGGAACGTGGGACCTGGAAACCAAAAGATTTTCCTGCACCAGCCCTTCCTCAGCTAGAGGATGTCCATTCTAGCAGGACATTTGCCTCCTTTGATAAGAGGAAGGTTGAATGTGAAATTTTCTCCCCCCCACCCCCAGATTCTATCACCTTGAGAAAAAGTACTTTAAACACTGGCTATATTTAAAGATTTTGTCAGCTAATACTTGATTGCGTTTGTGATATGAAGCCTGAGGCAAAGCACTGAATTAGATGCTCAAGAAACAAATATGTGAAAAACTTGCATGGATCTTTGGAATAGGTGCACCCGCACGTCTGCAGGTTTTAACTGTGCTGAAAACAAACAAACAAACAAACAAACAAAAAACCAGACACCCAAATCTTTGGGGGAAAACACAGAGCAGCCCAAATCTTTAGAAGATTCTGAGCCTGAGTCCTGTTATTTCCAAGGTCATCATTTTAAGAATTCTTCATTTTCAAAACTTGCAGGCCAGGTGATGGAGGGTATGAAATTCAAATCTCTTGTTCTACCGGCTCCTGCTGCTTTTGAGCTCAGTGAGAATTTCAGAATACCGTTCTTTTTATGCCTCCAGTTTATTCTGCACCACAACCCGAGGCAGTAGCGACATGTAACGGATGATTCTACAGATTGTAGCCACCACGCTGTTTCCCATGTCTGACAAGCCAAAGGCAGCAAGAAGCTGGGGTGGGGGCATCCGGAAGAAAGAGAAGGCAGGGCTCCAAAGGGGACAGAGGGAGGTTATGGGGAAAGGAGACTCCCTTCTGTGTCAATCTGTACGTACAGCAGAAGCTGGTTGCTTTTGTTTGTCAAGTGTCACTTTGGTAAATCACTCCTTCTCTGCTGCTGTGTGGTTTTGATGGTGGGGATGAAACCAGGCTGTGGGGTAACTTTGCCCACTGCCGCCCTCCCTGCCTGGGAGGCTGAGCCGTAGGACACTCATCACCTGGACTCCCTTCCCTGTAGATTCTGGTTGGAATCATCCAGAAGATGCACCGAGAGGACAGGCGAGCTGGGAGAGTGAGGTTATTCCCTGGGGTCCCTCCCTCCCCGATTCCTGCAGGCTGGATTCATTCCTCACTAGAGCTCTAGGCTCCCAACTGCCTCTGGGGTTCTGGTAACTGTCTCCCTATGCTCTTTGTGCCTGGGGAAGTAGCAGCTGCTGGCTGTTCTTGCCCAGGGGGCACTGTGACTACAACATCCCCATCCCTGGACCTACCTTTGTAAACAGCGCTTTTACTGAACTCTCTTCAGTCGTCCCATCGGGTGCGCTGTCTCTTATCATCTTGACCCATATACACTATATCCTATTCTCCCTCAGTATCCCTTCAAAATTAAAACCAGGGTGCCTGGGAGGCTCAGTCAGCTAGACATCCGACTCTTGATTTTTGGCTCAGGTCATGATCTCAAGAGTCATGAGGTGAAGCCCCACATTGGGCTCTGTGCTTAGCAGGGAGTCTGGTTGAAATTCTCTCTCCCTCTCCCCCTTCCCATCCCTACCCTCCCACTCAATTAAATAAATTTATCTCCAAAATTAAAACCAAATTCCCTGGGTAGGCAGATAATCCAGGCTGGCCCCTTCATTCATTCAGAGGTGTTTACTGAATATTTTTAGAAGCCAGTGTCACCCTGGGAATTAGGAATACCTAATGGCATAGTGAATGGCACACTCCGTGCCCTTATCCTTAAAGTGTTCCTACATTCATGGGAGACACTAAAGAGAGACAAGTCAAGCATACATACCTGAGATCATCTCACACTATTAAAAAGAGAGAGAGAGAGAGAGAGAGAAGAAAGGAATAAAGCAGAGAGGAGCAGGGTGGGTACAGGTGGGCACACAATAACAGCTTGCGTGGTCGGGGAAAGTGTTTCTGGGGAGATGACAGGTCACAGCAGCCCTGGATGACAAGACAAATGGTGAAAAGCGTGGTGAGGACAGCAAAGGCAAGGGTCTGGGAGCACGAATGAGCTTGGTCTGGATAAAGCGAGAATGAGGCCAGTGCGGCTAAGATCAGGGAGCTAGGGGTAGGCGCCGGGGTCAGAGAGCTGCAGTGCTGGTTCTGTGGGTAGAGGAATCGGGCCTTAAATCATTTTTGGAGTGGGATAAGGGCTGCCATCGGATTGTAAGAGGAGGATGATGTCACCTTTTTCATGTATTTAAAAATCCCATTGGCAGACATCTCACGAGGGGTGTATGGCGGCATAATCTTGCCCTCTAAGTATGCCACTGGCTGTCATCCTTCCAATCTGGCTGTCCTGGATGGGGAGAGCAGTACCATCCACTGTGTGATTGGGTGGAAACCTGACCATCCCACCTCATGTATCCTCATCTATTTAACTGCCCCGTGCACCATCTCTACCCCTTCTGTAATTTCCCTTTGGCTCTCATCTCCTCCATCCCCTCCGTAGCGTGGGAGCCTTGACTCGTCTCATTGTGCACCAGCTTCCCTGCTTCCATCCTCGTGCCCTGCTGATCCACTTCCCACTCCACTCTGAGGGGGCTGTTACCAAACGGCACTCCCAGTTTTGTGTCTGTCTGCGAGACCTCACTGCATCCCAGGCCAGCCAATGCTAAGCCCTTCCTTAGCCTCTGTCCACCTTTCCAGCCTCCTTGCCCAGAACTCTAGCAAATGCCCTGTGGTCTTGATTTTTCTCCGAGGATGCCCCTTCCTGCTGATGTCCCCGTTGCCCGGGATGCTTTTTCTCTGCTGGTCCCTGTCATGCCTGGTCTCAGCCATCACCTTTTTGGTAAAGCCGGCTTTAATGTCCTGTGCACAAGGTGGAGTCTGCCCCGTGCACCTCATTTCTCTGAGTACTGTTATGTCGGCTCTTGTCACACTGTTTGACAACTCACTGTTAACTCGTATCTTCTCCATTAGACTGTGGAGGGTGCGCACAGGCGTGTTTTTCAAACATTAACAACTCCAGGGCAAAAGGTACCAGTCCTTCAGAACGGGAGCCCTGGAGTGGGTCCTGCTGCCCTGGAGACTCCTGCTCTGCCAGATGAAGCCCCTTTAGCGGCCAGATGGGGGCGGGGATGTGCCGGGTTTCCTTAGAAGCCCCAGAGCAGGGGTGGCGGGGACACTTGGCTGGGTTCCTGGGAAGCAGTTGCTTACTAGGTGCTCTCTAGCTTGTTAGATGCTCAATATCCAGCCCTGTAGCAGCTGTTGGATGAATCTCTGTTGAACGACTCCATGAATGCATAACATTCCGCCCCCTCCATGGACTCTTCTCCAGTCTGTCTTGCTATCAGCGCTCTTCTCCAGTCGGGATGCGAGGCTCTCTGAGAACAGCTTTAGATTCCCCGGTATTCTCATGCCACTTTGCGCGCTGGCGGGTGGGAAGGACAATGAAACAGCTGCTACTTACCGAGCATTTGCTGTGTGCATAAGGCACAACGCTGAATGCGTTTTCTCACGTAAACATCGTAACACTTTAACGAGGTAATAATAGCAACATTGAACACTTGCTGTATACCAGACGCTGTTTTAAACATAATCTGATTTATCCGTTCCTGACATCAACTCTAACAGGTAGGGATTGTTTTCGTTGTCCACTGACAGATGTTAAAATGGAGACACAGAGAGGTTAAGTAGGTTGCTTAAACTCACATAGCGGGTTGATGGTACACTGGGGTTTAAGCTCACATCTGATTCTGAAGTGCTCACCCCTGATCTATTCTATTCTACCTGATGTTGGTGATTGATGGATTAGGTAAAATGTGGTCTCCTGTGGCTTAAGAATTCTAGACTTCCTGGGGCGCCTGGGTGAGCTCAGTTGGTTAAGCATCTGACTCTTGGTTTTGGCTCAGGTCATGATCTCAGGGTCATGAGACCAAAACCCCATGTTGGGCTCTGCACTCATCTGGGGAATCTGCTTGAGATTCTCTCCCTCTCCCTCTGTCCCTTCTCTGGCTCATGTGTGCACTTTTTCTTTCTCTCTCCCTAAAAGAAATTAAAAAAATTCTTAAATAAGAAAGAACAGTATATGTTTTTGTAGGGTTGTAAGGATGAAATGAGTTAGTTCAGGCTAAAAGCTCCTCCTTTTCTTTTTTTATTGTATTTCCTCAGGGAGGTTTTCCTTAAACCCAAGGTCTCATCAAGTCTCCGTGATAAGCATTTTCTTCACATGATCCCTCTTGTTTCTGACTCTCTCCACAGTTGTGTGTGTGTATTTAAAAACTATCTTTTCAGTTATTCTGCTAATGCAAGGTCTGGGGCTGCCTTGTTCCTGCCTGTACCCTAGTGCCCTTCCGAGGGCTCAGCACAGAGCAGACACGCAGTAAGTATTTGAGAATGAATGCTGTGTCACCGTCATCTAGGAAACGTGTTGGCCTGGCCCTCGAATCCCCAATCTGGTTCTCTTTGTGCTACAGCCCAGCACAACACCACTGCAGTCCACCTACCAGACTCCCCCAGAGGAATCTGGAGAGATGGCACGTGCCTTGGGCGAGGGTCTGGGCCTGGGCCTTCCCCAAACAGCTTCCTCCGGAGACCTGGGGTCTGTCCCTTCAGGATGGCCTCCTCAGCTTGCGTAATTTTCTGATCTTGCCTTGTTCTCTGTGCCCGACTCTCTGTGATCCTTTCTAGTTTTATCTATCACTTCATCTTTTTTAAAAAATGATTTTATTTTGGGGCGCCTGGGTGGCTCAGTGGGTTAAGCTGCTGCCTTCAGCTCAGGTCATGATCTCAGGGTCCTGGGATTGAGCCCCGCATCGGGCTCTCTGCTCAGCAGGGAGCCTGCTTCCTCCTCTCTCTCTACCTGCCTCTCTGCCTGCTTGTGATCTCGCTCTGTCAAATAAATAAATAAAATCTTTAAAAAATGATTTTATTTATTTATTTGACAGAAAGAGAGAAAGAGATTGAGCACAAGCAGGGGGAGTAGCAGGCAGAGGGAGAGGGAGAAGCAGGCTCCCTGCTGAGCAAGGAGCCCAATGATGGTTCAATCTCAGGCACCTGGGATCATGACCTGAGCCGAAGGTAGACACTTAATTGACTGAGCCACCCAGGAACTCCTCACTTCTTCACTTTTAACTTTTTCTTTCTACCTTGCATCTCGGGCACATTTTTCAGGTGAGTTCCTGGCTTTTTTATTGTCACGGGGCTGAAGATAAAACACCCTTCTACGTGCTTTGGAATTTGAAATGGAACTTTGGTTCTCATCCGTGAGTCTCATTCAGCCCCTCTGTCCCTCTTCCCGTGTCTTCAGTGTGTACTAGACCGGCAGGTACATCTAGCAGTAACTGCAGTTGGCTCCTCAGAGCCCCAAGCAGTGACCAGTGAGGCTATGGATGCTTCCTGAAGGCAGCACCAGAGCAAGGGGACTTAAAAGTTCGAAAGTTCCCAGTTCCTTTATCTCCCCTTGATTCACAAGCCTTCTCTGCTCACAGCACAAACTTGGTCAGAAACAATATATGACCACATCTACTTTCACTTTTTGATACATCTCTTTGAAAACCTCCAACATTCCCACAACCTTCCCTTCTCTAGATTGTCCCAAAGTTTAGGGTTTACCTCCTTAACAGAGAGCGATGTGCTCAGGTCCTCATGAGCCCTTAAGGGACAGGACAGCAGGTGGATTTATGCAGTAGCAAGAGGGAGGAATAAAAGGGCATTTCTTTTGCTTGCAAAGACTGTCTTACACATGACTCTGGAGAGACCAACTGAGCCTTCAGGAGCCCCAGATCCAAGTCCTCGGTCACACTGGGCGATGGAAGGACAGAGCAGGTGCACCTGCTGTTCTGACTTGGCCTGACTTCCTGGTAGCCATCAGGATGCTCAGAACTGCCTTGGCCCGTTCCTGGAGGGCACAGAGATTTACCCTTCCCATCCTAAACCTGTGAAGACAGAGAATTTGAGACAAGAAGAAAAATGAAACTCTTGAGAAAGAAGGTGCAGGCTTCATGGGGCACTCAGGTTTGATTCTGAACCCCAAGACATCCTTGCTTTGGGGTCCCTGCTCCTTTCCTCTTTGATCTGTTCCATCTACCATCCGCAGCCTTGAAAACACTTCCCTTGCTCTCTGTTTATTCAGATGCTGTCTCGGTGTGGCTTTTGCAATCAGGAGGGCGATGGAACAGACGGGGTGTTTTCTCCCGACCCAGACAGGCGGAAAAGAGCAGATGCCCAACCCACTCCAGCTTTCATTTTTTCTTTAGATCTATTCCTTTTCTCTTACTCATTTTTTTTCCCCCCTGTCCACATTTAAGAACAAATCACAGAAACATTCTTGTGACTTTGAGTATTGAAACTGTGGGCACAGGTTACGTTTTGGAGAGGCGTGGGCATGCCTGGTTTTGTACTTTACTCAGGAACAATATTCAGAAGGCCAGGCCCTTTCTGCACTTTTACTTTCTTTCAAATGAAAATAGCTTTCTGGTTTTCACTGATCATAAAGGTAAGCAATCTGTCTGGTTTACTTGTTTAGAATTCAGACCGAGGTCAAATCTCTTTTTCTATTTAAGTAAAACGGCCCAGACACCCGCTTGCTACTGGTTTCAAGCATCGACCTTCCCGGGGTCTATTTTTCTTTTCTGCATCAAGTTCAAGAATGCCAGGGCCTTACTTGGTTGGAGCAGTCAGTCCTGGTTACAGTGGCCTCACCTGGGGAGAAGCGGGCAGGGACTGAAGTCAGTCTGTGAACTGCGGCCCCCCACACTGGGGCTGTGAACAGGGTGCTGTCCTCAGTCCCATGCTGCAGCGACAATGGGTGGCAAGGCTCCCAAAAGGACTCTCATGTCCTCGGCAATTTCTTGAATTTCAGCCTAGGCAACCAGGTCACTATTAATGTCTCCCCAAAGGCTAGAACTTTCTTTTCTCACTTGTCTGATTCCTACTGTATCACAAACTGATCCCTACTGAGGACAGAGTTTGAGCACACAGTGCAAACCACACACACACACACACACACACACACACACACCTGCAAATGCACCTTTCAGTAGCTTCCAGTTTCCCCCATAGGATCCCACTTCCTAACCATGGGTCCTACCTCCTTATTATTCAAAGTATGGTCGTGTGCCATGCCGCCTCAGCATCCTCTGAGTGGTGAGAGTTGCAGTCTCAGCCTCAGCCCAGGCCAGCTGACTCAGGGTCGATATTTTCACGTGGCTTCTGCTGTGTCACATGTGCTGCTGGGAAACCTTCCCTTTCCCACCTGTGGGCCTCTCGAGTGCTGCCTGCTTTGCCTCTGGGTCAACACCCAGGGTCTGGAATATTGTTTTGGCCTGACTGGTAGTCTCCACTTTTGCAGATGGTTCTACCTTTGAGGGCCTTTTGGACCCTGGAGGAGGATCAAGGACACCCAAGTTCTTAGTAAGGTGACATGGACAGTGGGTGGCTCTGTTGGTTGAAGGGTGTCACAGAGTAGAAGTGGTTGGTTTAAGAGCAGTTGTGATAAGCTGTTTGTCATTATATGGGCGCCTTCTTGAGGCCTCCTCTTTCTCAGAATGTGGGTGTAGGGAGGGGCGGTGGCCTCAGCTGTGTGCCCTACTTTCTTTTCCTTCTCCTCTGGCAGCCTGGCCGAATCCCTTCTTTCTTTTCCTGCTGTCTCAGTACCATTCCCCACCCCCCTCCATGCTGGGCTCCTTCTGCCTGGTGACACTTCACCCAGCCCTTTCTGGCTTCTTTTGTAATAGATCTATGTGCCATATGTTTCTGGATTATACAGAAGTAAAATCAGGAATAACTTTTTTCCAGCCAGTTGTGAATTCTGGTGAGGCAGAATTGCTTCTGTAGCAAAAAAATAAAGCGCGCTGGTGTAGGAATGAAACCAGCCTTCTCCTGCTGTTGAAGGTTTACTCTTGTATCTGCATGAATTCTCCAGGCTTTCTAGGCTATATTTAGTTAATCTCCTAGGGCTCTGAAAAGCTGGAGGAGGGCACAAACTACTGGTCCTTCTATTACAAGTGGAGAAACTGAGGCTGTGCTTACTCTTGCAAAGAAGTCAGTGAAACAAAGCCAAGCCCAGCCCCTTATCCTGGGCTGATGGTTGGAGAGGAGAGCAGAGAATAGCTGAGGACTTGCAGAACACCTCCCTAGGGACCCGTGGTTGGGTATGAGGTCCGTCTCCCACCTCCCAGCTCCCGTTACTTCACAACAGCACCCTCAGGCCAGGCCAGCATGTGAAAATGAGCCAAACCCTTAACCGTGGTGCCTGGCTGAGCCAGTTTTTATAGGCACAGCTGATCAAAAGCAGCATCTCTGGGTGAAATGCCTGTACTGAAAGACAGTTCAAATTCAGCAAAGATGAGGCAAACAGCCTGGAGTGTTCATGGGGTGGGAAGCTGGTGGCACAGACCCCACATTGCTTGGTGGCTAGGTATTTCTAACTTCCAGGAGCTCCCAGAATGAAACGTCCCTTTTTCCTAGCTTTGTTCTCTCCCTGCATCTGTCCTGGCTGGGATGCTCTCCTTCTCTGTTTCTTTCTTGTAAGTCGTTCATTCTTCCAGTCAGCTCATGCTTTGTCTTCCTGAAACTGGCCCTGGGTCTTGGTTGGAGGAAAATGCACGTTTTGTTGCGAAGTTTGTGCACATACTGTTCACTCTGCCTAAAAGCTGTCACCATGTGTTAGTCTGGCATGCTCCCTCACTTCCAGATCTCGGCTCCAGTGGCATCTGGATGGAGAGGATTTCCCTGATCACCTTTGACACTAGGACCTGCCCTAGGTGTGAGATTCTAGGTGCTGGAGATCAGCTCATCTCTCTTCTTGCTTCCTTTTTCCTAGAGCCATTAATATACTCTATCTATCTATCTATCTATCTATCATCTATCTATCTATCATCTATCTATCTATCTATCTATCTATCCATCTGTTCATCTGTCTACCTACCTATCACCAATCTATCTCATACTCCATCATCAATACAATTTTTTTATCTGTCTCCTCCATGAATGTATGAGCTTCATGGATAGAATATAAGCTTACTGATCTTGAACATAGCTTATTTCAAGCACCTAGCCCAATGCTTGGGACACAGTTTCTTTGATGTCCAAATATTTGTCAAGAGGTGAACTTAAAAACTCTTGAACTCTGTGCACTCATGGCACCTTCTTCTTATCTCTGCTGGGACACTTCCATGCACTCTAGTTTTTCTGGCTTCCCCTTGAGACTGTACATTCCTTAGGAGCAAGGACCACTCCTCTCCTTCTTATAACTCAATTGCTAAGTCCCTTAGCTCAGAGTCTGGCACAATGCAGTGCTCAAACAATGATGGATTAGTGACCAACTGACTGGCTGAGTGTCTTGTCCTGGTGAGAGACAAGGAGGAGTCAAACAAGAAGTTCATGGTCCATGAGGAGCCAGATTCTGGGGCAGACTCAGTAGTGATTGGTGACAACTACTACAAGAAGGGGAAGAGCAGGAGAGGTTATTTGACTCAGAGAATTTTAGCCAGAGGTGTGGTATGGGTGGTGATTGTGTTAACTAAGGTGTAAACACAGGAGAAGGTGCAGGATACTGGGGAAGACCGGTGATAACAGGACCTAAGTCATTTGTAATACATGACCTCAAAGAAGAGACAATCTCTGTGTGCTCTTTTCTTCCTACCTGTGAACTAAAAATAATTTTTTTCCTACCTCTCTCACAAGGGTGTCATTTTAAAAGTTAAATAAATAAGCTATTTTGTCACACAAATGTAGAGTGCCTACGATGTACTGAACTTTCTGTTGAGACAATGGATGGGAAAAATGCTTGTGTGTTTTGCATTCTCTGTTTCTATCTGAGTATTATTTCCTGTGTCTTTATCCCACTTCGCAAAGAGAAGTTATCACTTTCAGGGTACCATGGAGCATGTCCTTTTGTACAGACTAGTCCAAGAGTTTCCTCTAAGCCCCCATGGGGTTGGCAGGGATTTGGGCTCCGAGAGTCTGACTCATATGTAAAACTGCAGTTGTCTGAAGTGGGCCACTCCAGAATTGAAATGAGATGAAAATAGAACTCTTGCTTTCTCAATAAGAGGAAATGTACATTTCCCCAGAGGAAATGTGCATGGTTACTTTCTTTCCCGACCAATAACTCTACAGCAATGGTAAAACTTCCCTTTGGGGATCCTATTGAGGGAGTCAGTCGTTTTCTTCCTCTGAATGCATTTTTTAGCAAATGGTATATTCAGATTTAGAGGCCAAATGAATGTCATTGGGTGACTGACTTAAGGTCAAGTGTGTACAATGTTCTAATGCCGTTAGTCAATTTTACTAAGAATCCTTCGCTCAGGTTTCTTTTACCAGTGAAACGTTCCCTTTAGATTCCCTTGGGAAAAGTCCCATCATAGAAAATGCAGAGGAGAAACTGTTTGGTTTGGTGCTGCTTTGGTAACCTTGGAGAATTTATTATTCCTTGTTCACACTCTAATCTTTGTTTTGTTTGCTTTTCCTGGACTCTTTCAAAAGGGATCTATAAGTAGAACTGAAATGTAAGAGCATGGAAAGGATAGTAAGGAAATATGATATGAATGTCGGCTCAGTAATTATGTGGACTGAGCATCTGATTTGTCTTAGAGCTTCCTGGTCATCATAGCAAAAAGGGAAAAGAGAAAATGTGTACCTCCTATTATCACAGAGAAGCACTCTGGATCCTTAGAGGGGACTTAATTTTTTTGGCATAAAATTTTTAGAGAAAGAAAATTTTAGGATAGAATTTATATAGATGGTAAGAGTTGTACGATGAATTTAGAAGTAGTTTTAAGTAGCTGTTTCACTTGTAAAGATCAAGGGTGTCACATTAAATTCCAACTCAGGAAAATGCTTGTGCAGCAGAAGAACTGAGAGGGGGTAATCCCATTCACTCAGGTTGTTCTAACTGGTTTTAGGGATAGAACTTAGGATCCTTGACACAGTCTGGTTGTAGGGGTAATCCATGAAACACTTCTGTCCAAATGACAGGGAAGGTTGTTAAAATGCAGATATCCACGCCCCACTCCAGAACTACTTATTAGTTTAGAAGCTCCCAAAGTAGAGCCTGAGACAAGAATTTCAGTGAAGTAAGAGTGGGAAGGAAATGTGAAGGAGTGGGAAAGGCAACAGGGAAGACAAGACAGCTGATACTGGATGTGTTATTAGGCAACTGGAAGTTAATACCTTGGAGAAACTCAGTGGCCAGGGTGCACTTACCACTCCCAATGAGCAAGGAATCTGTGTTATTTACACACCAATTTCCATCACTCCTTGGCTGACGATAGCTTTTGGAGACATTAATACCCTAGCATGTCTGCCCTGATACACAGGCAAGAAAAGCAAACCTTGGCAGTCAGTAGAGCTAATGTAGGTAAAGCCAGGCAAAGAAATGCAGGACTGAAATTTGAACCTCTACTGGCACCACCTGTGGTGGGAAGGGGAATGTGTTTGTTCCCTAGGACTACCATAACAAAGTACCACACACCAGGTGGTCAAAACAACAGAAACTTATTGTCTTACTGTTCTGAGGTTAGAAGTCTAGGACTGAGGAATTGGCAGGGTTGGCTCCTTCTGCAGCTGTGAGGGAGAATCTCTTCCATGACTCTCTCCTGGCTTCTGGTGGTTTGCTGGGAGTCTTCAATATCCTTGACTTTCTTTGTGTTACCCAATCTCTGCCTTTGTCTTTATGTAGCATTGTCCCTGTGTGCCTCTGTGTCCAAATCACTCCTTTTTATAAGGTGCTATAGGCTGAATTTTGTTCCCCCCAAATCCATATGTTGAAGACCTAACCTCAGAATGTGACTGTTTTTGGACCTTGGTCCTTTAAAGAGGCTATTGAGTTAAAATTGGTTAGTAGAGTAAGTCCCAGTCCAACCTGACTGGTGTCTTTATAAGAAGAAGAAATTTAGACAATAGAAAGGTACCAAGGATATGTGTGACAGAGGGAAGACCATATGAGAACATAATGAGTAGGCAGTGATCTGTAAGCCAAAGAAGTCTAAGGAGAAACCAAACCTGCTGAAACATTGATCTTGGATTTCTATCTTTAGAACTATAAAAAAAATAAATTTCTGTTGTTTCAGCCACTCAGTCTGTGGTATTTTGTTATGGTAATCCAAGAAGACTAACATATAAGGATAACAGTCTTATTGAGATAGGGACCCAACCTATTCCAGTATGATCTCAATGGATAAATAATTATATCTCAAAGATCATATTTCCAAATAAGATCACATACTGAGGTACTGGGGTTTAGGACCTTAATGCATATTAACGTTATTTATTTATTTATTTTTGAGGTGGAGTGATACTATAAAACCTACAAAAGGATAATATATGGATGAATCTTCAACAGCATGAGTTGTACCATCTGGATCACAACTTTTGAGGATAGGCCCTGGGTATCTGCGTTGCTAACAAGTTTTCTAGGTAATTCAGTTACATAACAAAATTTGAGAATCAGCTATCCGGAAAAAGGACCATTACTTCATCTTACCCAAATACCTATTTTTTCTACTCTACTTTCGATAGGAGTGGGAGGGAAGACAATTTGAGTATTTCTGTGGATCCAGAAAGCCGGTTTTGCTACTAATAGAGAATTCCTGACCTTCAAACATCACCATTGCATTATAGTTGGTTAATCAAGTGACCATCACTCTCCACTGCTCTGTGAACTCCTTTTAGGGTACAGATTGGATTGACTTCATCTTTGTATTACTTGTTTTGTGTACATTGTAGGTGTTAATACATATTTGTAGGACTCAATCTGTCAAATGATAGACTGCCAATTAGTGTTTGTTAAATGAGTGAAGAAGGTCTGTATCTATTGGCCAATAACTGTTTGTTGAATGAAGAAATAGGATTCAGAATGACACTGAATCTCTGCCTCTTAACCCTTTATACCAAATGATATTGTGGACCAAAATATTCCCAAGGTTATCCTCATTGTCAGCTCCAGCAGAGGAATCCCTCTGGAATTCATTTTACTAGAATTTCTTTAGGGAAATAAATTGAATGATGACTAGAATTTAATACATTTCACAGATAGTTTTTTCTGTAGTTTTTTGCTAGGAAGCCTTCTGAAAACTGACATATGTATTTAGCTCTCAAGAGTCCTTGTAAATTAAGAATGATAAGGATGAAGAATAAAATGATAAGACCTGTTGCAGCAGACATTCTAGCTGTTCACAAATATTTTACCTCTTCTCTTCTTTCTGTTATGTGGTAAGATTACACAATTCTAATTCCTTTAGAGTTAGGCATGGATATGTAATCTGTTTAAACCAATGAAATATGAACAGAAGTGATACTGCTAATGGCTAGGAGTTTTAAGAGCCCATGGAAGTTTTACTTTCCCATGTGGTATCGATCATGAGTTCACCTGTCAAAAATAAAGCCTCTATCAGTGTGGATCTCTGGATGATGGCCAGAGATTCCTTCCATTCAACGCCCCCCACTATTGGATATGTAGTGTGAGATACAAAACTTTAAGTTTAAACCACTGAGATGTTGTTTTTATGATGCTATTGTAATAAAATCTCTCTTACTTATTGACATTTGGTCATATTTGAAAATTATGAAAATAATTTTTTCTGTTATCTGTGGGCTGTGATGTCAGGTACTACCTAAATGTTTGGTCCATCAGTAGAGATAACAAATTAGAAATTTTAAAGTAAAGAAATAATGGCAACAGTATACTATTTCTTTCTATTATACTTTGTTATATTATATGCTTTTCTATTATTTTTTGAATCACTTATATGTTACATATTTTACAGTTTGATTTTCAAATTAAAAGAAACTTGCTAATAATAAGGGTCTACTAAGTCTAACTTTGACAATGGCAGAGTAAAAACTTCTCAAAATCTGCTCCTCATAAACACAATGAGAATACTGGAATATTTAAAAAATCAACTTTTTCAAAACTCTGGACATTAACTAAGGGCTTACAACAATCTAAGGCATGTTTGTTCAAGAAAAACAACTGAGTCTTTGTTAAAGAAGTAAACCTTGTGGTGTTTTAGCTCACCTTAATTCTATCCCCTTTCTCATCTTTGTGATAACTTTGAAAACAAATAGCATTGCAACTATGATGGTTATGAAAACCAGCAGTTTAGTACCCACTGAATGAGACAGGGTGGAATTAGAGTTCCCCAAAAGCCTCATGGTCAGAATTTGGCCTATCTGGTTGCTTGCTGAAATGTTCCATTCTCAGAGTATCACTTGTCTTGACTCAGAATTCACTCTGCAAACAGAACTGCCTTCCAAAGCATTTATTGAAAACAATCACTAACAATTGTTTAATATCACAGCTGTCTAAAGTGATGTTACCAGTTGCTTAGTGGTCAACTACTTATTGGACAAAGATTTCCTTAACTTCTTGGAATTCATAAGTCCCCTGGTCTTTACCTAAGGGCTTCCTATGCACAGACACATAGTCAGTGGTCCTTAAGGCAGTTTACAATTCTGTATCAACCTTCATATTTGCTTGTGCATAGTCTCAAGCTTAGCCATAAATGAAATCAGTTTAGAGTTTCCTCAGGTCTTCCCTTAGTATGCTTTTTTTTTTTTTTTTTTTTTTTTTTACAGGAGGCTGACCACAAAACTTAAAAAGATAAACTGGGAAATGGAATGTCCATAGGGGACTTTGGAAAGCTCTGAAATATTCCTGAGAATCTAGAAAGCATACTAAGGGAAGAATTGTAAACTGCCTTCAGGACCACTGACTATGCGTCTGTGCATAGGAAGCCCTTAGGTGAAGACCAGGGAACTTATTAATTCCAAGAAGTTAAGGAAATCTTTGTCCAATAAGTAGTTGACCACTAAGCAACTAAACAGAGACATCAGTGAATGCATAGGAGACAGAGTACAGACTTCACAGAATTAGTCCAGGAAAGTCGCTAAACCAACAGCAGCAATAACAGCAGCCAAAACAACAAAAACCCTGGAGAGGGGAATCTGATTACTAGAGTTGTATTATTATATTATTCAAAATTTCTAATTTTCAGAAAAAAAAATTATGAGACACTCAAAGAAACAGGAAAGTATGGCCCATACATAGAAAATAAGCAGTAAATAGAAACTGTCACCAGGTGTTTAACTTACTAGAAAAAGACTTTAAATCAGCCATTATATATTCATTCAGGGCACCAAGTGACTCTTACTTAAAGAACTAAAAGAAAATATGAGAATGAAATTACACTAAATATCAAGAATATTGATAAAGTGATAGAAATGCTAAAAAGGAACCAAATAGAAATTCTACAGTTGGGAAATAGGAAAATTGAATGAATAATTTATTAGAGGGATGATATTTGAACTGGATAAAGAAAGAATGAGTAAAGTTGGAAAACAAGTAAGTGGAGTTTTTCCATTATGAAAAACAATAATAAAAAAGAAAAGTGAGTACAGCCTCAGAGAACTGTGGGACATCATTAAGTGTGTCAACAAATATCTAAGGAGAGTCTTAGAAGAAGAGGAGAAAGAGCAAGGGTATTTGAATAAATAATGGTTCAATCTTCTCAAATGTGACAAAAACATTAATCTGCACATCTAAGAAGTTCAATGAATTTCAAGAAGAGAAACTCAAAGAGATCCACAGGGAACATATGATAGTCAAGTTGCCAAGAGACAAAGACAAAGGATCTTGAAAGCATCAAGAGAAAATGACTTATTATATACAAAGCTACCCCCAATAAGATTAACAGAATTTTCACTGAAGAGGTCAGATGGGATGTGATATTTGAGACACTGAAAGAAAAAAAAACTTGTCAACCAAGAATTCTATATCCAGAATAACTATCTTTCACAAATGAGGGAGATATTAAGACATAGCAAGAAAAGGAAAAACTGAGAGAATTCATCACCAACTACTACTCTTCTCTGCAAGAAATAGTAAGGGAGGTCCATTGAGCTGAAATGAAAGGATGTTATATATTAACTTGAATCCACATGAAGAAATACAAACAGCATCAGTAAAAGTGACCATTTAGGTAAATATAAGACCGTTCACGTCTATTTTTGTTTGTAACTATTTTCTTCTATCTTCTTTAAAAGACAACTGCGTAAAACAATAGTTACAAAACTATGTTGGTTGGCTTATAATGTGCAAAGATGTAATTTGTGTGATAATAATAGTATAAAGGAGGGCAGAGGGAATGGAACTATATTAAAGCAAAGTTTTTTGTATACTATGGAAATTGGTATTAATGTAACTGGATTGTTTCAAGTTAAGATGTTAATTGTAATCAAAGCAGCTATTAAGGAAATAACTCAAAACATATAGTAAAAGAAATAAGTGAATTAAAATGGTAAAAAAATATCTATTTGACAAAAGAATGAAAATAGTGGACAAAAAAAAAGACATAAAATATACAGAAAAAGATCCCAGCAAAGCGGCAGACATAAATTCTACCTTATCAGTAATTATATTAACTGTAATTGACTAAACTCTCCAATTAAAAGGTGGAAATTTTCAGAAAGGAAAAGAAAAACTGTGATCTAAGTGTATGGTATCTATAAGAGACATACTTTAAATTCAGAGACACAAATAGGTTGAAAGTAAAAGGATGGAAAATATATATAATCACACAGTACTTAAAAGAGAGGTGGAGTAGCTATATTACCAGACAAAATAGACTTTAAGACAAAAATGGTTACTAGAGACCAGGAAGGACATTTTATAATGATAGAAATGTAAATCCATCAGGGAAAATAAAAATTATAAACATAGGGGCGCCTGGGTGGCTCAGTGGGTTAAAGCCTCTGCCTTTGGCTCAGGTCATGATCTCAGGGTCCTGGGATCGAGCCCCGCATCGGGCTCTCTGCTCTGCGAGGAGCCTGCTTCCCTCTCTCTCTGCCTGCCTCTCTGCCTACTTGTGATCTCTCTCTGTCAAATAAATAAATAAAATCTTTAAAAAAAAATTATAAACATATATTTACCTAAAAACAAAGCCCCCAAAACCTTAAGCAAACACTGAAGAATTAAAAAGAGAAATTGACAATCTAACAATAATAGATCAAGGCTTTAATAACCCACTTTCAATAATGGATAGAGCAACCTGACCTAAGATCAACAAGGAAATGCAAGACTTGAGAAACACCATAAATCAAAAAGATTTAACATGTAAAATACTGCACTCAGCTACAGCAGAAAATACATTCATTTCATAGGTACATGGAATGCTCTTCAGACTAGACTATGTATTTAGCCACAAAACAAGCATAATAAATTTTTTTGAAGATTTTATTTATTTATTTGAGAGAGAGAGACAGAGCTAGAGAGAGTGAGAGAGCATAAGCAGGCAGAGGAGCCGAGGGAGGAGAAAGAGACTTCCCGCTGATCAGGGAGCCTGACATCAGGCTAGATCCCAGGATCCAGAGATCATGACCTGAGCTGAAGGCAGACATGTAAGAGACTGAGCCATCCAGGTGCCCCTCAATAAGTTTAAAAGGATTGAAATCATGTAAAATATGTGCTCTGCCCACAATGGAATGGAATTAGAAATCCATAACAGAAGGAAACTTGGGAGGTTTACAAATATGTGGAAATTAGACCACAGTCCTAAGTAACCAAGGGGCCAAAGAAGAAATCACAAGGGAAATCAGAAAATACTTTGATATGAAGGAAAATTAAAACACAGGCAAACTTATGAGATGAAGCTAAATCAATGTTTAGAAGGAACTTTATAGCTTTAACCATCTATATTAAAACTAAAGAAAGATCTTAAATCAATGTCTCAACCTTCTACCTTAAAAAACTACAAGAAGGGTTTCCTGGGTGGCTCAGTTGAAGTGTCTGCCTTTGGTTCAGGTCGTGATCCCAAGGTCCTGGGATTGAGCTCTGCATTGGGGTCCCTGCTTTGCGGGGAGTCTGCTTCTCCCTCTCCCTCTGCTGTTTCCCTGCTTGTGCTCTCTCTCTGTCAAATAAATAAATAATTTAAAAAATAATAAAAAGAAACCGTAAGAAGGAGAGGAAATCAAACCCAAAGCAAACAGAAGGATAGGGCAATAGTAAATGTAATAAAGAAAATAAGAACAACATGGGGATCCTGGGTTGCTCAGTCATCGGGCATCTGTCTTTGGCTCGGGTCATGGTCCTGGGGTCCTGGGATCTAGCCCTGCATCTGGCTCCCTGCTTGGCGGGAGTCTGCTTCTCCCTCTACCACTCCCTCTGCTTGTGTTCCCTCTCTTATTGTATATCTCTCTGTCAAATATATCAATAAAATCTTTAATAAAAAAAGAAAGAAAGTAAGAACAACAGAAAAAAACAACCCTATGAAACAAAAAATGTTTCTTTGAAAAGATCAGGCAAGTTGGCAAGCTTTAAGCTAAGCTGACCAAGTAAAGAAAGAAAGAAGACATGACCTATTGAAATCAAGATCAGTAGAGGGGACAGCATTACTGACTTAGAGGAATTTAATAAAAATTTTGTAAGAGACTATCATGAACTGTTGCATGCCAACAAATTAGATAAACCAAATGAATCAGACAAATTACTAGTTTCCTTGCAGATTTTTTTGAGGCAGTTTCAGTAGTTTGTGAATACACTATAAACCACTGAGTTATGGACTTGGCAATTTTAATCACATGTGAATTATATCTCAACAAAGTTGTTATTGAAAAAAAAAGTCTGATCACTTTTTTTCTTCTTGCTTTCTTAAATGCCACAAGGGGTACATGGTAACCTGAATATTTTACACGGCACATGGGACTGCCCTTTGAATATCTGTATTATGGGTCCTTTAAATCTCTTTTTTTGAGGGGAAAGTAGAGGAAGAAAATGGAGAAAGCTTTAGAAGGATGGCAAAGTCAATTAATTTATGTCTGTATCTTGCATGTACTTAATTATCTTTTATAAATATCTCTTATGATCTTCTATTTTTGTCTGAGTCATTTTCTTCCTGCCGAACTTCGGAGAGTAACATTAGTTCTATGTAATTTGTATTTTTTTCCTGAAATACAACATCAAAACTTTCATAACTTTTCAAAATGTTGTATAGTTTTTATCTTATTAGTTAATATGCCAATTTTCTAAATACATAAAACATAGAAGAAATGACTCCATGAAAAAAATTTGAGCTTTTAATGTGTAGATTCATTTCTATATGGTTTATAAAAATAAGTATAAGGCATTATTCCACTAAGGCAGAGTGATCTAGACATAAAATTTCTATTTCCATCTCTAGATTAATCATAACACATTAGAAACACAGAGCTTAACTTCCCAATTTTTCCAGCCTTAGGTAGCATGATTTGTTTTAAAGATTTTCTAGCTTCAATTTGAAATATTATGTTCATAAAACTCCGAGGAGCACAATTTCATTGTGACTTCTTTCCTCTCATCACTGCTGCTGTGTATAATTTATATCGCTTCTCTGACATCCTTTGTGCTTTGTGTGCCTGAGATTCTAGTGTCAGGTCGTTACCCTGAAAAGCTTAGAATACAGGATCTAAAGCTCCATGCACTATGAACAAGAAAGCAAGAAATGATGGTGGTGGATGGAGGTCTCAAGGTCTCTAAATCTGCTCTAACAAGATTCTCAAATCATCATTGGAAGGGGTCCTTTTCGTACTTAGTAGCCAGAATTAAAAATGAGACCTTGAGTAACCCCAGTTTCTTTCCCCACGGAGCTATAATAACTTGTCAATCTGTATTTTCCTAATTTTCGTGAAGACTTATCAGAGTGGCAGGTTGTTTAATTCATAACAATGAATGTTTACTCCTGGATACCATTATATGTGCTATTTTATCTAGCATGTAAATTTCTTATGGGACCAGCCTATGTGTTTTGTATTTTAAAGTTATTTTCACAGTGTTAGAAACATAAATGTGTATAAGTCTGATTATGCCATGTAGAGTAACAAAAAAATCCCCAGCCAAACATGTTTAAACAACCAACCACAAAAAAAAAAAAAAAAAAAAAAAAAAAGGAATGTATTGACTTAGGCAACTGAAACATTAAAGGGTTGCCACCTTCAGGCGTGACTGGAATCAGGTTCAATGATGTCCCAAATAAACTCTCAGTCCCTGTTGATCCTTCATCCTTCAGTTCTAATTGCCATGGTTTTTAGCTTACACCTCTCTCTCGGTGCTGATCTGGCCCTGACTAATCCAGGCCAAAGACAAGAAGATAAGAGCATCACATCTTCTCTTCTCTCTTTTTTTCTGCTTTCCCAGCAAAAGTAAGTGATTGTTGTTGCTGTTTTTGTTTCTATGGTGGCTGAAGGATGTAATGTCCTCATTAGCCTGGCTAAGTTGGGGTTAATACAATCTAAACATCACCAACAGGAGAGTGAAGGAAGGAGTATTCCACGGAACAAAATTGGGCTGTTGTTTCTATGCAAGAGTGAAGAATGCTGAAAAGTCTATCAAAATAGATAGCTGGTAATCATTTGATAGTCGAAATCATTTAAATTGGGACTATCATTTGGATTTACCAAGCCCTCATCAGAATCTGCAGAAAAGACAGAGGAACACATTTACTTCCATTAAGTCAGTCAGACTAAGAATGAAGGATAACGCGGGACTCTTCAGAAACTTTAGCATCCACGGTCTTGTTTTCAAGTCTAGATTTACCTTCAGAAATTTACCCACTGACACACGCAGTACTCATGTTTCTCTTTTTAATCTATCCAGGTCAGTGTCACCTGCTGGGTAGTCTTTAGGGGGGCAGCATGTGGTTTCCTTTGCCCGGTGCAACAGTATTTGAGATCTCGATCATGGTGGTGTCCAATAATGCTCTTGAATGAGGGTGGTAAGTAGAGGTTTCTAGATTCCCTGCCTTCGATGGGTAATGGCACAGTGCAAGGCTGGTGACAGGACACATTTCTTCTAATAGTTCCACCACTTGGATGGTTTGCTGTAAGTTAAATGAGCTCTCCTTTGCTCTTCCTTCAGGCCAATTCCCTTGCAAGGTGAGACACTTGTTCCTGACCTTAAGGCGTCATTACAAGGAACTGACAGTGCCTTCTGGGAGAGACCTAGCTTCCTTCCTTTGTGCAGCAGCCTCTCAGGTCCCAATTCCCCATTCACTGGTTAAATCCCAACTCCAGGTTAACTGCACCTATTAATTTGTAACAAAAATAACAGTTAAGCATCGAGGAAGGAGCATGCCCTTAAGGGAATACCCAAATGTGGCGCTGGAGTCTCACCAGGACCACCTGCATCAATTTAAAAACAGTTTTTACCAGCACAGGAAGAATTTTCTGCAAACGTTTGTGTTTGCGAAGCTTGTTTACCTCAGCTGGAAATTGCAGCAGATCGCAATTTGAAGAGTGTTTACTTTTTTCCCCTAAATCATACTCAGTGGTAATTATTGGGATCCAGATTTTGTTGTTGTTGTTTGAAAATGATGGGAAGTAAATTTGGATTGGATTCAGGCTCCTGAGACCTGGATGAAATAGGATAGGCATGACTCCAAATGATTTCTGGAAGGAGAGAACAGATCTGGAGGAGTTCCACGGTTTGAGACCCTGAGGGTGAATTTTTTCCCTCCTGCTTTGGGAGGAGGAATCCTCCTCTGAGGACTGTCTTGTCAAGAATGATGACCCTCGGGTGCTACAGGACTCAGACCAATAAAGATTCTTTCATGTTTGACTCCATTTAGCAATTCAAAGTGGTCTATGGATATTTCAGGAAGAATTTGTAGTGGAGGCCTGGCATAAAAATTTTCTTGGCCTTGGTCCTACAATTGACAAGAATTTCGGTGTCCTGAGATACCTTCTTTCTCGAGAGTCCTGGGGAATCAGAATTTTATAGTACCTAGCAGGAGAGGGGATGGGTTGGCTCGCATGTATACACCATGGTGCCAGAAGTTCTAGAATGTCTGGAATTGAATGGTAGATGTGGGATGGATCTTGGGGAGCTTCCTCTGTATTTTTGTGCTGTAGAAGCAAAAAATAATTTAAAAATGTTTTCTTTGCACATAGTACTGAAATAGTAGCATGGTACGTGGCCCAGAGAAAGCCACCTGGTATACTTGTAAGAAGCACGAGAGAAGTTTGCCAAAGCTTAAGGGCTAATCTTCTATCTCATAAACTCAGTAATTTCTCTTTTTGAGTCTACTAAGACAAGTCTTTTTTTTTTGGATTCAGATTAACAAAGTGTGGCAGTAAAAGTAATGTTCAGAGAACATTTTGTTTATTCTCAGACATTTGCCATTGTCTTTTCAGCAAGGCACAGCCGTGTGACTAGTGTTTGCTGGTAGGTTCTGAACAGAAGTTGTATTGTTCTCTTCTAGGCTAAGATGTAGAGGACTTGATATGAAATTTTTATGTAGTCTGCCTGCTGCTACTCAGAAGGCTTGCGCTCTGCACGGTACAGCTACAACATGGCGATTTTCAGTCCTCGAGGGATGGATGTGACGCCCTATCCTGTACCAACCCTTAATGGGTTTGTAGCATGCTAAAGCAGATTTGGGGATTATCACTACAGCATAACCTAATATCCTGACTGATTCCCCAAGTGAATGACATTGCTGTATAGAAATAGAATGCTAATTTAAAAACGTACAAGGGTACATGTAACGGCTTCAGAGCTAGACATTTAAATCTTTATGTCACCACATTCTTTTCCTTAAAGCAAACTATGTTTTTGCTTCCTAGGGCTGCTACAACAAAATCAATTGCTTAGAACAACAGATATTTCTTCTCTCATAATTCTGGAGGTCCAAAGTCCAAAATAAAAGTGTTGGTGGGATCACATTCCATCTGAAAGCTCTAGAGGAGATTCTGCCTCATCTCTTCCAGTGTCTGGTGGCTCCTGGCATTCCTTGGTTCATGGCAGCATAACTCCAAGCTCTGGCCCCACCTCAATACACCTTCTTTTCTATGTTTCAGTGTCTCAAACTTCTCTCTTCCTCCTACTTAAGTCCAATGACACTATTCATTGGATTTAGGGCCCACCCTACATCCAGGATGATCTCATCTGGAGAGCCTTAATTTAATTACATCTGCAAAGACCTTATTTCCAAAAAGGTCACATTCACAGGTACTGGGTGTTAGGTTTTGGACATATTTTCTTGGGGGACACAATTTGACCCACTACAGACAACATGAGAAATAAAATCATAGTTAAAGTATGCTTGTTCAAAATAGAATTTGAATTGAGAGTTAGATGCATGAATTATTCTATTTCCTTAACTTGACTTTGCTTAACTCTTCTCTGATCCCTTTAAATTGGTCTTTTTTTTTTTTTCCTTTAAATTGGTCTTAAAGTCACAACTCCAATTCTCTTTTTCTTAGTTCAATATTCCTTAGTGGTGTCTTACCAGAACCCCAAGTACTAAAAATAATATCACAAAGCTCCCTCAATAGTGAGGCAAACTTCTTCAACTCTGTAGCTGCTTCCCCATCACTTTGTCCCCAGTTTGCATATAGATTTCTTCTACCACATAGATTTAATGAGCATACTGAAAATCTTATGGTTCTTAGAAGAATCTTAACAATATATGAACTAAGTAGAAGTACTGGAGAATATGTCTTTCTTTCTTCATATTTTCCATATTCCCTATTGTGATTGCTAGCTGAGAGGTTTAACACAATCTATGATAATTTTTTGCTTTCTTCATTCTGCTAATTTCCACCCTTATTTCTTAAAGTCTTGATATGGTTTCCTCTTGTATGAATATACACCAAGAAAGTTGTTTCCTCCTACTTCATACGAGGTCAAAATTAGGAGCAAGAGCCTGCAGTGGCTCTCAGATCCTTGGATTTTATTTTATAGTCATTATGAGAATGTTTTTATTTAAAATGGTGGATATTTGTTGGTGGAATGAAATCATGTGACTTTTTAAAATTATTTATTTATTTATAAAGATTGTATGTATTTATTTGACACAGAGAGAGAGAGCGCACAAGTAGGCAGAGCAGCAGGCAGAAGGAGAGGGAGAAGCAGGCTCCCCGCTGAGCAGAAAGCCTGATGCCCTGCTTGATCCCAGGATCCTGGGATGATGACCTGAGCCAAAGGCAGATGCTTAATGATTGACCCAACCAAGTGTCCTGCCTTTTTAAAACAAACAAACAAACAAACAAACAAACAAACAAACAAAAAAACCCACAACAAAATTGTGGTAAGTTTGGGTCTTGGGACACATACCTTTTTCATTCAGGAAAAGATTCATTTGTCATGGGCTCTATTGGTATTGCATTCTTATTACTTTCCTGAATTTTATTCAGAAGGTGGAGGGCTCAATGGTCAAGGAAGCTTACCAGATATCAGCATTTATAGACTGATTATGTTAGAGTAAACTTGCCACCACAGGATTTCCAGTATATCCCTGCAACAGAAGACAAATATAAGCATCATGCAAACAAATACGAGTTTTTAAAAGAGGGTCTCCTTTTTGGCTGCAGGTAGAATAGGAGTGGTGGAAAAGGCTTGAAACTATTTAGAAATATGGATTGGCCATCACTCTAGAATTTTAGTATTCTCCTTCTCTCTGGTTGCGGTGGCTGCTTTCTCATTCAGACTGAGAAATTCTTCTGGGCCCAGCCAACCAGGAAAGGAGGGCTCTTTTCTTTTTTGCTAACTCTGGATTGGTGTTATGGTTATTATACAATTAAAGTTGGGTTCCTACATATGTCTGTGGCTAATATTGATGGACTTCCCACACACTGCTAACTGATCTTTGTGCTCTTGCCCACTAAGCCTGGACCAGCCTTGAATCAGGACTAGAGTCCTACTGCCAAGCTGGATGAAGAGTTAGAGTATATTAAAACTTGGGTGGGTGGACTTTTTTTTTTTTAAGATTTTTTTACTTCTTTATTTAACAGAGAGAGAGAGAGATCACAAATAGGCAGAGAGAGGGAGGCAGGCTCCCTGCTGAGCAGAGAGCCCGAGGCGGGGCTTGATCCCATGACCCTGAGATCATGACCTGAGCCAAAGGCAGAGGCTTAACCCACTGAGCCACCCAGGCGCCCTGGGTGGACTTCTTAAGACAATTCCTTCATGTGTATAGGTGGGGAGATAGGGATGACTCAACAAAATCTTTACAGAATGCCCTGAAAACAGCAATATCCATCATTAGATCTCAGTGAGTGCCAGTTACTGCTATCTTGAATATTTTTTTGGGAACAGATGTGACTAAGATCTGAAATTGAGGAAGAAGATCCTAGGTGGGAGGCGGGAATTGGGAAAAGAGTGTTGGAATTTGTCCTTAGATTAGATGCCAGGGATCAGGATGACAAAAGTCACCTGAAGGTCACTCTTTGAGAGATGAGAAAGGAGCCAGCAAAAGCCCCTGTTGGTTTTGGTAGCCGACACAGGACTGGGGGGTATTTGATTGAGAGTAAGGGACTTTTGAAGCTCTTTTTTCATAGTTGTGATTTACTGGCATGCTTAGGATCACAAACCTATGTTTTAGAAACCCAACTATTTTTATATCATTCGTACTTCTGTAATTATTTTTTTTTCCTCTTAGATTTTAAAGTTTTTAATGAAAATGTCAGGCTGTCTCAGGATGACGAGTTTGTTCATTGTCAGGTCACAATTGCAAGGGAGAAACACTGATGCCTCTTTTGTGGAGGTAGAATCAAAATGAGAAAACTTGAAGGAAAAATGAAAAAAAAAAAAATCCTGTCTTGGAAATTGAGCGTATTTGTTTGTGCAGTTTCACCTTGTACCTGTCTTTGATTTTAGGCATTACCACACTAATCATTTATGGTGGAAGATCAGATTCTGTACAGTTCAAGTGTTCTTTTTGGGAGAAGAAAGAAAAGTAAGAGAAATTCTTGCCTCCTTCCTGGAGGTGATAGGAGAAATATAAGGGCTCATCACCTGAGTACCTGAGGCCTTCGTGGCCTTCTCCTAAGACCTTATCTTTATCTGCAGGAACTGAAGGGAACTTTGACAATGGGGAGCAGTGGGTAGGAGCAACAGTCTTCTATCTGGGTAGAGTTTTAGTCTAAAATAATACACGGGCAAAGAAAACACCTGGAAAACACACTGACAACCCCCCTCCCCATTCCATCCTGGCAGACATTGCTAATTAGTCCTGGCACTTTCTCACCAACCTTAGATCAAGCTTTATATTCTCAACATAGCACTCAGCACAGCTACCATCAATCAATAAGATTTGACATGCAGGGGAAATGTAATTACCATTCCTGAAATAGACTATTTCTCTTTTCATTTCCAGAAGGCAGAGACCAAATCTTCCCCTTATTTGTGCCTGCTATAGCACCTAACTCAATTCATGACCCAGGATGGTGTTCCCTGAATTGTTGTAAATGGTATTGGGTTGGGAGACACTGGGGATGACTGCCTTATTATGGAGTCAAGACAATCACAACCAGCTCACAGATAGCTGTGAGAAGATCTCTCCAGATCCCTGTGGTATGATTTGGGTTGGTTTCCAGTAGAAGAAATCATGTCTACACTATTAGAGATTCATGGTTGAAGAGGAACAAGAAATATTTTTTGAAAACACTGGTATACTTTGTTATTATTAACAAATAATTTTCTACTTTCCAGCAAATACTCCCACTTGTCCACTTTTATACTCTCAGTGCTAAGTAGAAGGTCAGTAATATATGTAGTACTCAATAAAGTTAATTTATGCATCGGGTATCTGCATTTTCTAAAGGCTCTTGAACTTAGGATACTGGTGGCCAATATCTCTTATTTCCCTGAGGACAAAATGAGAGGAAAGTGAATTACCAGCAAGAGCACATACTTAGGTTAAACGAAAGCAGAATTTCTTATGAGGGACAGTAGATGAAAATTGAAAAGAGTTAACAAGTAAAGCTCAGATTTCTATTTCTTTGGGACAGCTTTGAAGTGCATTCCAACCCGAAGGCCAGAAGAGACTAAATGGCCTCTCTAAGTCCTTCCAATCCTGGAGACACCATCTTTCTAGGGAAGAAAAAAGCCCTGGAGGGCAATGACTCTTAAAAGCAATTACTTATATCACAGAGCATTGTTAGCCCATGACCAATGGCTAAATGAGAACAGAGTGAGGACTCTCAGGGGCATCTTGAAAAATATAAGTAAAATCTTAAAGGTCAGGGAGTTCTATCCATTAAGCGTGGTCTCCTGGAGATGAGTGAGTGTACTTACAGCACTGTTAATATTTTATCAAGAGTTAAGGACCCATTAGCATTTCCATTTGCAAGAGCAGGTTTGCCTAGATCTTGGTACACAAATGCGGTCTCCTTGGCTAATACTGTGTGTGTGTGTGTGTGTGTGTGTGTGTGTGTGTGTGTGTGTGTGAAGGCCTTTTATTTTCCTTTTTCATTCTTAGTCTCAATTTGTTAGGATATAGTGACAGATCTTTAAAAAAAATATAGCCATTATATTAACTTAATTGAATGTGATTCCTTAAGTGAGATATCTTATCCAGGGTAGAGGATTGACTAGGGGAAACATTTGTAATTTCAATTTATAAATCTCTCTCTTTTGCTTGCCTGGTTCTTTGGTTGTCAGATAAGTTAGTAATTAAAAAAACAAAAAACAAAAAACATATGGAAAAGAATGTCCAGCTGCTCACCAAACCCATTTCTTTTTCTTCCTTAGCATATGTTTAGCCCTTTTTCACCAGACTTGTTCACAATTAAGTATAGCTATATTACTGAGTTCTAGCTGATGAAATGTTACCAGAAGTGATATATACCAGTGCTACTCAGTGTGTGGTCCACAGATCAGCAGGGTTAGCATCGCCTGGGAACTGGTTTCTAAATGTAGATTCTTGAGCTGCACTACAGACTTATTGAATCAGAATTTCTCAGGAAGGAGCCCAGGAATCTGTTTGCTTGCTCTCTAGGCCATTCTGGTGCATGTTACATCTGAGAAGCACTGGTGTAAACCAGGTTCAGATATGCCGGTTAGAGACTTCCCATGTGTGACACCTGAGGTTCTTTCTCCTTCCTGGCTTGACAGAGATGGGTCCCTGCATTGTCACTTGCAAGAGAGCTGTTCATCGTTAGGAACACAATTTTGGATTTCACAAAACTGAAAATTAAACATCTCCTTTATAAAGTATCTAAGATTTGGGTATTTTTTATTTTATTTTATTTTATTTATTTTTGTTCCAAGTTTTTGTTTAAAGTTCAATAGTTAATATATAGTGTAATATTAGTTTCAGGAGTAGAATTTAGAGATTCATCACTTACAGATAATACCAGTGCTCATCACAAGTGCCCTCCTTGATACTCATTACCCCTTACACCCATCCCTCTGTCCATCTCTCCTCCAGCAACCCTTAGTGTGCTCCCCATACATAGCCGATTTTATGTTTTGCTTCTCTTTTTTCCCCCTTGTGTTCATCTTTGTTTCTTAAATTCTATGTATAAGTGAAATCATGGTATTTATCTTTTTCTGACTTATTTTTGCTTAGAATAATACACTCTAGCTCCATCTGCATCATAGCAAATGGCAAGATTTCATTCTTTTTTATGGCTGAGTAATATTCTATCACACACACACACACACACATACACACACACACACCCCACCTCTTCTTTTTTTTTTATATCAAGACTTTATTTGCTTGGAAATGTGTTATTATTGACATTTGTACTTTGATAAAATTCCAAATGTTTCTTATTCTTGATTCTTTTTTTTTAAATTTTTAAATTTTTTATTTCTTTTCAGCGTAACAGTATTCATTGTTTTTGCACTGCACCCAGTGCTCCATGCAATCTGTGCCCTCTTTAATACCCACCACCTGGTTCCCCCAACCTCCCACCCCCCGCCCCTTCAAAACCTTCAGATTGTTTTTCAGAGTCCATAGTCTCTCATGGTTCACCTCCCCTTCCAATTTCCCTCAACTCCCTTCTCCTCTCCATCTCCCCTTGTCCTCCATGTTATTTGTTATGCTCCACAAATAAGTGAAACCATAGGATATTTGACTCTCTTTGCTTGACTTATTTCACTCAGCATAATCTCTTCCAGTCCCGTCCATGTTGCTACAAAAGTTGGGTATTCATCCTTTCTGATGGAGGCATAATACTCCATAGTGTATATGGACCACATCTTCCTTATCCATTCGTCTGTTGAAGGGCATCTTGGTTCTTTCCACAATTTGGCGACCATGGCCATTGCTGCTATAAACATCACACCACCTCTTCTTTAACCATTCATCAACTGATGGACATTTGAGCTCTTCCCATAATTTGGCTACTGTTGACAATGCTGCTATAAACATTTGGGTGCAAGTGTTTCTTTGAATCAGTATTTTTGCATCCTTTGGATAAATACCTAGTAGTGCAATTGCTAGATTGTAGGGTAGTTCTATTTTTTAATTTTTAAGGAAACTCCATACTATTTTCCAGAGTGGCTGCACCAGCTTGCATTCCCACCAGCAGTGCAAAAAGATTCCCCTTTCTCTGCATCCTCACCAATACCCGTTGTTTCCTGTGTTCTTAATTTTAGCCATTCTGACAGGTGTGAGTTGATATCTCATTGTAGTTTTGATTTATATTTCCCTGATGATGAGTGATCTTTTCATGTGTGTGTTAGCCCTTCATATGTCTTCTTTGGAAAAATGTCTGTTCATGTCTTTTTCCCATTTCTTAACCAGATTGTTTGTTTTTTTGAGTGTTGAGTTTGATAAGTTCTTTATAGATTTTGGATACTAGCCCTTTGTCAGATATGTTATTTGCAAATATCTTCTCCCATTCTGAAAGTTGCCTTTTAGTTTTGTCAGTTGTTTCCTTTGTTTTGCAGAAATTTTTATCTTGATGAAATCCCAATAGTTCTTTTTTGCTTTTATTTCCTTTGCCTCTGGAGACATGTCTAGTAAGAAGCTGCTATTGGCTGAGGTCAAAGGTGTTGCTGCTTGTGTTTTCCTCTAGGATTTTGATGGTTTCCTGTCTCATATTTAGGTCCTTCATCCATTTGGAATTTATTTTTGTGTATGGTGTAAAAAAAATGGTCCAGTTTCATTCTTCTGCATGTTGCTGTCCAGTTTTCCCAACACCATTTATTGAAGAAACTATCTTTTTTCCATTGGATAGTCTTCTTGCTCTGTCAAATGGATTTTTGATGGATTATTGGCCATAAGGGTTTATTTTTGTAATAGCTCATGTTACTCTATTACAATGATAGCTAAGAAATGACTTATTTAGGTAACTTAAGTGAATTACTTTTAATACATAGGGATCTCTCACTTGGGTTGTATTTTAAGCCGATTATTTAGAACTTACTGATTGTACTCCTTTCTTTTCCTCTCTACTGAGTACTAATATATCCAACCAAGATTACAGATTATTCTATTTTGTCTGTTAATTCTGCTGAATTCTGAGCAACTTAGCATATAGGCATGTAGGGGATTATGCAGTGGGTCAGATTTGGGGAAGCAGCACTACTGAAATGACTAGTGCCTGAGTCCTGGTTTTGTTATTTTCCAGGGTGTGATGCTAGGCAAATAATATAACCTCTCTGAGACTTGCATTTCCATTCCTGAAATTGGATGGAGTGAATAAGACAGATGTGGTCCCAGGCCTTATCTAACTCACTGCCTAGGGCAAAAGGAGAAAAAAACTATTAAGAATAAAAATAAATTATTCAGTAATTATAAATTATTTTTATTACCAAGAGAAAATACTCATGGGGGGTGTAATTTTGATAAGGCAGTCAAGATATCTTCTTTGCAGATGTTTCATTTAAATCAAAATCTGAAAGATTAAGAAGGACCCATCCATGATAAGGGTGGTAGGGTAGGTCATGGTTGTGGGGTGGCAGAAGGGAGAAGGAGATAAAACAGCTCCTCCCTTCATAATTTGCTGAGATACCTTTATTTTTGTAATATCACAATGATGGAGAAATTCATTGGCATGCCACAAGAGAAGCCTAACTTGTTAATGTAACAATGGGCAACTTAATGCTCTATGTGAGTGATTTCTGGAAAGCAAAGAGGATTCTAAAAGGGGACAACATAGAACAGGAAACTCCCACAGGAATGGAAGAAAGAAATGGAGAAGAATAAGTCCCCAGGGGACAACATAGAACAGGAAACTCCCACAGGAATGGAAGAAAGAAATGGAGAAAATAAGTCCCCAATTGTCAGTGGGTTAATAAATGAGGAACAAATGGTAACTCCATGTAGAATGTCACTGAACCCCTGTTTTCTATGAGGAAGATCCCTCTTACCCCATTCCTTTTATCTCTCTAGTAAATATTAAAATCTCTATCCATGATTGGAGATTTATCTGTTTATTTAAGTTCTGTCAATTTTTACTTAATGTATTTAGAGAGTCGGTCATTAGCTATACACATTTAAGATTATTATTTCTTTTTCGAATAGTTGATCTATTTATGACTATTAAATGTCTTTTTTTTCTTGATAACATCCATTGTCTTGAAGTCTGCTATATATTAACAGAGCAACATCAGCTTTCTTGTCCTTAGTGTTTGTTACATATGTCTCTTCTCACCCTTCTACTTTCAGTAAATGTCTTTATATTTAAAGCACGTCTCTTATAAATGGTATATAGTTGGATTTTTCTTTTTTATCCACTTTTACAATCTTTGTCTTCAGTCCATTTACATTTAATAGTCACTAATAAAACTATATTCTATTTGTCACATCTAGTTTTTGTTTCTCTGTTGCTCCTTTCCTGCTTCCTTTTGGGTTCAACAAGTATTTTTTTAGTATTTCATTTTATCTCTATTACTGACATTTTGTGATTTTTTTTTTTGGCAGTAGCTCTAGATATCAATATGATCATTAATTTACCATAGGCTCCCTTCAAATGATATCATACTACTACTTCATGAACAACGTAAGAGTTTTATAATGATATAATTCCATTTATAGTCCCTTAGTCTTTGTAAGTCTTTTTTTGAGGAATTTGTTGGAAGAGAGAGAACATACAAGTGAGAGAGCACAAGCAGAGGGAGTGACAGAGGGAGAGGGAAAAGCAGGCCTTCGGCTGAGGAGGGATCCCGATGTGGGGCAGGATCCCAGGACCCTGGGATCATAACCTAACCTGAAGGCAGACACTGAACCAACTGAGCCAACCAGGCACCCCAGTCTTTGTAATCTTGAATCATATAAATTACTTCTACATATTAAAAAATCCCACAAAGAGAGGTATTAATTTTGACTTATATAATCAATAGTTGTAAAAAATAAATTTAGCACACACATACAGAGTATTTCATGTTTACCCCTATATTTCTCCTTTCTGATGTTCTTCATTTTTCTCTTCAGATCTAGGCTTGTAACTGGTATCTTTTCCTACCAAATTGAAGAACTTCTTTTAGTATTTCTTTGGTGTAGATCTGATGGATCTTCATATATGTCTCATTATTTTTGGAAAATCCATAGTCTCTATATTTTAAAACATTTCTTCTGTTCCAATCTTTCCAATCTCTTCCTTCTTACATTATGGGCTTCAAAAACTTGACATTAGATCATTTGATATTATCTCACAGATCTTGAGTGCTCTCTTTCACTTTTAATTCTTTTTTCTCTATTTCAATTTGAATAATTTTTATCGAAATATTTCAAGCTTATTATTTTTTCTGTTGTGCATGGTTTGCATAGTAGTTTTTATTTCTAGTATTTTCATTTTAAAAAAAAAAAGCTTCGATTTACCTGCTGACTTCCCCATCCATTCATATATTTTAAAATCATTTTTACTAGTTCCTTTAATATATTTATTATAGTTATTGAGACATCCTTTCCAATAATTCTGACCTATAAGCCATCTGTGGCTATACTGAAAACCATTCTTTTGAGTATGGATCATATTTTCATACATCATCATGGGTCTTACAATTTTTGATTATGTGCTTATCATTGTGTATGAAGGATCATTAGATACCAGAATAAACTATTTGTCTCTAGAAGAAGGATCACTCTGCTTTCTTTCGGGTTGATAGGGTATGAGGCTAAGTCAACCTAATTTATAGTTGAGCTGGGTCTGGACCTTGTAATTTTAGTTAGACCCTGTCCACTCTGATTTCAGATGTTGGAGTTTGAGACCAGAACTTAACTTTCCGCAGGGTTTGGAATGCCAGCACCAGAAATGTGGGAATCTTTTTAACACTTTACAGCTTTGCCACCAGCGGCTGAACTGTGGGAAAGTTCTCCCTTCTTTATAACTTGGTTGCTAACTATTTAGGCCACTGGGGAATTCTCTTTGCTTTCCAGTCCTGCCCTTTGGCTCTACACATCTAGAAAAATCTCTCTCTACTCTGCCACCCTGTCTTTCAGTCCTTATTAGGCAGCTTCAGTGTACTTGGTGAGGTCCTAAAACACTGCCTGCAGCCTTCCTCATATTCCCTGAAAGTTCGCTGTAGCTTCATGGGATTTCTCTTACATCTCCTGCTCTGCTTTGTGACGTTGTTTGCTACCTCCACGTACTCAGGAAAGACACTTGTGGAAGTTTTGGCAAGTGGGTTAGACTCATTCCTTACTGGGAGCCCCTCAGGATTTCAATCCTTAATGCTGGCTCATGTATGACCATGAAAACGTTTGTGAAAAGTGCATCTGGTTTCTCCTTATCTCCATATATTGCCAATTCCCTTCTCTCTCATTGTTCCACTAGGGAAGAAGGCAACTGTGTCGTCTTTTCTCTGAAGACAAGCTTTCTACACTCTAGAATTTAGTTCTGAAGTTTGCATCTTCAGATCTTACATTTTTTTTAAACTATGAAATTGTATGTAGTTTATCTTATTTGTTTTTAGTATTTACTGCAGGCATAACACTCTCTTGCAACTTTCTACACCCTAGTCAGAGGCAGTAGTCTTTTCAATGAGTTTTATGTGTAAGTATTGATAATGGTTATTGCCAGGGCATTTCCAAGCTTCTCAGCCTGTGGGGTTTACACAGCCCTTTATCATTAAGTTAAATTAGTTGGAATCCCAATAACCTAGATGGTGAGAGATCCAGTTTGCCCCTGATGTCTCAACCCTGTCTTGGAAAGTTACCTTTTTTCCTACTCACCTCTTACTCCCATTTTATGTTTCTGTTGAATTCTCTCTATTGTTTGCATTCCACTTCTCGCTTCTGTTCTGTCTGATGTGGCTCACATCAACCCTACATAGATGAAGTCAAGAGATTTCAATAGGAGGGGGAGTCAGAAGGGTGGAGGAATTAGAGTGAAGGAAAAGGAAATCTGAGGTTAAGGAGGAGTCAGCATTCAGCTTGTGTAGTGAATGACCAAGTGGGGAACATTTTAAAAAATAAGTTCGAGGTCTTATATTCTTTGTGTTTTTAATCATGTAAAAGAGGTGAATTTAGATTTTCACTGCTGTGCCTCCCTATTCTGAGAACTATGATTTTGAAAATTTTGAGTAAAGAGCTGCTTGTGTTCTGTATGTGTTCCCTCCTTGAGGGTAATGACCAAAATAATAATTAGTAAAAACAATGGTGTGATCCACAGCCAATACTTCCACCAGCCCATCTTCCACCTACTGGTGGGTGAGTGGACTCACTTGGGAAGAATATCTGATTGGAGAGTCAGCCTGGCTCATTTTCTCTTCTCCCCTTCTTTCTATTCTGGATAAGTCTATTCCTCAGGCTTCTCCATCCATAACGTGTTCTTAGAACAAAGAACTTCAAGAGAAAACTTGCAAGAGAATAACTCTTTCAGTGATTCCGAAAAAAACCCCTTCATCTTAGGGCACAACTGCGCTGTCATTTAGATACAGACTCACTCTGGGTCTAAAAACAATGTGATTGGAAGGTAGGATGCAGTTTTGGGGGCTAAATTTCACAAGGCCATCTTCATGGGGAAAAAAAAAGAAAGATCAAACCATAGCGATGCAGTAAAATAAGACAAAGAGAAAGGAGCTTGCAAAGGTTTCTCAAGGACAGCTTTTGTCTGTGGTTCCTTCATGGGCTTGAAGCTGAGGCTAAGGGAAAGAATTACGTGTGTGGCTGGTGGTTTTGTCACATCACATTCCCACCTCCAGCCTTCAGCGGATTCATTCCTTGCGCATACAAATGTGATTGCCCTTCAAGTTCCTTTTCTAACAGAAGGGGCAGCTGCAGCACCCAGCTGATGACTTGGGGGCCTCAGAGTTGAGTGAGGACAGACATAGTCTTTTCCTTTGTGGCTCTTTGCCGAGTATGCTGCTGTTCGCACATTTCCCTCTAGCTACCAGAGAAATAACTCATCCCCTCTGGGATACCACAGCCCCTTTGTTCAGACATTTATCGTAGTGTTTGACACTTTGTACTGTATTATCTGTCTCCCTGCTTTGCCTCTTCCACTAAATCTGCTCTTTTTAGAGAAAGGGAGTCTGTCTCGTTTGTGTAACATCTCCAGAGCCTAGCATAGTAACTGGCAGGCTGCAGGGGCTGATAAATATTTGTTGAAGGAATGAATGAATAAATGTGTGAATGAAATGATATATATGTAGCATGTTGAACGTCATTTTGGAATTAAAAATGTAACAATCTCTGAACCTCCAAAAAACTAAAAATGTAAATGAGACTTTAATCTCTAATGTTTTAATAAGTTTGGATTTAAAAATTCCTTAAAGTTAAATAAATCTTAAAAACAAAAACAAAAACAAAAAACAGAGAAACGGGCGATGGCTTAGTTGGCTAAGCCTCTGACTCTTGATTTCTGCGTAAGTCATGATCTCAGGGTGGGTGAATGGAGTCTGGTTCCGTACTCAGCAGAGAGTCTGCTTCTCTCCCTCTCTCTCTCTGCCCCTCCTCCCTTCTCTCTCTCTCAAATTAAAAAAATGAAACTTTAAAAAAAATCCTTAGAGTAAAAAATTATCAATTTTATTAGATAGGAATTTTATTTCATTTCTAGGAACAGAGAACAGGGAGCTACAGGGGCTTAAACAGATTAGGGATTAGTTTTCCTTGTAAAATAAAATCCAAAATTAGGGAATCTATACCAGGTAGAGAAACTTCATGAAGTTTCCAGGGATCCTTTCTGCTTTAATCCATCCTTAGTGTGTGGCTTCCTTCATGTGTGGCTTCCATTGTTAAGATTACCAGATGGCTACTGGAGATCCAGCTAGTATGTTTGCATCAGGTCCCAAATCCATCTTGCCAACTCTTATTTTCTGCTCAGTTTTCCCTAGAGGAGCTTTCAATGCCTGGATTGAGCAGAGTTTTAACCTTATACAGAACCAAGTCCTCAGTAAGACACATTGAATCCCTACAGGACTGTTAGAGCACTAACTTTCATACTTGTGCTGGGGGTGTGATTGCCCGGCACCCTTGTCTTAGGGCAGGATAAATGCTGCGCTATAATTTACCCTCCAGAACAGCCCTGAGGATTTCAGACTGAGGCTGCGATCTGACCTGAAATTCCACCTTGCTTAGTTCCTTCCCTCCTCTGATCCCTCATTCGTTTCTACTGCAAGTACTTTCTTCATAAATTGTTTGCACATGAATCCTTGTGTTAAGGCTCTTCATCTAGGGAAACTGACTTAAGATAATGCCTGGGTAGGAAAACTGAGATAAGGTTCAAGGTCAAGCAGAAGTAACCTGCTTCTTAAGGGAATCTCTATGTCTGGTGAAGTCATATGCATTTGCTGAGAGAAAGGTGGGTGCTCTTTTGCTAAACCCTTATGGGTTGTAGCTTGTGCTGGGTAAGGCCCCTTTCCTGGCTGGGGCTTTATGGCCTCTGCTTTGGCTGAGGCCCTTTAGATCCTAGTCCTTTGATGACATCCAGTGGCCTTTGCCTTAGACCTCACACGTAGATCTTGCTTTGTGGAAGAACTGCTTGTGATCTGTGCTGCCAGGATGCTTAATGCTTCTTGGCCTGGCCTTGGCAGTTAAAGCTTACTGCACATCTGTAAAAAAAAAAAAAAAAAAAAAAAAAAAGAGCTGTATGGATCAAAGTAAACAGTTAGGAACCAACAAGATCAAGAATGTCCTTACACATTTGAGGTCCCAAACCAGGCACTGTTGTACAATGGGAGCTTCAAGAAATCCACAAAAATTTAGTTGCCCCAGATTTCATACCTTGTCTATTTCCTAGTGTTCCTGGCTCAGGCACCAGAAGTTAACTCTCCCCTGAACTGAATGTCCATCTCGCCTTCCCCTCCCAGAACAATCGGGCTTTCCAGCAGGAAGTGCTTGCCCTGTCATGTATGGAGTACGATGGGGAGGAGATTGTATGCTTATCAAATCACATGCCAGGGCTAGGGGAAGGGCTGTTGGGATCTGCTGGCTGGTTTATCCTCCCAAACTTACCAGTCAGATACATCATCTCATTCCCCTTCCCATCAACCTGTCTTAAATAAATTTGGGGTTAGGTGACCTCTCCCATAAAACTAATATATGCTAATGGAACTCCCTACAACATGAAAGGAAACATAAAGAATAGGGAACAAATATTCCCCTAGATATTTTATAGCAGGACTTCAATTTTTCAGGTATCAGCTCCCACCCACAATCATGTGCTCCAGTGGATGCTTGTCCTGACCCAAGGTGGAAAATCAGTTTGGTCTAAGCCTATCATGTTGGTGCTATTCTAGTGGATAAGGATTGATTTAGATAGATGTTGGCTGATGAAGATAATCCCCCTCCCCCATCCACTGACACTGTGAGGACTGAATCCTTCTAGTCTGGATGTATATTTCTATTGATGTGTGTTAATTTCCCCATTTCTGTTATTATAGTTTTGTTAGCTCATGCTGAACTTGTGTAAAACTAATGCCCCTAGATACATTCTACGTGAACAGTTACCAAATCAGATTCTTGTCTTCCACTTTAGTGCCTTTGACTTTGTTGAACTAATTCCAAGTGTGATGATCTTTTTGCAACTTCAAAATACACTAAAATGGAGTGAAATTTACTTCTATACACCTGTTTGGTAACCGCTGGAAGTTTGGTCTCAGAAAAACAGAATCGTGTGGGTTGTGAGTCACTTTTGCCAGGGATAATTAGAAAGAGAGGAAATTAGGAGTTGGGAATAGGAAGCAGATGGCAGAGGAAGGATAGAAGTTTTTGCAGTGAATCCTTGGTGAAGACAAAGGAAGACAAAGCACAGTAAACAGAAGGATATTCAGGTGACATCTGTGAGGAGGAGTTGAGAGCCTGGATGTAAGAGGATTTGACAGGCACATGATGTGGGGATGGAGTAGGAAGCATCTTCTGAGTCATGTAATCAGGAAGGCATTGATCATTTGAATGGAGAAACATGCAAAGAAAAAATACATGGAATTTATAAGCACTTCTCTACAATTTTAAGAAACTCTCAAAAGTTTCAAGCGAGAAAATTGAGTGGAAATGAATATTTTAGTAACTGTTATTACTAATATGAGATCATTATAATGTCTTTATTCTTGTATTTTCATGAACACAAAATATATTTTAATAGGCTTTCATACATTCAATTCTGATGTCAGCTCCTCAAATTCTTTTTTTTTTAATATTATCTTAAATTCTCAATCTCAAAATCTCTGACAAGGATGATTTTCTGAACTTTAATTCTGTTTGCAAAAGGATGACAATATTTACATTTATCCTTGCTAAATTTCATCTCATTAGAGTCCCTAAAAGACAGATTGATAGATTTGATCACTTAAAGCTACAAACTTTTGTATAGAAAAAAATGTATCATAATCAGAACTTACAAATCAAACAAGAGACTAGGAGAGAATGTTCACAACACATATGAATGGCAAGGGTTAATATCCCTAATCTACAAAAAGCTCTCTCAAATCAAGGAAACAACATGCAACTCAACTGAACACTAGGTAAAAAGCATGAACTGGTAACTCAGAAAAGGGATGATATGTAGATGGTAAACATGAAAAGCTGCCCAGATTCTTTGATAATCATGGAAACACAAATAAAAGGGATGAGATAGTCATATTGGTCAGAAGATTGGCAAAAGTTTAAGAAGTTGTCAACTGCTGGGGCAGCTGGGTGGCTCAGTCCATTAAGAGTCTGACTCTTGATTTCCACTCAGGTCTTGATCTTAGGGTTGTGAGATTGAGCCCCGCTTTAGACTCTGCTGGGTGTGGAGCCTACTTAAGATTCTCTCCCTCTTCTTCTGCTCCTCTCCCTACTCTCTCTCCCTCAAAAGAAAAATAGTTGCCAGCTGCTGGTGAGGATGTAGGGGAGATGGGACCTCAACGATATTGCTGATGGGATAATGAGTTGCTGTATATTATTGAGATGTATTTGATTAAAAAATGAGCAGATCCTTTGGATCAGAGATCTCCCACAGTCTCTTGGTAATTCATCCCTCAGAAATAAAAGTAAATTGAGGATATGTGTACAAAGATGTTTATTGCAACATTTTTGCAATGGAAAAACATGGAAGCATCCTGGATGCTCACCAGTCCGGGAGTAGATGAATGAATTATGGAATACCCATATAATTGAACTTCAGTGAGTTGTTAAAAATAATGATGTATTTCTTGAACATATTTTGCAGGTTGTCCCCAGAATGTTCTTCATTCAGATGGTTGCATGGCTCACTTTCTTAATTCCTTCAAGTCTTTGCTCAGTTACAACCTTGTCAGAGGGGCCTTTCTTGATCACTATATCTAAAATCATTGTCTGCACCACTCTTCCGTAGACTTGCATAGTTTTCCTTAGTTTCTCTTTTTCTTTATTTTTCTACTAATGCTTACAAGTCCCTGACCTCGTGTCATGTTTTGTATTTGTGGGTTGTCTTTCTTCCCTAGTAGAAGGAAAAGCTCTGTGTGGGCAGTGGCCCAGGAGACTTTGGTCACTGTTGTATGAATAGCTAGTGTCTGGCACATAGTAGGCTTTCAGTGAATATTCTTTCCATGAATGAATCTGTAATATTGGCCTAGGGAACGGTGCTTCCTTCCCTTCCCTTTCCTCCATGTTGTTCCTGAGAGCACTCTCCAGTAAACTTCCTCTATACTAATCTCCATCTCAGTTTGCTCTTCTGGGAACTTGCTCTGAAGAAACATGTACACACATATATTAAGAATGTCTTCACATAAAAATACAATAACATATTTTTCTCCTCTAGTTGTTAGCCTGAAGGACCATCTCATCTCCAAGATGTGGAGTCATCTGAGACTTTCGTTGAGACTTTATCATAAGCCAACTTTTCCCTCTGCCTACTCCTTTCACCTTCTCTTCCTTTCCACAGATGTGGATTTCTGCACATTTGTTCTGCCCATTTGTTTTGGAGGAATCAGTAGGAAGATGCTTTCTTTCACTATCAACTTTCTGGCCTCTAGCCAGAAATCCTTTTCCCTCATTTCTGCTTAATCCTTGCAAAGGATCCCTTTCTTTCATGGAATTAGGGTCAGAAGCTATGAGAAAATTGAGGCTGAGAAAGGTTTGCAAAAAGGTATCATTGACATTCTGTCCTCTTTGATTTTCCTCTTCTTTCTCTACAATGTGGGAGTCCTAGCTCAAATTTGAAACTGCTGGAGTAGAGAGAAAGTAAAATGTGGGAGGAGGACTGGGAGTGGGGAGTTTGCTATAGGAAGCCCAAGGCCACATGCAGTGTAGGAGGACACAGGTGGGCGGTCATCCATTTTGACAGATGGATTTTTATTTCTATTTTATTCTACTTTATTTCTCTGTTAACGAGCATGCAAACAGACAAGGAAATGCATTATCTGTATTGTGTATCACGTCGAACTCTGGACAATGTTTCTGTTCTTAAGGCCCGGTGGAATGGGAAGTGAATAATTGATCTTTAAGTTTTCCTAATTCTATTATATTTTCTTGGCCATACCCTCTCTCTGTTTTTATTTATTTATTTATTTATTTATTTATTTTTTTTGGTTTTTTTTTTTTTTTTGGTTGGGGAGCAGGGGTTAAGACATCCTAAGAAGCTGAGCCACATATTCTGCTGGTATTTGGCTATCCAGCCAAGACAATGAAGCAGAAAGGTCAAAGGACAGAAAGTTTTAATAGATCAGGATAGCATCCACTAGCAAGCATGCCTAATAAACAGTCATATTGTTGTCTTGCAAATAGCACAGTGCTGTATTTACATTTACAGGGAGAACACTGTGTCAGCATATTGTTAATTATGACACTACCCGAGGCTAGTGCAGATTAATCTCCTCAAATATGCTTACTGTATGGAGTAATCATGATTAATTAGCACATAAGATTGGTCCAAAATGAGAGGATTTGAGGGAAATCTTGCTTTGTTTGTGTCCTGTTGGATAAGCAGCTGAAAAGCTTCCAGCTGAGGCAACCTTTAGCACGGAGTCTACTAGCTCATCCTAATAGGTACCAATGGTGTTAGGTGATCAAGAGATGATAAATAGACAGCCAGTAATACCCTTTCAATTACCCTTGTAAAGCTGCTACTTAGAGACCTCAAGGGTATTGGATCAAGACACCAGCAGGCTAATGGGCAAGATGCCTATGCAGAGAGATTGGGGCTCAGGAGTCCAGGAACTTAAATTCGCTCTAATATCTGACTGCTACTTGGTAGTGTTGACATCTCTCCATTAATTTTTAGAGTGCTTGCCTAAAGGTGACCCACGGTGTGTTTCCTGGGGCACCGTGGAACTGTTGTTGGTACAAGGCTGATTTTATTTTTTAATATTTCTGCAGGCTTGTGCATAGTTGTCTTGGGCACTGCTCTAGGGTTGATGGTATGAACTGAACCTGCAGGAGGCCCAGGAGCCTTCACAAGGTCTGCTTCTCCATATCGCCCATTCATCTGTCAGACCACTAGGGACGAGACTTACTTCTGGACATCTGCCCTTGCCCTTGCCCAGACTTTGGGAGGGAGGCTTTATTGGCCCCCTAATTTCCACCCCTCTCAAATCTATCCAAAAAGCAAACATAGAATATGTATTAGTCAGGATTCTCTAGAGAAACAGAACTGGTAGGATTTCTGTCTATTTATCATCTATCTGTCTGTCTATTATCTATCTACCTATCCATCTATCCATCCATCAATCATCTGTCTAACTATCTATCTCTGTACCAGCTTACCTGAAAGGGGATTTATTATGAGGAATTGGTTCACGATTATGGAAGCTGGGAAGTCCCATGCTTTGTCATCTGCAAGCTGGAGACTGGGAAATCTGGTGGTATAATTCAGCCTGAGTCTGAAGGCCTGAGAAATAGGGGCACTAATGGTTTAAATCCCAGTCCTGGGGACTGAGAAGTTGAGATAGGAAGTTTGGCTCAAGCAAGCGGGCAGGAAGAGAAAAGTGGCGAATTCTTCCTTCTCCCACAGATTGTTCTGTTTAGGCCCTCACTGGATTGGAATGATGCCCATCCACATAGCCTAGGGAAATCGACTTTATTAATTCTACCAATTCCAGTGCTAACTGATCCAGAAATACCCTCACAGACACACCCGGAAATGTGTTCTATGGGCATTCCGTGGCCAGCCAGGTTGACATATAAAATTACCCATCACGGAGTAGAAGTAAAAACTAGGGGCTTGCAATGCAAGCAGCTTCAAGCAACTCCAAATAAACACAAACCCATGTGGGACCAGTGCGCTTGCTATATGGGTGGAACTTCAAGGTTAGTCCCCAGCCTCTCTTTCCAATCAGATGATCATTCCCCGACCCACTACCTAAATTTCAAGAGCCTCCACCCGGCCATTACAGGAATGAGAGTCTGGTGGAGGAGGCAGGCAATTCCTAAACAGCCTCAGTCAAAAGCAGAGCGTGGAAAGGACTCGAATTTAGGTATGAGGTCAGTGTGGTGAGAGAAGACGGCAGGTAAAGAGTTTGGACTTTTTAATAGATAATATTCAAGAGTGGGCATACCTATTGATCCACAGTAGACTATCCTTCTGGAACAAGAAAAGGGATCTATAATAGAGGCTGATATTTTGCTGACTCAATAGGAGAGCAACACAGAAACTCATAGAAGTTAGATTTAACTAAGCCTCGAGGAACCTGAACTGCATTTCATCTTGGAGCACCCAAGGAGGGCTCAGCCATCTGGGTCAAGTGAAACCAGGGGTGAAGAACTTAAGCTTGAGGTTGAGGCCTCAGACTCATTAGTTGGGAACTAAAGCCTGAAAACTAAGCTGTCTGCGCTTGGACCGAAGCCCTGGCTTTTGACAGCAAGCTAATAGACTCTCCCCATGCCTCTGTCAAGAAGGGCCTTTCCTTCAGTGAAAATGGGGGATTATGTCCCTGGGAGGCTATAGGGCTTCTTTTAGGGCAGGAAGTAAATCAATACTGATCCTGGCAACAGAATCACATAATTCGGCTGACTTGTAGTGATGTCTCAAATATTATCCCTAGAGCCATGGAGGTATCCCAGATGGAGTGGTGTGTGTGTGTGTGTGTGTGTGTGTGTGTGTGTATGTGCAGGAATGCACACACCCAATATGTGAGAGCTCTCTCCACATTTCCTCTGGCTCCCAGAGTATATTTTGTGTGTTTGTTACTGCACTGTTACCTGTACTGAAGTCATTTGCAACTCTCCAAGCCCTCGCTGGACTTGGAGCACCACGGGAGCAAGAGAAGCAAGTTTTCGGCTTGTTTTTTAATGTGCACAGTGCCAACGAGACCGTGAACCAAATAGGCAACCAGAGTTACAATGGCCAGTCTGTTCTCTGTTTAAGCATTAAGGTGAGAGTGGTGAGCAACAGCAAGTATATGTCTCTAGGATAGATGGGCGTAGATATGGAGTTACAGAGGGATATGGGAATTTTACTAAGCACGTGTAACACTGAGTCATCCATGTAAATCCCCTTCGTATTCAGATACATCCCTGTAACCCTTCCCTGTTCAGGCATTTAATAAGACTTAATAAGTCTTATTAAATTATTAAAACACAGACTTAATAAGTTTGTGTTCATTTATGGATGACAGACACTATTTCACTTTATAAACGAGCTTGTGGCAACATTGTTCTCATCTCTTGGTTTATGAACTGAATTGCGGTCACTCCAAATTCATATGTTGCAGGCCTAACCCCCAGCACCTCTGAATGTGACTGTTTTTGGAGATGGGGCTTTTAAATAGGTGATTAGGCTACAATGAGGTCTTTAGCATGGGCCTCATCCAATGTGACTGGCGTCCTTAGAAGAAAAGAAGAAGACAGCAGGGATGCCATGTGAGGACAAAGCAAGAAGGCGGCCATCTGTAAACCAAGCAGAGAGGCCTCACAGGAAACCAAACCTTCTGACATCGTGGCCTTAGACTTCCAGACTCCAGAACTGTGAGAGAACAGATTTCTGTTGCGTAAGCCCTCCAGTCTATGGTATTTTGTGATGTAAGACCTACCAAACAAATATACAAAGTTTTTTTTTTCTCTTTAATTTAAAATTATTATAGAAGGAAACACACATGATTTGGAGCAATTAGCATAATAATATTTCCTAGAGATCATTTTGGCTATCTATAGATACTTAAGAAACTACCTTAAAACTTACTTGAAATAGCAATTTATTATTATTATTTTTGAAGATTTATTTATTTATTTTAGAGAAGGGGGAGGGGCAGAGGTAGAGGAAGAAGGAGAACCTCAAGCAGATTCCTGTTGAGCGTGGAGCCCAATGCAGGGATTGATCTCAAAACCCTGAGATCATGACCTGAGCCAAAATCAAGAGTCAGAAGTTAACTGAATGAAAGTGCCCTGAAATCGAAATGTATTATTTCTGTTGTTGTTTTTTGTGGGCTGACTGGGCTCAGTAGGGCAGTTTTTTTCCCCCCCGAAGATTTTATTTATTTATTTGACACAGAGTGAGAGAGAGAGCACAAGTTGGGTCAGTGGCAGAGTGAGAGGGAGATGCAGCCTCCCTGCTGAGCAGGGAGCCCAATGCAGGGCTTGATCTCAGGGTCCTGGAATCATGACCTGAGCCAAAGCCAGATGCTTAAGCAACTGAGCCACCCAGACACCCCTCAGTTGGGCAGTTCTTGACTGGGATCTCTGTTAAGGTTACAGCCAGGTGTCAGTGGGAACCGCAGTTCTTTACAGCGTCATCTGGGTGAGATGTCCAAGATGACTTCTCCATTTACGTGTCTCAGCTACAGTGGCAGGAAGGACTGGAGGTGGCTAAACATCTCTTTTTGTGTGGCCTGTTTGCTTATCACAGGGCTTTCTCATGTCAGATTTGTCTCCAGATAGTCAGGACTTCTTATACGGTGGTTGGCTCTCCCTAGAGAATATTGCAATAGACCAATCTAAAAGATGCAAGGTTTCTTCTCACCTAGCCTTAGAACTCACTTCTGCCACAATCTAGTGCTTATGAGTGAGGAAAGGGCCAGTCCAGATTCAAGGGGAGGGGATGATACAGGGCACGAATACTGGGAGGTGAGGTCGATTGGGCACCATCTTTGGATACTTAGTTACTGTGTAGTTTTGACTGGGCCATTGTAATCAGATCTTAACCAATTAATTTCTTGGCATCCACATAATGATTCTAATCTATTCATCACTTTGCCTTTAGATCGGTCTTCTCAGCACATCACAGTGTCTACTTCACTCAAAACCCTTTAATCCTTCCCATCTATTCAGATCCTGGATGATCTAGACCAGCAGTTTCAATCTTCCCTATGACACATTATGACTCTATATATTGTGCACAATTTTTCCCTAAAAAGAGTCAAAGAATGGGAGTTTGGGATTTTTATTAATTTCAGAATTCAAATGTATTAAAAGATAGTTACAATTTTCTTTTACAACAGTATCACTCTCACTTGTAATCTGACAGTCTCCTGGAATCAGGAATAATGAGATGGGGCAGCGAATAGGACAGAGAACAGCTCACAACCAGCAGGTTTTCTGTGTCCTGCCAGTGTACTTGGCCACGACTGATGTTGCACAAAGAGCTGTGCTATTAATTATTATGTGGTATTATTCAAGGCTCCATATTGCATACAGAATGCTGTTTAGAAACATGTTAATACAATTTCTGCAGATTAATAAAAAACTAATTAAGTAAATAAAAGTTTAAAATGATGGTCTGGGGAACCTGGTGGCTCAGTCGGTTAAGTGCCTGCCTTCATCTCGGGTCATGATCCTGGGGTCCTGGGATGTAGCCTCGCACTGTTTGTGCTCTCTCTCTCTCTCTCTCGCTCACTCTTTCTCTCAAATGAAAAAATAAAATCTTCAAAATAAAAAAATTAAAAAATAAAATGATGGTCTGTATTCAAGTAAATATATGATATACTGTGGAAATGCTGGTGGTTTGTGACTTATTGTTAACTCCATGGCCATGTGTTTTGCTCATTGATATATTTTTAAATAAAGAATTAGCTAAAGGTGGCTGAAGAAAAGCTGAGTAAGGCAGTACCTACAGACTGAAGATGAGTGCAGATGATGCTAGGACATTGCTGGTTTGCAATGACATATCAACTCGCCAGGCAGCACAACATGCAAGAGACATTCGAAGGAATAAGGGACTTATTCTTTGCACCATGAAACATCTGAAAACTGCTGTTATTGTAAACCATAAAATCACGCTCATCTACATCTATATTAAATATTTTATTAAAAACGCAATGTTTAATAAAATAATTTTACTTATCTGCATAAAAATGTTTTGCAAGATTTAATAGTCTTTTTTGGTTGTAACATGCTTTTCTCAAGCCCACATAAACAATCCAATGAACAAACAAAATTCTCTAGGTCTCTTTGCACCATTTCTATTTCAGTTTTCTATTGTTAAATAGCAAGTCACTCCAAAACTGAGTGGCTTACAGTAAGCCATTCATGAATTTGAGGATTCACTAGTGGTTCTTTGGCTGATTTCACAGGCTGTGACTGAAGTCAGCTGATGGGTCCCCTGGGGGCTGGCTGGTCCCGAATGGCCTCATTTCCTTTACCAGACTGGCTTCCGATGGTTTGTGGGGAAGAGCTGGGATGCTTGTGGGGAAGAGCTGGGATGTTCCCTCTGCAAAGACCTTCTTTCCCCACAGGGTTGTGTGCATCCTGGAGGAGGCTGCTTTGGTTTCCTCACGTGGGGAGTGGGTTTCAGGACTGAAGCTGCAAGCCCTCCGGAGGCCTTGCATGGAGTTCTTCTCCATCACTCCCACCATATTCTGTGGGATCGAGCAAGTCTCAAGGCCAGTCAGATTCAAGGTAGGGGTGCAAGACTCCTGCTTTTGTGGGGGAAAGTGCAACTAACTTGTGGTGATATTCAATCTACCACAGCTTCCCAGGATTTTATTTGTATCAGTTTGTTAGGGCTGTGTCTTGGTCCCTTTGGCTGCTATAACAAAATACTACAGACTGGGTGGCTTGTAAACAGCAGACATTTATTTCTTACAGTTCTGGAGCTTGGGAAGTCCAAGACTGTGAAGTTGGCAGATTTTGTATCTGCTAAGAACCCTTACAGATAGCTGCCTTCTTGCCATGTGCTCACACTGTGGAAGGACTGAGGGAGCCCTCAGTGGTCCTTTATAAGGACACTAATGCCATTGATGAGGGCTCTGCCCTTGGGACCGAATCATCCCCTCACCTACCCCACCTTCCAGTGCCTTCACAAGGGGAAAGAGGGTGTTAAGATTTAACAGAGGAATTCGGGGATGACACGAACATTCAGTCTATAGCAGGCCAACAGCAAAATACCAGAGGCTGGGTGGTTTAAACAACAGAAATTTATTTTCTCACAGTTCTGGAGGCTAGAAATTCAAGATCAAGGTGTCAGCATTTTTTGTGTCTCCTGAAGCCTCTCCTCTTGGCTTATAGATGGCCTCATTGTCACAGTGTCCTCACATGGTTTTTTCTCTGTGTGTACCCATCTATGGTACTTCTCTGTGTGCCTTTTTTTTTTTTTTTAATAAGGCTACCAGTCAGGGAGTCCCAGTTAGTTAAATGTCCAACTCTTGGTTTTGACTCAGTCAAGGTCTGAGAGGCCTGTGATCTAGCCGGAGTCAGGCTTCCTGCTCAGTGGGGAGTTACTTCCCCACTTCTTCCTCCTCCCCCTCCACCCCAGCTCCTGCATTCTTTCTCTCTCTCAAATAAAAAATAAATAGATCTTTTTTCTAAAAAAAGGATACCAGTCAGATTGGATTAGGTCCCACCCTAATGGCCCCATTTTAACCTAAACACCTCTTTGAAGGCCTTATCTGCAAATACAGTCACATTCTGAGGTCCTGGGGATTAGGGCTTCAACATAGGAATTGTGTGTGTGGGGGGGAAACAATTCAGCACATAACATTATTCACTTCTCTCTCTCTCTCTTTTTTTTTTTTTTTTGGTAAAACCTAGGGACTTTCTGAGTGTGTAGCAGAAAGGAAAAACCTGGGCAAATATAATGCGTGGGCACCTGTTGTTTCTTCCTGTTCTGCAGTGTTAGCTCTTCTGATACAAGCAGCTTTCCTGAGGGCACTGCCAATCAGAATTGTAATGACTGACTCACAGATGGACACGTGTCCCTAGGCATGGGCCCCAATCAGCCCCATATTTGTGTTGGAAATATTTGGGGAGATCATCTCTCTTTCTTCTGGAGTTGCAAAATTGGTAGAGTGTAAACTTGGATCTGCTGATGAACACTGTTTAGTTACAATATGGTGAGAAGCAGCTGGTGAATAAAACCAAAGCAGAGGAAAATAGATATGAAAGTAGAATAGATGAGTCTTGATCATGTTATTTAAGGGCCTGGATATGCTGTCACCTTAAAGTCTAGCTCATTTTGACATTCTCCAATTATGAGAAGCAGTAAATTCCTTAAAAACATTCATTCAGGGGTTCCTGAGTGACTTTGTTGGTTAAGTGTGGAACTCCTGGTTTCGGCTCAGATCATAATCTCAGGGTCGTGGGCTCGAGTCCTGTGTTGGGGTCTGTGCTCAGCATGGAGTCTGCTTGTCTCTTCCCTCTGCTCCTCCCCATTTGGTCTCTCTCTAAAATAAGTAAAAATCTTTTAAAAAAATTCATTCATTCACTCATTTATGCATTCATTAATTCATTTTGGGTGAGGAAAGAGGGCTTGAACCAGGTTTCTGTTACTTGCAACCAAGAACTAGATAATACGAGAGCTCTGGCCAGCCTAAATTTCAGGTGTAACCCATCCAAGATTTCAGCAAGTAAATTTTATCTGACTTTCATCCTGGAACAAATTCAGGCCAGTTCGGTCTAACCACATGACCCTTTGTTCACTGTGTACCTGGCAACCTTCCATTCTGTGTGATCAGGATGCAGCCAAAGGTAAACTTCCCTTTGTTATATTCAACTGCTTGAGTTTAATTCCACTAAAATGAAGTCATGGGACATAGGCATTATGAGAGATTATTAATGAAAGAAAATAGATATGTATTGGATTCACACTTGAATTTCTTTATTTAATAAGGGATACTTTCAAATCATCGTGATTATTGGTAAAATTAATGATGCCCTCACTCCAATGGATTTAGGAACTTGTAAATCCTATTAAAATTTTTGAGTGACCCTAACTCAGGAGATAAATTGCAAGTTCCATTGTCTGACATTTAAGTTATTCGTAATCTATTCCTGACCATTTTTCTAATTTCTTTCTTTCTTTTAAAGATTTTATTTATTTATTTATTTGACAGACAGAGATCACAAGAGGCAGAGAGGCAGGCAGAGACAGAGAGGGAAGCAGGCTCCCCACTGAGCAGAGAGCCTGATGCGGGGCTCTATCCCAGGACCCTGAGATCATTACCTGAGCTGAAGGCAGAGGCTTTAACCCACTGAGCCACCCAGGCACCCCCGTTTTTCTAATTTCTGTTAAAATCCTACATCGAGTAATACTACAGCTAGACAGGGCTGTTTCCCACTTCCAAGAAATGACACTTTTACTGCATTTTTAATCTTATTTGTAATTTTTCCCAATAAACATTTCCTGCTTCTTTTTTTCTCTTTTTATCTATTTCTACCCACTCTCTAAGACAGATAAAGATCTTCTTAAAAACTTCTCTAAAGGTCTTATTTGGAGTCATTTTCCAACATCTGGGTTTCTAACTTGTATCTGTCTTGATATTTTGGATTGTGGTTTTCCTTACCAATCTGGAATGTGTAGATTCTGTATGGTGCGGGAAGTCAAACTTGTGCATCATTTGAGCCTCTGTCTTCCCATCAGCTCTATGTTCTTGCACTTGCTTTCCTCATCTTTGTACCAGTGATAATCATACCTATTGCATAAAGTTTGGGTTCACATTTCATGAATTCATTTAAATTATCAGCCACATAGCAGGCATTTAGAGGTAAGATTCTTTATCTTTTGTCTTACCTATAATGCTCAGCACTGTGCTTTGGAACACATATATTCAACATGTATTTGTCGAATGATTACAGGAGTTATTAGAATATAATTGTCTAAAGGTTTTTCAAATAGGATAGACTTGAGTCTGCTTTGTCCTTCCCTGATTAATGACTTCCTTACCTGAAGGTAGAACTAAATCTTCTTTTTGTTTTGTTTTGTTATATTTGTGAATTAAAAAACCCTACTAAAATATATTTTTTTAAAAGAATATTTTATTTATTTATTTATTTGACAGTGAGAGATCACAAGTAGGTAGAAAGGCAGGCATAGAGAGGTGGGGGGAAGAAGGTTCCTCATTGAGCAGAGAGCCCAATGTGGGGCTTGATCCCAGGACCCTGGGATTATGACCTGAGCCAAAGGCAGAGGCTTTAACCCACTGAGTCACCCAAGCGCCCCCTTACTAAACTATATTAATATCAAGGACAGTATATGGTATAATCTGTGTTTTGGTGACTAGTAACTGAATGAACAACTAGACCGTTGAGTCTGAAACCTAACACCAGCTGCATCTGGTATGTAGGCTAGTGGCATCATTAAGAAAAACATTTTAAATTCATGACAATTTACTCTTAAAAAAAACCCCAGCTTAACTGAGGTGTAATTGATACACAAAGAATTGCACATGTTGAATGTGTCCAATTTGGTGAGTTTGGATGTATGCAAACACCCAGTATACTACTACTGGCAATTAAGCTAATAACCAAATCCATTGCCTCCCAATGTTTCCTTGTGTACTTCTCCCCCTACCCCCCTCCTCCCTGAGTCCTCTTATTTTTGGTGGTAAGAATATTTACTATGAAATCTACTCTCCTAACAAATTTTGGAGTGCACAATACCATAACGCTAACCATAGGCATTGCCCTTCAGATCTCTAGAACGTACTCCTCTAGAATAACACAGACTTTAGGTCTGTTGAACAACTCACCTTATTCCCCACCGTCAGCCCCGGGCAACCCACTACTGTTTTCTTTGCTTCTCTGAGTTTGATCATTTTGGAGACCTTGTAAAAGCAGAATCATGCAGTATTTATGAAAGTTTATTCGTGATGTTATAGCATCGGTTAAGCTGTGTGATTTCACGTACCATCCTGTTCAGATTCTGTTTGAAGCGTGCAGCTTCTCAGCCTGACTTCCACTCCTCGGGGAAGCCTCACTGGAGTGCGCGTCTTCGTGAGACTGAGTTGTGTGTGGGGGCGGGGGGGGGGGCGTGCAGAGCTGGGAGGAGTGCAGCGGGCTCACCCAGAGGAAGTAAGGGGTATGCTTGATAAAATGTCTGCTTTGGTTACTCTTTAATTTTTCTAAGTTCCTATTTCAGCATCTCACCCTCTCCTGTTCAGCATTCTAAACTTACCTCTATCCCATTCCCCAGCCCCACCTGCCTGTCTCCAGAGATACAACCCATATTCCCACTTGCTTTGAATGCTGTATAAGGCATAATAACTCACACATATGGGGCTTTCTTCTCTACCTGCGACTTTCCTGTGTATTATCCTATTTAGTTATCATGGCTATGTTATCTCTTAGAACCCTCTCTGGGTATGTTTTATTATTATTCCCATTTTTCAGATGAAAATACAAAGATACAGAGAGGTAAAGGTGATCGGCTGAGGGTCTGAGGCCTGTAGAGAGTGGTGGTATTGGAATGAAATCTTTTTTTTTTTCAGAAATGATTGCCTGTAAATTGCATTATTACATTAAGGGTAATGGAGTTAGTGATCTCTTTCTGTCTCCCTTTCTCTTTCCCTCTCTTTCTCTTAGTTCTGGCTCTCTGACCCAATCAGTCCTGGTTGTTATTTTTGATAGGCTGTTTTAGGTGTTTTTCTTATATTAGAATTTTGTTCAGTTTCTCTCCCCAAACTGACTAGTTTCCTAGAACACCGTGTAGGAGAACCATTTTCATTTTTCTCTCCATAGTTGTTCTGCTCTTCCTCTTAGTTAACTGGTACACTGTCCAAGTGCTTACCCAAGCCGGAGTCCTCAAAGTCACATACAAGTTTACAAGAAGAACTCAATCTGTTGTGTTGAAGATGTCAAACACTGGACAGAGAGTGAACCACATGTGTATCCTCTATGGACCAGGTTCTGCATGAGGCATCAAAGTGACATAATCATGAGATACTGAGGGACAGACTCCCAGCGTATTTGGCTCCTATCCTGGAGGAGATGGCATCTGAGATACACCTAGAAGAAGGAGAATTTAAATAGGTGAAAGGAGAGATCAGCAAACCAGGAAAAGTGTTTAATAAGGAACTAAGAACCATGTAAAAATTAATGGTTGCATTTCCTGTGTATTCACGATATATGTTTTGTGATTAATTCAGATAGGGTAAGACCAACATGCTGCAACAGACACCTGATAAAACAATGACCCAAGGAACAAAGCAGTTTATCTGTCTTATGAAGCAGTCTTGATGTGAGCAGTCCAGGTCAGCAGGGTAACTACTAGCCAACTTGCTGGTCTGCTACCCCCTAGGGTGTTGCTACTGTTTACACAGTTGAAGACGGATCGATGCCTTGTTCAGGTTCTAGCCTTCAGGAAGGGATGAGGGCATATGGAGAAGGCACATGTCATATTCTACAATCCAGGTCAACAGGTACAAAATGAGCCTAGGAATGTAGTCTATCTAGCTAGAGCCTTGTGCTTGCATTCAATTCAATTCAATTCAATTCAATTCAATTCAATTCAATTCAATTCCAAATTCAATCCAATCCAATCCAGGAGGCTGAAAAGAATGGATTTGGTGGGCAACCTGCCATCTTACCTGCATTCCCATGACTTACTCTACTCCTTTTGGAGTTTGTTGGGAGGGACAGCGGGCTTGCTGAGAGCAGGGAACAGTAGGTGACAGGCCAGAGGAGGAAAGTCTGCGGCAGCATCAGGAATGGTGGTGTGAAGCTCACACCATCCTCCCTCTGACCACACTGGACAGAGCTGTTCTAGAAATCAAACAGTGATTGAGGACTTTTTCTAATTTGCAGAAACAACAATTTGGTTGGATTGTTTACAATTGAAAATTGTCTTCTAGTAGGTTTTCATGAAAACTTGGCATCAGCTAATGCTGAAATGCAGATAATGTGAAAAGATGAGAAAGGAAATGAACGCATGATACAAATACTGTATCCAGAGTGTGCTGATGCAAAAACTTTCCCAGAAGCAGGCAGCTTTCTTAGATCAACGGTTCACATTTTATTCCAGGGGTCTGTGTGTTTCTGGTTGTGATTTTACTCTGCATACATAACATGTAGTCACAGTTCCTGCCAGAGGAAGCATTTCCTATCTTATAAGACAGGATTAAACACATCATTATTTTGTGTGTGTGGCCAAACCCTGATGACTCCCAGGCGCTTCTCTACCTGAGTGTGTCTGAGGACTATTTGTTAAGGAGACAGGGACAACCTGCTGCTTCATTTCCTTAGCATCATCCCACCACCTGCCTTTGATAGCAGGTGTTTTGGGCTGCTAGATGAGGGACCTTCCTGACAAAGATACATCCTTAGAAGTGCTGCTAGAATCTGTTCACAAGCAGAAGAGAGGGCACACATGCTTTAATACTTAAGACACAATCCAAACGGTGGCTGTAGGGTGAGCCTGGTCACCAGATGTTTTGCTCCTACCTTTTTCCTGAAGCACATGCCAGTTGGTGGCAGTTTGAAAGTTTGTAGTTAAGAAGCTTACTTTTTTTTCCCCCCCTAAAGAGAAAGACTGGGGCTGTCATCTTCTTCAAATGCGTCCTGGTGGGAATGACTCCCTATAAAAATGAGAACCAGACCATCTCTTATCATGCCTGAGAGGGTCAGGAAGGGGCACTTGGCTGCTCCAACTTGTGAAGTTTTCCCTCAGGGTCCCATCTGCCTCATCAAATTGTGCTCTGATTCACGGAAAGCAGCCCCCCCTTGGGAGTTATTCTCAAAATCCAAAATCAATAAACAGAGTTGTCAATCAAACCAGGCTTCCTCTGCTGCTCTCTGGACTGGGGATTTGGGGAGAGGCCCAGGGCTCCGTCTTCAGAGCAGCTCACTTGGTTCGCAGTGAACTTGGATAATTCTCACGATTAATTGCCTCATTAATGGAGGAGATTCACACAGTATATATGCTTTTAGCCAGGTTGTCAGATAGCTTTGAAAGGGTTTAATGTCAATAAAAGTTTCAACTCTGCCATTAGTTTAGTTAAGTAAGCATTTAACAACTCCACTTGGGTGATTATTGCTCTGGGAAAAGACCCAGATAGGTTATCTGCTCATTTCAATACTCCACAGGGATAAGAACTTGGATTCAAGTGTAAGGAGGTTGCTCTGTGAGCCTGGGGAAAGTGGGAGCAGCCATGGAAAAACGAAAATGAATACAAGCTAGATCAAATTTGGACTTTACCAATGTATCACATAACATGCAATTAAGCATGCCATCTGGTTTACTAAGTAATTGGCTCAAGTTTGAAAGCTTCAGTACTAGAATTTACTGGCATCCTTTATTACCTTGTTAATATTCTTCCTGCCTCAGGACATTTGTATCAGCTTTTCTTGCTACATTGAAGGTTTTCTTCGAACTTTGCAAGGCTCGTTCTTATAATTCTTTCAGGTTCTTGATTTAAATGTTACCACCTTGAGAACTTCCTTCATCATCCCAGCAAAAATAGCTCCACCTGCCTTCACTCTGCCCTTCTCAGTCTTCAACACCTGGCATAGTCATATGTGCTCATTTGTTTATCGTCTGTCTCCCCTCTAGAGCAGAAGGACCAGGTTTGTCTCCTTCACTGCTCTATCTCTGGAGCCAGAACCAATTCTTGGCACGTTATAAGTGCTCCATAAATATATGGAGATGGGATAGATGAAGTGCTAACAATAGCACTAGTAATAATACTAAGAAAAACTTCCCAAATACTCTCATCCAGAAATAAACGCCATTCATATTAGGAAACATTATTTCACATATTCTTCTATAAGGACTTCTATAACAATAGGAAACAACTATTGGTGTTATTTAAAAGAGTTATAACTTTAATTTCATTTGAATTGAACAGAAACAAAAAATGAAAATAAAAGGTAACATTTTAAATGGGGTTTTTTGTTGTTGTTGCTGTAAGAGCCATTATTTCGTCAAAGATACTGCTTAAAGAGATGATGAAAAACATTAAGAAGTTGGTATCATTTTTGAGTTTCTTTTTGTTGAATATATTATTTCTTTTATGATGTCCAAGGTGTACTTCCTCTTGGGCATCTGTAATCCAGGCAATTGTTCACTATTTGCTTGTGTTTTTTTTTTCTTTAAGATTTTATTTATTTATTGGACAGAGAGAGAGAGATCACAAGTAGGCAGAGAGTCAGGCAGAGAGAGAGGGGGAAGCAGGCTCTCCGCTCAGCAGGGATGCTGAGGCAGATTTGGGGCTCTATCCCAATCCCAGGAAGGGCTCGATCCCAGGACCCTGAGATCATGACCTGCGCCGAAGGCAGCGGCTTAATCCACTGAGCCACCCAGGCACCCCCACTATTTGCTTATGTTTAAACAGAATCCCTACCTCTGGTCAGTCCTTTTTGTGTGGTCTTCCATTCCTGAAGTTTCAGTTTTAAGACTTTTTATTTGACTGGGTTTCATTGGCATTTTCCCAGCAGGCCCATTGGGTGGCACTGTAGCATTGCTGTTAGGAAGAAGTTTCTAGTGTCACCAGCTGGGGTTAACATCTCATCTCCCCCCATATCCTAACTGTGTGGTCTTGGGAAAGTTACTTACTTTCTCTGTATCTTAGTTTCTTTATTTGAAAAGTGGAGATGATCAGAGAACCTACTCCACAGGTCTGTTAAATGGATTCCACGGGATAATTCACGCTCTTCCTGAAGAGCCTGGCACACAGCAAGCCTGCCCCACTAAATCCCCTTGAGAGAGATCTCATTGCTTTCCCTGTTGTCTGGCCAAAATATCTCTCCTCCTGCCACACTGTGGAGACAGACAGATCAAAAGTTCTTTTTTTCCTGAGACTTCAGACTTAAATTACACATATAATGTCGTTTCCTTATGTCCAGTCCTCTCCAATGAGGACTTGGAAGTTCAAAAGCTGGGGTCTGAGACACGTAGGGCTATAGACGTGAATGATGGGAGGTGAAGGCAGCCTCGGGAGGCCGTGGGAGGCCGGTTCAGGTGAAGCACGTTGGAATCATTCTCAGGAGCCAGACACCCCGGAGGAGGTCTATAGTTGGGAAGCAGCAACAGCCGGCATCTGACAAGTTTATTTCCACAGTTGGATGTGATTTGCCTTAATGCTGATATCCCTCCTGCCAAGGTGCATGCTGTTTGCTCAGATGTTGGTCACATTTTGATAATCATTTAACCTTTATTTATTCTGCACACCCTTTGGTGTAGATAATCATTTCTGTCTGCCGGAGGAGGAGAGCCACATGAGTCAATGTGGAACTGGAGGTCCCTTCCCGACGGGATTCTTCCCAAGAGATGGAGATGTCAATTCAAATTGAAAATCCCTCAACAAAACTGATCGTAGACAGAACTGGCATTTTTCCATTTCTAGCTGGTGGGAAAAATGGGGAGATTTTCTTACATTTCCTGTTTAGGAATTCTGATGAAGCCCTCTGTTTCTTTCTTTTTTGCTTACCACTACGCTTATAGTTTTGTCATTTCTCCATCACCTAATCTTTGACCAACTCAAATGTGCTTGAGCTCATCTATTTCCATAACTGGATTAGAGAGATTAGAGAATTCAGAAAGGTAAAATAGTGCAAACGATTTTGAAATTTCACTGGTGAATCTCTGTACCTATCGTGAATGACATTTGGCATTTTAAATTAAATTTAATTTGTATCATCTTTTACCTTCGAAATATTTTTAGTGTTTGATGTAAAGATTATGGTGGCTTGATAAAAATAAATTAGGGTGCTTTTTTAATATTCTTTTGTTTTCTGTTTAAACAGTAATTTAAATAGTATTTGATTCATGGGCTTTTAAAAAGTAATTTTTGTAATGCTAATGAGAATTTTGTGTGTGTATGTGTATATATATATACACACGTATATATATATATTCTTTTTCCCCCTAGTTCTTGGATGTACTTACCAATTTTCTACCACAAGATTTTCAAAATATATGGATTACTCTTAATCAAGAAAAATGTTACTTGAGCTTCAGGCTCTTGACTATGGATATTATATTCTTTTGTCTGTGAATCTAAAACTCAGTCAAGGGAGCTAATGTAGATAGAGCGTAGAAGGGTCCTTTTGTTCCAAATTATCAGAGAGCAGGGTGAATTGACATCTTAGCCTTGACTTTTTGCTGAACACTGAGTTAGACTTTGGCATTGTGCCCTTAGCTTACACTGAAGAATGTCCTGAAGAAATCAAGTTTTGTAGGAGTATTACTGAAAATATCATATTCTATATTACTCAGTATCATCTATATGAAGACCTAGACAAAACCTTTAATTTAAACCCTGTACCATATGGTCACTGCACCCTTGAAATATGGCTAGTGCAATGAGGAAATAGATTTTATTTAATTTTTAATTAATTTAAATTTAAGAATTAATTCTAGCTGTGTGACCTTGGGAAGAATGAATATTCAACAAAAACTTTTGGAAAACTCAAGTATGTTGAAACAATGTGAGTATGCAAATCTACTTTTTCTATTGCATATTTTATGCAATCTAAATATAGATCAAGTATTTCTAATGAAAATTTAGTGCCTTTACTGAGATATGCTATGAGAGTAAAATACACATTATATTTTGAAGATTTATTATGTGAAAAAATCTCATTACTATTTTTGTATTTGTTATATGTTGAAATGATAATATTTTGGATATATTGTGTTAAATGAAGTGTTATTAAAATAAATGCCACCTTTCATCTGGGTGGCTCAGTCAGTTAAGCATCCAACTCTTAATTTCACCTCAGGTCTTGAACTCAGGATTGTGGGATCGAGCCCTGTATCAGCTCTGCGCTCAATGCGGAGTCTGCTTGATAGTCTCTCCTTTACCCTCTGCCCCTCTCCCTGCTTGCTCTCTCTCTTTCTCTCTCTCCCAAATAAATAAATAAAATCTTTTAAAAAGTTAATACCCCTTTTTTGTTAACATTTTAAAGTGTGGTTATTAGAAAGTTTGAATTATCATATGTACCTCACATCATATTTCTATTGGATGGCTCTGCTGTATACTAATGGTCCAGGAAAAACATTTTTTTCCCCAAGGACTTATATATATATATTTTCTTTTCTCAAAGAAAATATGGATATTATAATCACAGTTTATCTAAAAAAGTTAAATTCTTGGCTATTGGAAGCTCACAGCTCTCCTTTTGGTTCAGTGTTATTTCCTCTAAGATTTTATCATTTTTGTGTCTTCATTTAATTTTTCTTCCTAGTCTTATCTTCCTGCTATGCCTGTATTTTCACTGTGTGATTTAATTTAGTTTACAGTTGCTCAATTTATCATATTCTTGTGAGCAACCCTGAATCATGCTATGGAGAAACCGTGTGCCTCATGTGCTTCCATGTGAACCTGTCCAAGAGATCAACGTGGCAAAGCACAAACAATGGTATGATCAACATCTTCCTTTTGAAAGGAAAAATACAGAAATATAAAGGAATTGGCATTTTGAAAGCTCAAAGTGCCACATGGTTCAACACAAGAAATAGATTTCTAAACGCCACTTAGGTTTGTGGTCAGTTTCTGGAGCTCTGGAAATCCTTCCTGGAGTGTTTTTAATAGAAGAACCTAGCCTTTCGCTAATTGAATGTCACCAGTTAACTGATAACATCAGTGTTGTTGAATGTTATCAAGAGGGAATGATTTCCTGCTGCTGGATAATGCTGAGGTGAAGCTTAAATATATGAGTACAACATTAAAGAGGTTGATAATATGGCTACATAATGCTACTATGATTGATTGTCTATTATATGGAATTTATAGTACTTCAATCTTTTTTGCCTGTGAAACCCAGTCGAACGTTCACTATAATGATTTTATCTGGGGCTACTTTGAAAGATCAGCTAGTCCTATAAACTGATCTGTGATACTAAAATGACCCTGAACTTTGAAGCCACAAAGACCTAGATGTTCGAATTTCAACTCTTCCCTTTCTTAAGTAAGTGACTTCTGGTAAATTTCCTAATATCTCCATGGGCCTCATTCTCTCATCTTCAAAATGGAGATGATATAGCTGTCTTGCATGGCTGCTATGAAGTCATGTGTCTGTAGAATCTGGGAGGATGCCAGGAACATGATAGGTGCTCAAAATCACATACTTCTCTTGTCTTCCCTCATTACTCTGTATTAGATTCCAGGTGACCAGCTGTTATGGTAGACACGTGAATTTCTGGACTTCCCCCACCTCCCTGCCTTCCATCTCCACCATCTTTATCCCAGTGGCTGACATCTGTTGAGTGTTTACTCCAGGCCACATGCTTTACTCTTATATCCTCACACAAGCTTTTGAATGGATGAGGACTGTAGGGCTTGGGCAGGTTAAATAACTTGCCTAGGGAAGTATTCCTTCTTATGCTTAGAAAGAGAACCCAAAATTAAAAGTATGTCTGTCTGACTGCAGAGCACATGAAGCTTTCATCATATACATTGATTACAATACGTCATTGACTTCAGTTCTCTGAAACATTGAAGTTTCTGGAATTGCAGGACAATATCTCTAAAGAATTTTGGCTGCACTCAGGGAGAAGCCACCCTGTGATTGGCAGGGGTCAATCCGGCTTGAATTTACTTCTTTCTGGTGGGTATGCAGAAACAAGAAAGAGAGTACCATTTTTATGAGATTATACTTTTTATTCAGAAAGAGGCATATCAATTAATTAACTTTATCACAAACATAAAATACTTCAATGAGTGTAAGGTTAACAATTACAATCAATTTGAGCTCTGGCTTTTGGACTGAGTTTATAAAGTAACTAGCATAAGCTCCTCTCTTTAAATATTAATTTAAAAGGCAAGGACAAAAATCTATGCTGGATTCTTCCCTGTCCAGTGAGTGTATGATTGTTGGTTTGCCAACTGGCCTCTGAACAAGGAAGGCAAGGAGAGATAAACAGAGGGGTGGATTACTTCAGGCTGGCAGATGGCAGGCTTAATAAGCAAGGGAACTTACGCAAAGCTTGTGGTAGGTGACCACAAGACCAGTGGATCTCCATACTGACCTGCCAGAATCTTAAAAATTTATTTAGAAACCTTAATGGGATTGTCACATATACCATCCAGATGATCTCAACAACACATTGCTCTCTCAAGCCTGGGTGTTTGAAAATGGATCCCACTGAAATAACAGCCTGCAGCACATACATTCCAAGGACAGGGGTGAGGAGCATTCAGTTGCCTGGGTCCAGCTCCTGGGGCAACCAGTGGTCATGTGATCTTGAGGATCCCCCCAACGTTGATATTATCACTTATTACAGGCACTATGTCACTCAGTAAGCGTGTCTCCCAACGCATAGCTTCCATCTTTTAGTAGCTGAAATTTAAAATGGCCAAAGCAAGGCAATGCAAAGCAAACCATGCAAAAGGAAAAACAGATGCAAGAAACATAATTTTGTTTGACTCTAGACTTTCCTATCTTCCCGTTTCCCTCCATCCAGTGTATGTCACTTGACTAATAAAAAAAAGACCTTTATACTTCCTAGTTATTTTGTGAGCAGATAGAGTTTGTATATTCCAATGGACATAGGAAATTTTATTCATATGTTTATTCATCAGAAAATATGTGTCGATCATTCTATTTGACTAAATAGATTATAAACTTTATGACTGCTCTAGGCACTACAGATAAAGAATGACTGGAAGCTAGAGCTTTTTTGGGAAACCAGGTTTTGAAGAGGAGAGAAAAAGTGGCCATACTGAGGTGAGAGGTGGACATGGAGGGTCTGAAGAGAGGGGACAGTGTCAAACAGAAAGGGTGGAGAATGATGGAGACACTAAAAAGACATTCTCTTCTTTCAACTGCCTAAGCTATGACAGAGTCAAAAATTATTTGTTGAATAAACAAATTTTGTCAAGAATTGGTTCCTCTCCGGACACCTGGCTGGTTCAGTGGGTTAAAGCCTCTGCCTTTGGCTCAGGTCATGATCTCAGGGTCCTGGGATCAAGCCCCACATCAGGCTCTCTGATCAGCAGGGAGCCTGCTTCCTCCTCTCTCTCTCTCTGCCTGCCTCTCTGCCTACTTGTGATCTCTGTCTGTCAAATAAATAAATGAAATCTTAAAAAAAAAAAAAAAGAAGAATTGGTTCCTCTCCAAAAATGCGCCTCACAACAAATTTATCTTTGAGGTGCTTCCCAATACCATGGAAGGTGTGGTGGGTAATGGTGGTGTTGGGAACATTTAGAGATTCTCTCTCATGAGAGATTTGGATAACATGGTCAAGGGTAAATAAAAAAAAGAGAGGTTGAGAAGATTCTCAAAATTCTCCTTAATAAAAACTACAAACATAAATATCAGTTTGACTTCTCTCTTGTTTTGAGTCTTATTTATTGTATTAAAGTGTAGATTTTGGGGAACCTGGGTGGCTCAGTCGGTTGGGCATCTGCCTTCAGCTCAGGTCATGACCCTGGAGTCCTGGGATCAAGTCCCGCCTCAGGTTCCTTGATCAGTGGAGAGCTTGCTTTTCCCTCTGCCTGCCATTCCCTCTACTTGTGCTCTCTCTCTTTCTCTCTCTGACAAATAAAATCTTAAAAAAAAAAAAAAAAAACCCAAAACAACAGTGTATATTTTGAGATCTGTGTGTAAAGTACCCTTGTCAGAAGTAATTCTTACAAATTCAGTGTTTTCCTTTATGGGAGGGTGCTTATACAGTCTAGGGCACCAGAATCAAAGTTATCGCCTCCTCCACCATGTTCTGTGAAATGCTCGCCAACATTTATGTATAATTCTCTTGTTTTCAGGGGTTTACTTTACAGCCATTTTTGGTTCACTGTCGTGTGGAATGCAGAAGGGGATGTTGGACTTTGAAGTCTCATCATGAATTTCTAGGTATTTTTTATTTATTTTGTTTTATTTTTTAAAAGTTTTTATTTATTTATTTGAGGGGGGGAGAGCAAACAAGTGTGCCAAGCCGGGGGGAGAGGCAGAGGGAGAGAGAGAAGCAGGCTCCTCGTGGAGCAGGGAGCCCAATGTGGGGCTCGATCCCAGAACCTCAGGATCATGACCTGAGCCAAAGGCAGACGCTTAACTGACTGAGCCACCTAGGTGCTCCACTTGGCCATTTTTAATCTCCCATTATCTTTTTCTAGGTAAGTCGATGTTTTGCAATGTTGAGAAGACTTTTAAGAGTCTGAATATATGCTCTTACTTATTACAATTGCTACTTTATTGCTTAGAGAAAGCTTATGTAAGATTTTTAAAGAAAGAAGACTGATCCCCGAGAGAAAAATGACATTTTGCTGTGATGTGACCAGGGGTTCCCCAAAATGTGTCACTTTGGCATATTGATTGTTTTGAATTGAGGTTACTAAAAAACAGCTGGTGCAAGAAAGACAGTGACCCTCTCTGCCCCCCCTGAAAACAAGAAGTCAATTCCCTTTGGGAAGGTTTCCCTCTCTGCAGGTGGAGAGGAGACTGCAACCTTATCAGGAGAGATTGGGAATTCAGGGCTGAGCAGGTTCTGTAAACAAACTCTCTTACTTCTTCATTAATTTGCTACTCTAAACCCCCACTTCTTCATTTTGTCAATTCTTCACAAATTTATTTATCTAAGAGCTATAAAAGCTGTGTGCCTTGGTCACTTTTTTGGAGTGTCATATGCTTTTGAGCTCCCATATGTACAAAATTCAATTTGTTTTTCTCCTGTTATTCTCTTTTATGTTAGTTTAATTATTAGATCAGCCAAAGAACTAGAAAGGAAGGAAAGAAAAGTTTTTTTTTCTCTTATATATAAACCATTTCCACTACAAACTTGGGGTGAATTTCTTGTGTTTCTTCTACCCTCTAGGTTCTTGAATGAATTGAGACTGTACTCATGATAACTTGGTGTTTGTCCTTTCATGAGGTGGTAGTACTGGAGCTAAGTGGTATGCCATTTATTCATGGAAAAAAAATCACAAAAAGGAATAATTTCTGCTGAATGTCATGCTGCTGTGTTCTATGTAAGGTGGGCAGGAAGTGGGTGATGAAGGAGTTTCCTGTAAGACCACAAGAATTTGTTGGGGTCCCACAGCATACCCAGCACCATGGTGATGTGCTTAAAATGGTTAGAGCTAATTGATTCAAGAGCTGTCTGAGTTGGGGAGGCCAAAACTCATTGATTTTTTTTTTTCTTATAGTAATCTTTTTTGGTGTGGTAAAAGATGACATTTACCATTGTAACCATTTTTAAGCACACCATTCAGTGGCATCAATTATACTCACAATGCTGTGCAGCCACCCCTACCATTTCCCAAAACTTGTTCATCACTTCTCCCTACAACCACTAAGTAATAACTCCTAGTTTCCCCCTCCCCTGTCCCTGGTAACCTTTAATTTACTTTCTATCTCAATGAATTTGCCTATTCTGGATATTTCATCTAAGTAAATTCATGAAATATTTGTCCTTCTGTGTTATTTTACTTGGCCTAATGTTTTCAAGGTTCATGCATGCTGTATAAAGTATTGGAACTTCATTTATTTTTATGGCTGAATTATATTCTATTTATCTATATAGCACATTTAATTTATCTATTCATCTTGTGATGGACTCTTGTGTTGTTTCTACCTTTTGGCTATTGTGAATAATGCTGCAGTGAACATGGACACACAACTGTGTTTGAATATCGGTTTTCAGTTCTTTTGGGTATATAACTAGGAGTGAAGTTGCTGGATCATATGATGATTTTTCACATTTTACAGAAGCACCAAACTCTTTCCACGTCAGTTTTCATCAGCAATGTTTGAGGATTCTGATTTCCATGTATCCTCACCAGCACTTTTTCTATTATTGTGAATATGGCCATCCTAGTAGGTTTGAAGTGATATCTCATGGTTTTGCTTTGCATTTCCCAAGTGATTAATGGTTCTGAGCATCTTCTCATGGGCTTATTGGCTATTTGTGTGTCTTCTTTGAAAAGATGTCTATTCAAGTATTTTGCCCATTTTTAAATGGGTTGTTTGTTTTTTGTTGTTGGGATGTAAGAGTTTTTTTTTTTATATATGTTTTGGAATTAAACCTTTAATGAGATGTATGATTTGGAGGAACTTTCTTCCATTCTGTATTTTTTCCCCACTTTCTTAATAATGTCCTTTGACATACAATTTTTTTTTTAAATTTTTGTGAAGTCCAACTTAGCTTCCTTATCTTTTGTTGCTTTTACTTCTGTTTTTATATTTAAGGATCCTTTGCCAAATTTAAGGTCATGCAGATTTACCCCCGTGTTGTCTTCTAGGAGTTTTATAGTTTTAGCTTCTTTATTATATTTAGGTCACTGATACATTTTGCATTAATTTTTGCCTATGGTGTGAGGAAAGGGTTCAAGTTAATTCTTTTGCATATAGAAATCAAATCATTTCTAATCACTGACTCTTTATTTTTTTCACATATTTTTCTTTCTTGTCTGTATTCTTAAAACATAAGAATTCATTTTAATCAACATAGAAAAATAAGGCAAAATCAACTTCTCATTACCTCACACTTTAAGAGTCCATTTCTGACATTTATCTGTCCAGAGAGAAGCAATAACCACAAACTGCTCTTTCTCAGTAGGACCTAAAAAGTGCAACTTCCTTCTCTGAGGGGACTTATGTGTGACAGACAGCTTGTTATGGAATTATAAACTTTTATGGATAACTTGAAATAGAGATTCCCCAGTGTCCTTTAGGGTTAGATAGTCAGCTGTATTATTCTTCTGGAATGTCAGAAATAAGCTTGACCTGGCTGTTTGGAAACTACTGATATCATGAGGTTATTTTAACATCCAGAAGATAGTCAATACATGTATATACTGATGGATGGGCTTGAGGAGAGATGCCTCTGGCAGAATCTCAGTCCCATTTTGATTTTGACAGTTCAGGTTCCACAACTGTGTCTGTTTATCTTTCAACAATTTTCTTTGCTCAAGGAAATTTGTGGCCTTTCTTTTTCAGTAGAATTTTTTCCTTAATGAAGGGTTGTAGTTCCTATAGGAAGGCTGCAACTTTCCCAACTCATTTTATTTCAAGAAAATGTAATGAGCATCTATTATGGGTTAAGTGTTATGCTAGGCATTGGGAATCCCAAGAAGAATAAGAAACAATTCTTGCCCCAGGGTAACTTAACAATGCAGCGAGGGAGATAGATATGTATGTATTCAGGTTTACTAAATTATTAAAGACTGATGATAGTACTTCCCAGAAGTGTAAGAGCTGGAACATTTTGTAAGGTGGTCTTCAGACCCAGAATGTCAAGATTCAGATACTATTTGTATAACTTGCTAACTGCATGTGGGGGAGCTGGTTACTTAATCTCTCTGAGTCTTAGTTTCCCATTTATAAAATGGAAACAATCATATCTAAGTGAGAAGATTATGACAAGACAAGAGAGATTCAGAGACATGGTAAGTAAATATTCCTGTTTGGCACAAAGTCATCACTCAAGAGCAAATGTTTGTAGAGTGACCCATGCAGTTCCAATATCTCTACAGAATTAAACAATCTATGAGGCAGATGCTGTCCTCATTTTAGGGTTGACACTGAGACTTATGAAGGCTAAGTCGTTTGTTCCAAGCCGTATAGCTAGGGATACCAGAATTTGAAGCTAACCCATCTATTCACAGAACTTACATCCTTAGCCACTGTTATATAACAAATCCTATATTCACACCCTTGAAGGACAAATTTTTGAGAGTTGGGATAATCATGGAAGGCTTCCTGGAGGAATTAGACCTTGAGTTTGCCTTGAGGTAGAATAGGAAAACCTTAGTTATTCTTTCTTTCTAAATTTCAGTTTAAATGCATGGTGTTGTGTTAACACTGTGAGGATTGAGAACAGCATTTTGATTTTTGAAAATGCCCTGGGGTTAAAACTTATCTGCTAGCTTCTTCCTGATATTTATTAAACTTGACGATGCTGCATTTCTCTAACCATCACATTTCAGTATTCAAGACTATGAACGACAAGCTCCCACAAGGGCTGTGGTGCCAAGGAGAGGATAAGGCTACAGTCCAGGGCCTGTCACTCAGGGTTAGAGCTGTCCTCACCCTCCACAAGATGCATAAATCGTAGGCTAAAAGGGGGCAGAAATGGAATTGGCTTCTTCAGAACTCTCCCTAGTTATCCAGTAAATACTCTTAAAATTGGAGAAATGTCAAAAAAAAGCCCCCAAACTTTGCAATCTGATAAAAATGACAGCTTATGTTGCTCAAGTGAGAACTTTTCCAAGCTAGAAGTCCATCTGTTTACTTGTTGATAATATGCGTAGCTCATGATTTGGGAATTAGCCCAATTTGTACCCACTATGACTGTGTGAGCATAATCTTCCAAAATGATTGGCAGCACATAATATATCAAGATCTTTTTATTCCTTGTATTAATATAATATGAACTGTGAGAAGATTAAAGTCTCATTTACATAACCTGAGATAAAAGGAGGTGAGATATTGTAATTATCCTTTCAAGCTAAATTTCACTGCTGTTTAAATTAACCTATGTGAAGAGCAAGTTAACCCCAAGGAGAGCTTTTGCCCCACGAAATCTACTTGTGAAATCAGGGGCATTTATAAGCTGGTCAATCAATTAGCTATTTGCTGTGTAGATGCGGACTTCAAGTTAAAGGTGAGGACAAGGAACTGGGGGCTGCTGTGTTGCTTTAGGGTTTGTAATTTTTCTCTGATGGTGTTCCATTTTTATTTGGGCAAAACGGGCAAGATTATTACAGGTGGCCACACTTTCTTGGTTTTTCAAAGCAGTGAGCTAGAAAGAGCAATGATCTGGAGCCAGAAATTATGGGGTTGGGTGTAAGCTCTGCCATGTACTAATTCTATGACCACGTGGGGGTCAATACCTCTCAGAGCTCAGCTTGCTTAAATTTCCACAGGTCTGCATGAGATCTGAATCTAAATGTTTGAAAATACTATGATTCTCAAAGAAATCTTATGAATACCTACCAGAGAGAGATATAGTTAAACAGATATTTTAAAATCTGCTATGTCCTGTAATCCTTAAAATCTAATATTAACAACAACAAACAACAACAACAACAACAAAAAAACAACACAAAAACCTCTGAAGTTTCTCAGTTTAAACAACCGAATGTTCTATTACTTATGTTCATTTTAGCACTGGAAGAAGTAACAGGGGAAAAGAAAGCTAGAGCTCGTCAGATGCTTGGACTATCATTAAAAATTAAGTAAGATGTTAAGATAAAAATTAATTATTTTTTATGATCCTGAAAGTTACAGTGAAATCCTTTGGGGCTTTACCAGAAAAGAAGTTCAAAAGATAGTTGCTTCGGTTGTATATTCCCGTGTAACAAATCACCCCACAGGTTAGTGGCTTAAAATACAAAAGTTATTTCATAATGGCTGTGGGGCAGAAATCTGGGCATGGCTTATCTGGGTGTCTCTAGTTCAAGGTTTTGTGGTTGGCATCATCCTGCCTGCTGGAGCCACAGTCTTATCTGAAGGTTTGGTGAGGGGAGGGCTCGCATCTGTGCTCACTCATGTGGTTGCTAGAAGGATTTAGCTCCTTGCAGCCTGTTGATTAAAAGCCTCCCCTCTCAGTGCTTTGCTTTATGGACTTCACAGGACAGCTGAAAACACATCTGCTGGATTCCTCACAGTGAGTGAGAGAGTGAAAGAAAATGAACACCCAGGACAGCAGCTACAGTCTTTCTATAATCTGATCTTATAAGAGACATCCCATTAATAGTACCATATTCTATTAATTAGAAGCGTGTCAATAATCTCAACTCAGCCTTAAGGGGAAAGGATTGTATAATGACATTAAAACCAGAAGATGAGGGTCACTGGGGACATAGTAGAAGCTGTATGCTACAGCACTAAATATTCTTTCTACTTATTTATTTCAGGAACATGATTATAGATCCAGAAAATGCTTCCTCTGTGTCTTTTACTGGAACAGAAAACAAAAATCTTTACAATTGGATGCCATTATTTAGGAAAGGTAAATTCCAGCCCTCCCTTAAAATATGTGACATATTGGTAAATTTCAGTGACTGTAGAGGACTATGGATATGTGATCATGAATTACCAAATAACATCAAAGTATAAAGGAGAAGCAAAGGTGGGTCACCTTGCAAACTAAGGTAATTTCCTCTAAGTTGGCTATGGGTAGCTTGTAATCATAGTCTATCAATCTCTGCTCAGAAGTCACATGAAAGCTGGTATCTTTCAGCTTGATTATTACTGTAGCCTTTTTATCTACTGAGCATCATGAGGAGAGGTGTTATTCTGGGCCAAATAGCTGAGTGGACATGATTGTCTCTCTGCCTTCATTAACTGTACTCTTTCCCTTTCGGGTATTCTCGTCAACTCTGCCAGCTCCTGCTGGCAAGAAAAGATATGAAACTAGTAACTTGGAGTCATGTCAAAGTATTAGCTCGTCTAGTGATGTTTGCATTTTAAGCCTGGCTTCATAGAATGAAAGGCTCTGTCCCCTGGTGAAGGAATTTCAGTAAACAGGTGGGAAAGATGTTTTCTCTCCTGAGAGTGCCTGCAGAAGGAAAATGCCTCAATTCCCATTTAGGAGGTAGTGGCCCATGCCTCCGAAAGGTGAAGTCCTGTTTCTGTTTCCAACCCAGGATCATGGAGCAGTGTGCTGAGCTGAAGGTCATTATGTTTCTGGGGCACAGCAGATATAACCTCAGTTTCCTGGTGTTTAACTCTGATGCATTGTGAAGGAGAGCAGGAAGGGACAATATTTAATTGCTGGAGGAGAGTTCTATTCTTTCTTTTGTTCAGCTGAGTGAAGATTCCTGAGAGAGACAGAAACTGTGGGAAATAGTGAATACGGCGGGTTTGGCGAAGGGGGTAGGAAGGCAGGAAACTGACATAAATTGTATGCGGTGCATTTCACAATTTTCTTTATTTTCCTTTTTGAGACATTGGCATCATTGTTCCTAATTTTTTAAATGAGGAAAATGTGTGCTTAGCAAAATCGGGTAATTTTCTGCATTCTTAAAATGGGGAAGCTGCTGGTCCTTATCTCAGGGTGTTGTTGTGAGGATTAAATGGGTTAACACCTAAAAGAGTCTGATAAGTGCTTGTTGTTGTTCTCATTACTATGACTGCTACTTCCCAAGGTCACGTAGTTAGGAATTAGCAGGGTAAGAATATAAACCGGGGTACCTTATGCAACCTTTTCTGCTTCCTTTAAAATGAGTAATTTGATAGTTGGCGGTGGGAGGCGGGTTTGGGTGGGTGCGGGAGCAGGGAGGGAAGGTAAAGAATTGCAAGTGGTAGGGAAAGAGGCCGTGAGGTGGTTTATGTGACAAGAGCAACTGAAGAGTGTGGGAGTTGATGTAGGCAGACATGAATTGCTGGAGGGTTTTAAAGTCAACTGTGATTTATTTGAATTTGATATGATATTGTATGCCAAGGGAGGATATTGGGAGGGTGCATTATTTGGTCAAAGCAGGGGTGGGGAAAAAGTTTTAGAGGTGACATTCTCAGCCACTAAAAAGGAAGGGAGGACAGAGGATGAGAGGCTCTTCTTAAAAATACGCGGAGACCAGGAATGAGGGGAGTAGCAGGCAGAAAATAACTTAGAATGGGTTAAATAAGCATTAGGCTGCAGAATGCTCCCTCAGTGTTTGGACACTTTCCACTTCCCCCAGACGTATCTGTGGGCTCCGGAGAGGTAGCCTGGTTGGCACCTGGGATACTGCTTTAGCACCGTGGGAATGAGTGGTTTCTCATGGAGCCAGAAATCCAGCAAGGCTTGCCAACACATCTCCGTGGTTTTATGCTTGCCAGTCAGTAACGAGGCCCAAATGAGGTGCGGGTTCCTGCAAAAGACTGCATGGATGAGATTGCAGAATTGCAAAAGTAGAATTAGTCACAGAGGCAGTGTGGTGCACAACCCTGATTTGTAGCTTCATGACATGCATTGGGGGGGGAGCAAGATGGAATCATGTGAATTAGAGGCGGTGGAAACCTCTGTAATGGGGAAAGGGGGATGCCTGCAGTGACAGAGAGCTCTAGTTTCGAAGGGCCTATAAAGTCAGCTATGAGTTTGGGCTTTGTGTCGTGGAAGAGAACTGTAAATGCTAGGCTCTTGTTCTCTTCTCTGTTGAGTGGAGAAATGTCAAGTCCAGTGGCATGAGAGGGGGTATGGTCTCCTGTCTGCATGTACTGTACTAATTGTGCCCTTTCAAGGGGGACAGTATCTTCTTTCAGCAGGGCTGCAGTTTTCCAAGATGCTAGACCACAGGGAAAAGTATTATATTCACCCGTGCCTTCCTGAGAGTCAGTGACCTCCTCTCCCATCCTCAGTCCCATCCAAACCCAGACCTGGTTAGAAAATGTCTCAACAAGTCCGGCTTCCCTTCCTGGTGGGAGCTGGAATGCATCTTGCTGTTTTGGACACAGAATCAAAAGCATCAAGGATGAGCCCTTCCTCACTCCCTCGGAGGGACCCCTTTGCTGTTTTTTTGGGAGGGTGTCCTATGAGCCAGCAGATCATCAGGAACCTGCTATAACCATCGACACTGCTTTTAGTGGGAGCATTCATTTTGTTATTTGCTGCCCTATTGGATCCTTCCATAAACTGGCATCTACTTGAGCCACTTTATTTCCCGTGTATTTTTTCAGTTCTTGATGCTCCAAGTTAGACTTTCTTGCCAGTTGCAGGGTTCAGATTGTACACATTCAGAAGAGAATGACAAGAGACGGGAAGCACCAGCTTCTGGCTTTCCAGTCTCTTTTACATGATGAAAATCTTTGCATTGCCCAGACACCCTGGGACAATGAACTAATGTATCTGGAGGTTCTGGTCACCACCCTGGAGAACCAAAGGGATTAATAATGTGCTGGGTTTCACACTGGTTAAGGAGTTGTGAAACTAATATAATGTTGTATATCTATTGTATCTCAAAAAAAAAAAACAACAAATAATAAAAAACACACACAGTTGCGGCTGAACTTATCATGGGCAATATGAGACTTATTTAAAGAATGTGGCCTGAGGCACCTAAACACTTTCTTCATGTGAGCATTTATAGATTTGGAGCCGTGGCACTCTCTCCCTGTGTTGATCACTGCCGCTTCTTTTGCTGAAGCCATCTTGCTTAGTTCACTCTTCTTCCTCTTGCTTCTTTAATTTCCAGTTCTCTCTCTCAACAAACTCCCTCATCTGTCCTCTAATGCCTAGGCCATTTCCATCAGTTTCCACTAGGAGTACATTCTTGTGGCCTGGGCTGTTCTCTGCAAGCACATCTTGGTCTCTTGGGGGATTTTTAGAGAGCAGCATGGGGGGTAAAGCTTGGCCCACTTGAAACAGAGTTTGAGTCTGAATACCCAAAATTTGGATCTCAGGCCAGCCTTTATTAGCTTACCCTGTTGGAACCTTTCAGATATTGGCAACTGCTTGAGGTTGCTGGTAAGCAAGGAGGGAGTTCAGCGGAGCGAGGAGCTCAAGGAGAGAAGAGTCAAAGAACCTCTGACAAAGTTCTATGAGAACTGGTATGACCGTGTCTTACTCTGTTTGGGCTGCTATAACAGAATACCAGAGGCTGGGTGGGTTAAATATCCACAATTTATTTTTTATCACACTGTGGGTCAGGAAATCCAAGATCAAGGTGTTGAGAGATTTGGTGCCTGGTGAGAACACTCTTCATGGTTTGTACACAGTGATTTCCTCGCTGTGTCTTCATATGGTGAAGAGAGATTATCTCTCTCATGTTTCTTCTTAAGGGCACCAGTCTCATTTATGAGGGCTCCATCTTCAAATACCATCTCACTGGTGATACAGCACAAAAATTTGGAGGGAGAGACACATTCAGCCCATAGCAAACTGACATGATAGTTTTGGCCATAGAGCATGCTGAGACCTCAGTGGCAGACAATCCAGAAAGAGGAAGAAGTTGAGACCAGGTGGGATTAGGGTTAGTGAAAATGTGTCAGTATCTAAGTGGTATGGAAACATAACTGAGTTTCGTATATTAATTTTGGATCCAGCAACTTTGCCACAGTTTTTAAATTAATTCCAACAATTTTTTAGTCGAGTCTTTATGGTTCTCTATAGAATATCATGTCATCTGCAAATAGAGAGAACTTTATTTCTTCCTTTTGGATTCAGATGTCTTTTACTTCTTTTTCTTGCCTAATTGCTTTGGGTAGGACTTCCAGTACTATTAAGAATAAAAGTAGTCAGAGTAGGTTTCCTTTTCTTCTTCCTAATTTTGTTTTCTTTATTTATTTTTAAAGCTTTTATTTATTTTGGAGGGGAGGGGCAGGGGAAAGGGAAAGGGAAAGGGAATGAGAGAATCTCAAGAAGACCCTGTGCTGAGCAGGGAGCCCAGTGCAGGGCTCAGTCCCATGACCCTGAGATCATAACCTGAGTCGAAATCAAGAGTGGGACACTTAACTGACTGAGCCACCCAGGTGCCCCTTCTTCCTAGTTTTAAAGGGCCATCTAGTATGATATGAGTTGTGGGCTTGTCATAGATGGCCTTTATTATATTAAAATATGTTCCCTCTATATCCAGTTTGTTGAGAATTTTTTCATTAATGAATGTTGTTCTATGATCAATTAATTTACAGCAAAGGAATCCATAATATACAATGTGGAAATGACAGTCTCTTCAGTAAATGATTCTGGGAAAATGGGACAGTCACATGCAAAAGAATGAAACCAGACCACTATCTTAGAAAATCAACTTAAAATGAATGAAAGACTTGAATATAAGACCTGAATCCATAAGACTCTTAGAAAAAAACATAAATGATAAGCTCCTTGACATCAGTCTTGGTCATCATTTTTTGAACTTGGCACCAAAAGAAAAGGTGACAAGAGCAAAAATAAATGAGTAGCTCTGTATTCGAGTAAAAAGGCTTCCACACAGTAGAGGAAACCATCAACAAAATGAAAGGCAACATATTGAATGGGTGAGAGTAAATAAAAATCATATATCTGATAGATGGTTAATATCCACAATATCTAAAGAACTCATACACCTCAGTAGTAACTGTCTCCCCACCCCCAAAAACTGAATTAAAAAATGGGCAGTGGAACTGAACAAACACTTTTTCAAAGAAGACATACAAATGGCCAATGAGTAAGTTAAAAGTTGTTCACTACCACCAATCATCAGAGAAATGCAAATTAAAATCACAATAATACCTTGCTTCATACCTGTTAGGATGGCTATCATCAAAAAGATAACAGAGAACAAATGTTGGCAAGGATGTGGAGAAAAGAGAACCCTGTGCACTTTTGGTAAGAATGCGAATTTGGGTTGCCACTATGGAAAACAGTATGGAGATTCCTCAAAAACTTAAAAATTGAACAACCATATGATCCAGCAAGTCCACTTCTGAGTATATGTCCATAAGAAATGAAAACATGCCCCTTTCTTCATGGCAGCATCATTCACTATAGCCAAAACCCAGAAACAACTTAAGTGTCCATCAGTGGATGAATAGATAAGACATACACACATAGACACACAGTGGAATTTGCTTAGCCATAAAAAAGGAAATCTTGCCATGTGAGACAATAGGGTTGTCCTTGAGGGCATTATGCTAAATGAAATAGACCAGGAATCACTTATATGCAGAATCTTAAAAAAAAAAAAAAAAAGTCAAACTCCTAGAAACAGAAAGTAGGAAAGAAGTGGTTGCCAGAGGCTGGGAGTGGGGAATAGGGGGAGAGTTTGGTAAAAGGGTAAAACTTTCAGCTATAAATAAATAAGCTCTCAGGATCTAATGTAAAACACAGTGACACAGATAACATTATCTATGTGCCTTACATTATATGTTATTACACAATGTATTATGTTATTTTAATATACAGGAGTTGTATTATGTAAGTAAAATTTGCTGAGAGAGGAGGACATAAATGTTCTCACACACACAAAAGATATGTATGCTGGGCGATGTATGTGTTAATTAACTAGATGGTGGAACTCTTTCACGATGTATATGTATATGATATCACCACAGTGTATAATTTAAATAGCTTATAATTTTTTCAATTATACCTAATAAAGCTGGAAAAAAGTCCAGTTCCTTATTGCTACATCACACTGTCTCCCTGGCTGCCACTGAGCCGTCAGAAGTCAGTTAAATTATGTCCCAGGAACTCTGCTCTAGAATGTAGGCAAGGAGGTAATACACTTTAGGCATATTTAAACAAAAGGCTGACACTGAATCATGTAAGCTTTAGTTATCTAAAAAAAAAAAAAATCACTTAGGTGGAGAAGACAGAGAGAAAAAAGGAGCCACTGTAATGCTTTGTCATATCAGGAGATACCTTCAGCAATTACATCAAATACTGAACAGGCACTTTTAATTTTGTCCCATGAGCCGTGATATCAGCCTTTCGCTTCTCTCTCTTGGTAGAGATCTGTTCACTCTGTCCTGGATCTTTGAAGAATCTCTCAGCTCATGGTTCCGATCTAAAATTTACTTTGTGTCCACAGTTTGTAGACTTTGAAGTCATGATGCTTTTTCTTAAAACAATATCAAGGATATTAAAATTTCAGTGAGTTTTCACGGATCCAGACAATGTGTTCTCTGCAGCACAATGAGAATGCTTTTAAAATTGATCTCTGAACTGTTTTACAACTTTGTCTATTATAAGCTTATAGACACTTATTCTGAATTTTTTATCTGATATAGGTTGGTCACTTTTGTTTTCTCAAGGTGCCTTTTTTCCCTTAAGTTGTATACTTTTTTTTCTGGCATATCATCAATTTCTTCAGCATTGCATTTGTGATTTGTCCATGAAATAAAGGCATATGCTCCTCTATGTAATTGTCCAGAAAAATTTTTTCTTTTTGTATAAAATACTTCGATTGTTTCTGAAATCATTCTGAGGATCTATAATGTGTCCATTCCATTTTCCCATTGACACTTTGAGAACTTTCTGAAAACACTGAATAGTAAGGATGTTTCCAAACCTGCAATTTAGTCTTAAAGCCAGAATCAAAATACAAATTCTGCTGAGACATATTCTAAAAAGCATTTCTATCAACTGTTAAAACAGCAGAACATATTATTTTAAAAACAGCCACTTTGCTTTTGAATGCTGTGTTTGAACCATTTTTTAACTCCTCCTTTCCTTTCCTTTCCTTTCCTTTCCTTCCCAACCCCCTTCCTTCCACAAATATCTACCCTGTGGCAAATTTCATTCTAGGCTCTGGTGTATTTCAGAAAGAACCAAGAAGTCAGTCTGGCTGGAGCTGAGTGAGCAAGGAGGTAATGGTAGGAGATGAGGCTGGAGAGATGGTGATGTGGGTGGAGGTAGTGAGCAGCGGTCAGATTCTGGATGCATTTTAAAGGTAGAATCAAGACAATCTGCAGGTCGATGGATATGGGGTATGAGGAAAAGACAGAAGTCAGGGCTGATTCCAAGGAGTTTGGTCTCAGTAACTATAAAAATGGAAAGAATTGTTATATGAGGCAGAAAGAATATAAATTTCAGTTTGGACATGTTGAGTTAGATGCCTATTAGGCATATGAGTGAAGATGTTATTTATATATGGCATTTATGACTCTAAAATTGATGACTGGTTTGGATTGCAGATACAAATTTGGGAGCCTTCCATGTGTGGTTGGTATTTAAAGCTATGAGGCTGGATGAGATTTCTGAAGGAGTGGCTGATTGGGAGGATAAGAGGTTCAAGGACTGAGTTGTGGGTATATCTGTGTTTGGAGGCTAGGGACATGAAGAGGAGCCAGCCAAGAAGACTGAGAAGTGGGTGAGTAAAGAGTGTTTCAAAAAGGAGAAAGTCACAAACTATGCCACATGCTGCCATTAGGTCTATTGAGATGAGGACTAAGAGCATCCTATTGCACCTAGCTATGAGGGGGCTGGTAGTGATGGCAAGGATTTATCACTGCATGGAACTGTTTTGCTAGAAAGAAGTGCAGAAAGATGGAGTGGTTGCTGGAGGAGGGAGAATTCAAAGTAAATATTTAATGACATCTGAATGAACTATAGGAGAAGGTAGAAATATGAGTGATCCAGAATGATTGAACTGTCTTTCGTGTTGTCTGAGAAGATGAATATCCTATACACTGTCTTTGTTAATCCTCTGAGATTTACTGATCATCAAACTCGGACTCTCAGGTCTAGAACCTTTTGTGATGAAAAAACCTTGTGAAGAGAATATTTCTGTGGTTAATTAGACCATCAGAGCTTAATCTAATTAGGACTCTGAGAAAAAACATTAAATATGTTCCAGCTATTTTGATAGATTTTTTCATTAAATTACTAATTCATTTGTTCAAAATATTTATTGAGCAACCACTGTGTATGTGTGAGTCAATTGCTAAGGACAGAAAGATGAGTGTGGTGTAATCCTGCACGGATAAACATGTAAACCAATAATGACAGTACAAATTGACTTGGGTTATAATGGAGGTACGATGTGCTGTAGTAACAATAAATAGCAGAACATAGCAGGAAAAGTAGCTGATTTATAGGGCAACTAAAAGGAGAAAGGGGATTTGGACCTCAAATAGGGGGTTGAGAGGTCCTTGGAAATTGGAACTGCTGGGACATAATGAATATAGTCTTCTCTCCAAGAATGAGGAGCCAACCTCACATATCTATGGAAAAATATTTATCAGGATACTGGAGGGGAAAGAGGTTGTGCACCCCTGTGCCAGTTTACAGGGTTTGAGTAAGGTCAGCTGATGCTCTATGAATAGCTCAATGCTGATTTCCCCTGCCCTTCCATTGCTTACAATAAAGAACATACGGGTCTGTTACACAAGGCAGTTGATGAGTTAAATGCTAGCCAGAGCCAGCCAGCTGTGTTTACACTCAAAGGAAAGCAGAAATTCTCAGTCCATAAAGTGGAAACAAATAATAGTGTCTGAAGAAGTTTCAAAACCAAAATTTTAAACTCAAATCATTTACCAGGTTTTTGTTGTTGTTGTTTTTTTTAAAAGCAATGCAGATTAAAGTTTATCACAATACATAAATGATAAAAATTCCATTCAGTTTAATTTAATTCCATTAAAATTGAGAGTGGGCAGGAAGGGGTCAAGGACATGTGAGCAGAAAGTTTCTTCCCTTCCCTTTTATTTGTGTCCCAAGCACGCCGTGCTTATTTTGTTCAATGGTTAATTCAGGGGTAGTGTTTAATGGTGAGAGACAGTAACATGAGTCAGATTTGTAGCATGGAAATAGGCATTATACATGGTTGTGCCCAGAGGAAAGCCAGGATAATCATGGGCTGGGGTGATTTGAAAGGATACAGATCTGGGTAATGAGTAGCCATTTTCCTCTTGTATGCTAAGAGCTCATGGCCTGGCAATTACTGTTTGGACAAAAACCACAATAATAATAGCACTACAATTATAGGAAGAGGAGGAGTTAACTTTTTATGGAAAACTTACTATATATTTGACATTGTGCTGTACCTATCATGAATTATCTCATTGAATTCTCATAACACATTACAGTATAAATAAGACTGTTTCCATACTTAACAGATGAGAACATTAAAAATTAGAGAGGTCAGATGGAGCTGGGATTTGAATTCAGGTGTGTTTGGCTTAGTCTCTGTGCCACGAAGTTGTTTATGTCCATGATGAATCTTGCCTGTTCACTGTGAACTCTTTTCAGTGGACTTGCTTCTCACTGACCCTTGAAACCCATCCCTTGAAACCATCCCCCACTCCCATGGCTACTACAGTGTCTCACAGGTGCTAAGTTTGTCGAGTGAATGAGTTAATGAATGAATGAATGGAACCTGCAGCAATAATTATAAACACTTTCTCTTCAGAACTGATATTCTGTAATCCTTACAGTATCCATTTCATGTATAATGAGACTCTTGGAAAAGGGAAATAATAAAGTAACATAAGACTATCTGAAACACTAGTTTTGCCATCATCTTATTTATTTTCAAAAGCTTTCTGGATTTCTCACTCAAAAAGGGGAAAGTCTCATTAAGCAAGAATCTTGAAACAAGCAGAGTGAATTCATATATACATATTTTTTATTTCTTTCATTGATGTGATGATGCTTTGTGTCTTTAGTTTTTATCTCTAACACAGAATTAAGTTGTTTAGTGACCTGAAAATTAAAAATTTTCTCTCCGTAAAACAAAAAGTATCATTTCTGGACTGAGTGTGAGTATATGTTTCCTGGTTATCACTTTTGTTCTTCACCAATTGAATGTCAGAGATTTGTAATTTCCAGATTAATTATTAGTCTAGGCAAAGACTATGTGAGCTGTCATGCTTCACAATTAATACTCAGACTGTTTTGAGAAAAGATAATTTGGTGTTTTGAAAAGAGATAATTTTGTGTTTTCTGGCTCATTCTTCAGGAATAAAAATAAGTGGAGAATATGCACTTCTAGTCTTTATTGCAGTGGAGACAGCAGTTGATTAATTAAGTTGTCACCTAACTGTAAACAACCCATGTCAATTATTTTACAACTTTAATAAAGTTTTTAGAAATTTACATCAAAATTTTAATCAACATTACATGTATTATTTATATTACCCGGGTAGTATCAGTGTGGTGTATTTATAAGCATTGTGCACTGGTGCAGAATTTTAAACTTGATTCTTCATTAAATTTTAATTCCCGAACTTCACTCCTCTAGGTGAGCACAGATAGGAAATAACAAAATCCTCACCCTCACACTTGGGAATGAGAAGGCTTCCCAGGCTGTTCAGGGCTTCGCAGAGCCTAGGAGGGAAATGCCTAATGGGTGTCCCCCAAATCCCTTATGACTTTGACACTTTCTTTTCCATTTTGCACGTTGAATTGTTGAATTTACCAGTACTCCTGTGTGTTCAGCATTGTCCCAGCTAACGGAGGGTGAAAGTACTTTATAAAACACCAAATACTGTGGAGGAAGTAGATTATCCAAATTCTAAGGATGATGGGGGAGAAATGCAGAAAACAGCGGGAAGGGATTGAGTAGGTGGAGGAGGATATCTGACACATAAAAAATTCATGCTGAGCCTTCCTAAGCTGCTCAAATGAAAAGTGATTAAGGCGAAACTAATGTCTTCATGTCATTTAGAGGAGGGAAGGCATTCTTTTCTAGAGCTGACTTTTATTTTATTCTTAGAATTTATGTGAAGGGAAGGCAACATGGGAAATGCAATTAAAATAAAATTTTTGTTCAACATGTGCTGTTTAGGTTGGCACTCGTATTAATTCAAAGAACGGGATGATTATCATCAAATATTTAGCATTCTTTTGTGTGAGTATAACAAGTTCAGTAAACACAGTCTCAAACTTTTTGCAGTTATCTTTCTAAGGCAGAATTAAGATATGGTATGCAGAAATCGGACCATTTAGAGTCAGGGACCATATTCACTATGGTTTGAAATAAGCAGAATAAACAAATCTCTACTTAGGCGGAAGCTGGGTTTGCTGGTTTAAAAAGCAGAACTTTCAAAGGCTGAATGTGTCCTAACACATTTCCCATGGGATAACTGTTCTGTTCATTTTTAAATAATTTTAGAATAACTAAGGCCCCTTTTCAAAGATTATTAACACCTTGATTACTACTGAGGAACCAGAAAAATGTTTCTCAGATTTGCCAATGGGCAAATGGTTTTGCTTTTCGAGGAAACTATGAATGCTTTCCCTAAAAGGGTGCGAGGTGAGTAATGCTCTCTCCTTTTGTCTAACTTAACTGATTGGTAACCACCAAATGCTCTAAGGATACAACACTTAGTTCAAATTTCCCCTGAGGCTCTTGACTGTACATTGACAGCTGGCAGGCCACATGGCCTTGGAGATAGAGTTTATTTAGCTTGCAAAGGACTCTTGCTGATTTTCTTTTAAAACAAACCAACATTTAAAAATTGGGAAACTTTGTTTAAATACCTACATGATGTTTTCTGAAAAATATGGCCATACCATATTTTCACACAGCCACAAATCTGTTGGATCTAAGAAATGATTGCCCTTTGAGATATCTAAGTTCTTCGGTTTCCTGATGTTTCTCAACATTTTTATCAGTTTTGCTCTCCTAAGGAAAATTTAAAGACATTTACCTCCTTCCTAATGGTCTTTCCATCTCCATAAAATTTTAATAGCATGGATATATTGCATATCTATTTACATGCTGTGGCCCTTTGGAGGACCACAAACCAGTGTAAGTGTCTATGGATTTCACACCCTCAAGAACCAATTTTTGCCCCTCGGGAATGGCATCACCCCCAGGAGAATGCATGCGGCTCTAAACCCTGTGGTTCTCCAACACTGACACTAAGTGTGTTTTGTGGGTCTAAAGATAAAATATATATGACAAATTCGGAACACCATAAATGCTTCACCTCCTCTATTTTCCTCTTTTATGTGCCTGGCTCATGTGGGCATTTAAGTTTGCAGTTCCTGATATATTTGGGATAAAAATAAGTAATCTCTGAGACCTTTAAGGAATTTGAAATCAGACCATGTGCTGGAGAATGCCCTGTGCGGGATGGCTATGGGCTTCTAGACTGAAATATAGAGTGGTCATTTCCTTCAATGATTTCCTTAGGTGAAAGCAAGATGGGTGCTTTTGATTTCTGAAAGAAGATAATTGAGAATGTGTTCTGCTCTTGCTCTAATAATTTCTTCATTTAACCGGTAGCTGTTTATACTCTACAAATAGTTATTGAAACTTAGTTTTACACCAGGCACTGTGCTAGGTTATTGACGCCACCGAAACACTAGGCATTGTGAGCTGAGCACAGTCGATAAATTTAATCATCAGATTCTTCTTCCGCTTCCTCAGAATAACGGTTTGGCATTGAGTAAAAGTTAGTAGTGAGTGGTTTACAATAACCAGCCTTCAAAATAGAAATGTCAGGAAATGTAGGAGAGAGCTACTAATTTGCTTATCATTAATGCAGTTAGCAATTTGATGTGATTTGTTTGTGATATGCTTTTCCTCACAAATGACGCTTGTATGTTTATTAGCACAAAAAGAAATGTTAACAGTAGGAATTTAGATTTATTTTGGACTTGAAAGATTAATCCAGCTGGAAATTCACAAGCTTTCTAAACTACCTGATACTAGCATATTTTGATTCTTAGTATCTGTAAAAAAGAGGTAAGCATGCTATTTGGGAAAGTTTTTTTTTTTTTTTTTTTTTTCTCCATGTGTACACATCTTAAGAAATACAGGTGGTATGAGCTCAGCTTTAAACAGAATAAGTTCAGGTGCCTGGGTGGCTCAAGTGGTTAAGTGTCTGCCTTTGGCTCATGTCATGATCTCAGGGTCCTGGGATTGGGCCCTGAATTGGGCTCCCTGCTTGGTGGGAAGCCTGATTCTCTCTCTCCCTCTTCCTCTCCCCCTGCTTGTGCTCATGCTCTGTCTCTCTGTGTCACATAAATAAATAAAATTAAAAAAATATTAACAGAGTAAGTAGAGGTCAACTGTTATTGCAATTAAATACTATATAAAGACTCATTTGGTTGCTGGGGGCAGAAAATGAATTCAAATGACTGGAGTAAAAAGGGGAATTGTTCACATTTTTGAAAAGGAGACATTTGGATCCAGGCTTGGACCTTAGGTTCTGTCTTCCTCTATTTTTCAGTTCTGCTTTCCTTTGTGATGGCTTCATTCTTGGCCACATCCTCCAATGGTGGGAGAAAAATGGCATCCAGCAGCTCTAGCTTGACAAACCTACTGGTTCAGCAACTCCGGGGCAAAGAGAGTTTCTCTTTCCCAAGAAAGCCTGGGAAAAGGCCAGGACAGATTGTCACTGGCTAGATTGGGTCATGTGATGAGCTCAGAGAAAAATCACTGTAACCAGAGGATATCTGACTCTGACCAGCGTGGTAAGGGTCATATATCCATTTTTGTGGCTTGGGACTTGTGTCACCACAATCTGAAATTCATGGCTTTTGAATAGGGGTTGTTCTTCAGATGACAAGAGAATACAGCTGTTAAAAATAGGGAGTATGATTGCTGGGCAAATAAATCCCACAGATGTTCACCCTAGATACCATAAAATAGGACCAAATATCATTTTCCGTGAGTTTTCTGAGATAATGAAATCCACCTTTAATCCTAAGATAACTTGTTAATGAATGGGTAGACAAGACTAATTTTATTCTCCTTTTATTGTCATTAGTGAAAAATCATTTCTGAATCTGGCATTTTTCTTGAGGCAAAAACAGAAGTTTCTTATTCCAAAACAATGACCAGACTTACTCTAGGCAACTGACTTTGTACCTGAAAATATTTTTACCATCTTCCTGTTAGTGATTCCTGAGCTAGAAAGAAAATAGAATCTTTCTTTTTTTTTGCAAGATGATCAGTATAAATCCTGAAAAGTCTGACCCTTCAAGCAAACTGGGAACCGAGAAGTCAAGAATGTCAAAGCTTAGAAGATATTGAGGGACCAAGGAGTGAGACTTGGACACATATTAAAAACTCTGCGAAGATGAGTGATAATGCTAACAGTCATTTGTTCAAAGGCACAGGAACAGGGCAGTTGAAAAACAATGCTAAGAGAGAAAGTTCTTCTGAATACCCTTTTATATTTTTGGCATTTTAATCATTACTATTTAATAATTTATAAGTAAAAATTTACAAGCTATTGGTCCAGGACAAAACAAAAAAATCTTTCGGGTCATTAGGTAAGCAGAACATGACCTAGTGTTTCTGCTGTGTCCATTCTGATCATGCCTTCGTCTGCTTTGTAGCAAGCCATAGTTTTCCCAGAGCTTTGGCCTGGAATATGCCAGAAACTTCAGAGTCAGCCTTTCCAGGTGTAAATTTCCAACCCCTCAATGATGATGTTTTCCTCAAAGACAAGAGCTGGCACAGAAGCCTAGATGGCAGGCTGGTGAGATACTCCACACAGACAAGAGAAAAACAACATCGCCTAATGAAAAGATCAGAATTCTGTTAAAATATTCGAGGAATGTTTCAGCTTACAGACATCCCTGTTTTTTCTTATCATGAAATTCTTCCTCTTCTATATGCATTTCTCCTGAAGAATGCTAACTAAAGTAGACAAAAACCCAGAGCACTGCAAGCTACTGTTTTAAAACAAGATTTGGGGAAAAACTTATGCTATAGGAAAGTCAGCACACATAAAATGTTAGCTTCCAGTTATGCAGAAACTTGAATGAACAGAAGGATTCATTTGGGAGGATTCCAGAAACTGAGGCTTGGGGAGCAGGGGTGTGGGTCAGGAGTGGTGGTGGAGGGGTGACTGATAAGGTTTCTTGAGCTTCCTCAGATGTCTTCTGCTTTTGAATTTTTGGCATTTTAATTCTGTGTGGTCACTTACTGACTGCATATTTTCCTTCACTTTTCCCTGATATCATGTCCTAAGCACCAACAAGGCAAATCGATAAATAAAACTAAAGCAATTTGGTAGAAGAAGCAAGATAAATCTCCAACCCAAATTAAATCTGTGTTTGAAAAAGATACTTTGCTGAGGAGGGACCTGCCGTCTCTGAAATCTTCTTGGAGTTGTGCTGACAAAGGATTGAGTTAACCTTGCTTTACTTTTTTGAGGCCTGAAGAAGGCCTCATGGCTGAGAATTCATATCTAATTTTATTTTCTATTCAGAGCTGATACCTCCTTCTCCCCTGTCTTTATTTTGCAGGGTCTCTGTTGATCTGGCACAAGTGTGCAGGTTTTTTAAAATGATGATGTTATCTGTTTACTATTCAAATGCAATTTTAAATGGTTTGGCTCAGCACATTTGAATCAAAAATCCTATTAAAGATGCAATATTCCTCTGCTACCTTTTTGCCAAGCGCATTCACATAGCATTCCTTTCTCAATCGGAATATAATACTGTGTACCTGTTCAGAGTGATGTGATTTCCAGCATTGAATTTGCGGTCGTTAAACAGGCTGTTCACCTTCCTAGCATGGAAATTTGGTATTCATGCATAATTTTCTCCCTACATTTACAAAATACATTATTAGCCACATGATCGTGCCCTTGCTCTGCTCTATAGCCTTTCATTTGAAATCTTCCAACTTATTATTTTTGCTCCTACCATCTGATAGAAATCATGAAATTGCTGAGTTAAGATAAACACCTTGTTTCCTCCTCTCCTCCCCTCCCCCCCCATTTTCCCCCTAAGCATGATTGGAGATGGGTAGGAATGAAGAAAGAGCGATAAAGACAGAGGAAATTCATTATTTACTCTAAAAAGTTTTGACCACTGAATTGATGAAAAGCATGTTTAATTTTAAATATTTTGCATATATTTAACTGCCTAATTGCATAGTTAAATGAGCTGTAAGAGGAAGAATGTCCTCTGAAACCTCGAATCAATTTCAGCTAGTTCTAGAACACTGATGGTAACAGGAGTCTGTTTCTCCTCCGGTAAATTTTAAACTTCTTCAGAGGGCACTGTTTATTAAACAAGGCAGGGTTTCTGCTTGGGCAGCACTTTCCAATTACAGAAACTTCCCTGCAGTATCTGGAAACGGAATCAGAGCCCACACATGCGTCCCAGGCTATGCCAGACAGCCCAAAGCCGGCGAGGCCAACGTTCCCCGCCCCCTTCTCAGTGTGCGGCAGCCTAGGGTTGTTTCCAAGCGCATTTGACACGTTTTCTGTGTGGCAAGTGTGTGGGAGCAGGTTGCCTGCAATAATTGGTCAGCTGGGATTGCTTGGATGAAGCTCTCAGAACTCAGCATCATCAATTGCATGAAATGAAGTAGTTACATTGCTGTTGTTCACAAAGTATGTATGTGTGTGTACACGCATGCATGCCGTGTGCTTGTATTCATACACACACGTGTGGCTACTCAGAACATTGTTTTTTGTTTTGCTTTTTTTTTTTCTGGTTTTTAAGCTGGAAATTTAGAACCCTGGGACTAAATCATAAAGGCATACTTACTGGGGAAGGAAATCTACCTAGGTGCCTTGGAAAGTGACTACTGTGAAATAGGCTATCGGTGGGGGGGGTATTCGACATTCTTTAGGTAATAGCAAGGCAATGTCAGTTATGGTATTTATGAGAAAAACTGGTATAGTAATACAAGTAATATAATAATATAATATAATAATGTATTACTTGTATAGTAATACAAGTAATACAAGTAATGTAATAATAGTAGTAGCAACAACAGAACAAGAATGATAACAGCAAACACTTCCCGAGTGTAATCTGTGCCAAGCTTTACTATGCAATGCTGAGAATATTGATTGTGGAGTCAGGCTCTGAATTTGAATCCTGCTTTTATCACTTACTGGTTACGTGATTTAGAGCCAATCAATTAACCTCTTTGTGCTCCAGTTTTCTCAATTGCAAAAGGGAGATGGTAATTATACCTAACTCCACCAGATGATCTATGGTTAGCTTGATGTGTCTGTACTGCCTTCTAAGTCTCCCGTGCCCGGTCAACAAGCCGGGAATTACCATTCCTAAAATACCTTTTCCTGTATGGCTTTGGGTAGAGTCTGCCAAGGAGAAGCACCGGCGTGAAATTCTCCTGGCAGAAGACGAATGGCCGTTATGTTCCAAAGGAAGCAGTTACAAGCAGATGTGTGGGCAGGAGGATGTAAGTTTCCAAGTGGCTTCCAGGTGAGCCTGTTGAGAATCACCTGTCTCAGAGCGCTGGCCGACACAGATAACGAAAGTTCCTGGGGGCCCCCCTAGATGTGCCGTAGCCTAAGCCGGGTGTTGAGCTTTCCTGCCTTGATGCAGCAGATCTTGGTGGCTTTCCTGAACTCCACTGCCCAGCCTTTCCAAATGGCTGCATAAGCCTGTAATGCCCTGCATTGGAGTTATTGACTCTTGGAACATTCACCAAATAACTTCTGTTTTCCTGACCGAATGCTGACCAACATACTGTTTCCTAGTGTGGCTGTAAAACTTTCATATGCTAAAAGAAAAGCTTGGACTAGTACTTTCTATTTCAGATCACAGTCCATGAGTGCCTGCTCTTTGGTCCTGACCTCAACACCAAGAGGTGGTTCTGGCGGGGCGAGTGGGTCCCCAGTGTGACCAGGTTTGGAAAGTCCAGTTCATTGGGATGTGGGCTGCGACACACTGGTAGTGTTTATGCATATGGTGGTGATAGGAATGGCGCTTGCCTCATGTGATTGTTGAGGTTAAGACAGTGAATGAGCTATGAAACCAAAGTGCCTGCCACAGAGTAAACCTTTATTATTAGTAGCACTGTATCTTTTTTTTTTTTTTTAAGATTTTATTTATTTGAGTGAGAGAGGGAGAGTGCACAAGCAGGGGGAGTGGCAGGCAGAGGGAGAAGGAGAAGCAGACTCCCACTGAGCAGGAAGCCCAACTTGGGGCTCTATCCCAGGACCCTGGGATCATGATCCAAGAAGGTAATTGCTTAACAGACTAAACCTTACTCAGGAGCCCCGGTAGCACTATGTCTTGACAGTTTGTCCAGAAGACTGAGTTCCCAGAAATTAAGGATCCATGCATCTCCCTTGAGTCATGTGGGACACTGAGCTCCTGCTTCTGCACAGCATATCTGGGTTGCCTGCAAATGCTCCCACACTTGCCTCCCACTGATGTTCACCTTATAATTAGACTGGACTACAGTCTGCCCTCACCACCTGATCCTCTTTCCTGGGCCTCCCTCACGTTGAGACCTGTCTGGATCACCCTCATGATCTGCTCCAAATTCATAGCACCACTGGCCCATTTGAACTTCCTCTAGGTTGTCTGTGGTATGCTCAGATTGGTCGGAGGACAAAGAAACCTTTTATCTCCCATAGACCAGTCACTAGTGCATTATACATCCTTTAGAGGAAATACTTGAATTGGAACAAGCAAGTTAAGTGAATTTTTTCCCTAGCTGGGCCTTGAGCCTCAGAGCCAGATGTGGAATACCAGCGAGTCTAGCTGGTTCATGAGGAGGATGATTTTTTCTTAAGCTGGATTAGTTTATGTGGCCCGGCACCAATGCAAGCCCCAGTGACCACACCAGAATTCTGGATCATTATGCTCCAGTTTGGGGAAAAAGCAAATACCCTCTCCATCTCAGCTGCGTCCTTCATGATGAATCTGGACAAAGGGAATCACCACCAAGGCTGATATAAACGGATGGCTGACCTTTGACTGATAAGAGATAACACCAGGTCAAAGATTAAGTACCAACTTCAAAGAAGAATTTTAGATAGTAACCTAGAATATCAGCAGATCTCTTTCGAAGAGCAAAGCTGGAGATTGACATTGTGGGACATTGAGAAGTGGGACATTTGGAATCAGACAGACACAAGTTAAGAGCCTGGTGTAGTGACCTCACTGAGTGTGCTAACTTTTGACCCTTCACCTTTCTCATCCATGAACATGTCGATCATTATATTTATCTCCCAGAACTGTGGTTCATGCTTGAGAGAAAATGTCTGTGAAAAAGCTGAGCCTATACTATGTGTTGAATAAATTTGATCTCCTGTACTATTTATTTATTTATTTATTTTTAAAAGATTTTATCTATTTATTTGACAGACAGAGATCACAAGTAGGCAGAGAAGCAGGCAGAGAGAGAGGAGGAAGCAGGCCCCCTGCCGAGCAGAGGGCCCAATGCGGGGCTCGATCCCAGGATGCTGGGATCGTGACCTGAGCCGAAGGCAGAGGCTTTAACCCACTGAGCCACCCAGGCACCCCTCCTGTACTATTTAGATAGTTTGTCCAAATATCCTTTTTGATAGTCATGGGGAACATAGGCTTGATTTGAAGATTAACATATGTGTGTACAAATGCTTCTAAGCAGCTCTTGGAACATCAGAAGCACTACATATGTGTTAGCTAAAATAAGCATTTAACTTCATCATTAAAAGAGAAAACTATTTGACAATAAGATGCAGATGATTCATAATTATATATCTTCGAGGTTTAAGGATAGATCTTGTGGCTGGACCTGTGTGACAATGTCGGTAATGGTGAGAGCGTTTCTAAACTGTATTTTTTAAAAATAAAGAATTGAATAAGTCCTCCTCCCAAATGGAAACTTAACAATTATACTTGAAGGATTTTAGTAAAAACCTGGCCTAAGGCTTCCTTTGAACCAGATCCAGAGTTTTAAGGATTCATGGATAGTTGTGGAATTTACATCATGGTATAAAAATTCAAGATGGTGGCTGGGCACAGACAATTCTCTGCAAACCGCCGAATTTTTGTCATTTGCAGTGGTGACATTTTTCAAGTGACATCCCTGTAAATACTGAATAATAATATCCCAGACGGAGCCCTCAGGGGACAGGAGAAGAGAATGAAAATGGAACAGAATTAAAACTGACAAGATCGAGAGACAGCACGTAAGATAAATAGCAAGTGTGGCTCTGTCCGATGAGCATGGGCTGCAAAGCTGCTCAGATGATTGCATGACTGATGGAATCAGCTGTGGAGGAAACGTCCAGTAATGTAGCAACAGATCAGTATTGAGAGATAAATCATCCTGCAATTGTATGCTGCTATCTCAACACTAATGGGGTTGAAAAACAGTGCAGTTTTGAGGGATGGCCTGAGATAATTGTTTTCTAACAACCTGTTCCCATGTATTGGCAAGAAAGTTAAATTAAACTCAGGACAGCCTTGCAGTACCACTGGTATAAGGACAGGGAGGGCCATAGTCTTTGGTTGTCGACTTGGAGTCTCAACAGTTCTTGGGCAATTGCCACGCTAAAGGCAAGAGAGGCTCTTTTGGTTGCAAATGCAATTCAGGTCCCAATGCCAAACTGCAGCTTTACTCTCTTGTCTTTTTGAATTTTTACTGGTAATCCCCAAGGAACATCCTGGCTGTCAACCCATAGCAGGTCTTCAGGGACATCAGGAAAACTGTTTTGTAAAGAATGCTCATCATGGCTTCACTGGAGCTAGCAATTATATAGGAAGGAGAATGAGTAAGGAGGGAAGGACACTGTCATGTACTGAGTGCCTAGCAATGTATAGTGGGCTCAGAGCTTAGCTCATATTAACTTCAGCAATCCCAAATGGTGTAATCAGATGGAACAATCCTGTGCTGAATCTGTGAAGATGCATTAAGTACAAGCACAAAGGACTGTCTTCTAAGCCTATGAATTCTTAGCAACTGACCATGCTCAAGGAGGCACTGAGAGTGAGCATTTGTCTGGGTTAGAGAAGTTATCATCAAAGAAGGGGACTCTTGAGTCAAGTCTAAGCATGGGATTCTGTGGATTGTGAGAGAGTCTTTGTTGCTTTTTGTCCGTGACAATTTAAGAGTAAATGCTGGTCAGACACATGGGGGGATCTCAATGACTACTCACTTGCTATTTAAACCTGGGTGATGGTCCTGGGTTAGTGAAAAAAACCTCATCTGATAGGACTTGAAGGAGGTAAATCTAGTGGTTCTGGAACTTATTTCTTCACAACATCTCCTTCTAGATTTGCATGGCAGTTTTGACACTTTGAAATGCTTCTTAGATCCAAGAATGTGACAGGCACAGAGTAGGTATTCTACAAATGTATGTATATATATGTATACATATTATGTTTTCAGAGATATTTTATATGTATTATATATAATACAGATATATTTATATATAGCATGTATAGGTATATGTTCTATATATGAAATATAAAGATGGATTTATAAAATAAAATCCATCCATATATAAATCCACATATATAAAATAAAAGAATTAATAAATATAAGAATTGTGTGTATGTTAACATTAATAAGAGCTGACAGGTTTATCCTCACATAGCTTTGGGAAATTTGTTGTGTGCCCATTATACAGATGAGGCTATTGAAGTCCAAGAAGAGGAAACTACTTCTCCAAACTAGTCTTAGAATTGGAGTCAGGTTCCTTCCCACCTGCCCCTTGTTATTATTATTATTTTTAAATTTATGGTTCTTCTAAAGAAGTGACTGTTCATTGTGTGTGATCCTTAATTCCTTCCACAATTTTACCCATAATATAAAGGTGCCTAATGGCAACAAAGCTCTATTTCACCTGAAATACGTGGAGGTCATCACTATCTAATTGCTAAATTAACCCAGCTAAATATAATTTTCAACTATCACTCCGAAAGAGACTCTAGCATTGGTTCTACTGCTTCTGAGTAGAACATTTTCTGTACCCAGCACCTAGGTGGAGAATGCTGGTGCTTACTTGAAAGGAGCAGCTCAAGTTTAGATTAAATGATTTTAATTGTTGGGACTGTGTCAGGATTTCAACTTGGTGTTTTTATTTGTGGACAGAGATTTGCAAGAAGTTCCCTATACCTTCAGACCATTTTAATTCTAAAAAGATGTTAAATTCACTCAGAATATTCAAACTGAAAGATAATCCTTAGAGATGATCTAATTTTTAAAAAATTTATATTATTTAAATTCAATTAATTAACATATAGTCTTGGATAAATATCAGGTGATTGCAAATCCAAATTCCAAAGCAGTAATGGAAACTTATTAGTGCTTAATTATATGATGATCACCCAGTTAATTCAGAATAAGTTCTTATTTTTTGTTCACAAAATGAAATAGAAAATTTAAAAAAAATTTTAAAAAATTATATTTTTTTAGTTAAATGTTAATTAGCTTCAGAGGTAGAGTTCAGTGATTCATCAGTTGTATATAACACCCGGTGCTCATTATGTCACGTGCCCTCCTTAATGTCCATCACCCCATTACCCCGTACTCCCACCCTCTCCCCTCCAGCAACCCTCAGTTTGTTTCCTACAGTTAAGAGTCTCATAGGGTTTGTCTCCCTCTCTGATTTTGTCTTGTTTTATTTTTCCTTCCCTTCCTCTATGCTACTCTGTTGTGTTTCTTAAATTCCACATATGATCGAAATCATATGATAATTGTCTTTCTCTGAGTTATTTCAGCTAGCATAATACCCTCTAGTTCCATCCACGTCATTGCAAATGACAAGATTTTTTTTTGATGGCTGAGTAATATTCTATTGTATATCTATGCCACATCTTCATTCATTGAGATGGTCTCATTTTGCATCTTTATTCTACAAATGCATAAACCGAGACCAGACCAGAGATTTTTGAAAAGTTATCAAAGCTTACACAGAAGGTTGCTAACGGTCAAATCTAGCCATTTAATGGGAGATTTGAAACTCCAACTTAGTTGTGGTTCCAGGTCTTGTGCTAGAATGACCAACTCCGTTCTTATTTGCCTAGGACTTTCCCAGTTTTGAAGCTGAAAGTCTTGTGCCTCAGAATCCCCTAAGTCCTAGGCAAATTGGAATAGCTTTTTACCCTGCCCTGTGTCTGCCCCAAGGTGTCAGTTCCTTATTTCACTGGCATAGATGGAAAATGGGCAGCCACATGGTGTGGTTGTTGGTAGTATTCTAGACCCAGGCAGACGATTCCAAGTGCTCCAGTTTGACTGTCTGGGATGGAGGAAAAACTCAACAAACATTTGTCGCATCAGTGAATGGATGGATGCATGCCCCTCGAAGTAGGAATATTGGGAGTCTATTTTCAATCATTGTCGTTCTAATCCCATCAAGAGGGTATCAGTGATTTTTTGCTTTTAACCTGCCCAGATTGTGTTCTGGAAAAGAGTAAGCCCCGTGTAGCCTAGAGAGCTGCTGTTTTGCAGGCGACCCTTCCCAAGGTGTTTTGCACAATGTTTTTGAACTTTCTTGCCAATACTTCAAGAAAAGTGACACAAAGGAGAGAAAGCAAAGCTATTATAATGAGAAGTGACAGGAAGGCAGCTCCCTCATAGGGGTTGTCAGGGAAAGAATTGTTGAATAATTCAAATAACAGATTTAGGTATTTGAAGCCATTTCGCATCCCAGCTTTGGAAACGTCTGTGGAATAGTTCTAGACTAGAATGATCCAAGACTGGATTTCAGTGAGGCCCAGGCAGCAGTTTGAAGGATCAAGCTCCTTCAGGTCGCTGGGGGAAATAACCATGGTTTGAGGTCACTCATGAAATTTTCTGGTTTGGCAGGCCCTAGTTGCTTCTCCCTTGCTGCAGGAAAATGTAGCCAAGGCTGGCATTCCATAGGTCTTTGGGTACAAAATATGCTGAGCTTTCTCTCGGATAGATCAGTAATTTTTATGGCAGCTGTTCCAACATTTCCTCTGGTGGTTCTTTGTTTCTTTGTGGCTGTATCTGGGCATGGATCGAGGTAGGAACTGGCTGTGAAACTCGTGCAGGTTATGAGTCAGGTTAAAGTAATCTGGCTCCATTTAAGGAATTTCTGCAAAAGTTTAGAGATCATAAATGGTGAAAGTTATATTTTTGGATAATCTGTGAAATTCGTTTATCCATATTATCCCTCGCCTTGTTATCACAGGTCACTGAGGGTTGGCTATACTTGTCCCTTATCTGCCCCAAGAGGAATCAGGGAGGATTTACTATCTCTTCCCACTAAATTCCTGACCATATGTATATCAATTTGCCAAGCAGCCTCACATAGGCTTGGGGACATCCCTGAGAGATGGGCCTGTCATAAGACTGTTTCATAAGTGCTTATTATTACAAATGCCACCTCACATGTGATAAGCTTTTGCCTTTTTTTCAGGGTAATTTCACAGGTATTTCATTTTTATCCACAAACTCTTCAAGGGAGGTAAAAGTGGCATTAATATACCCATCCTCTACAGATAAGATAACTGAGCAACAGAAATGAACTGATTTTTCAGAAGCTCTTCTTGTCAGAGCTGGTCTGGGAACCCAGGTCCCCAGTCATCCAGCCCTGTTTGCCAAGTTTCATGTGGGGATCAAGAATTTAAAAGTTCACCCTTTTCCACTCTTGTTTTCAAGCCCCCCCTAATATTACCAATTGAGTGGCAACCATTTGTTGAGATGGATGGGAAGGAAGCTCTTTGTTGGACATTCTTACTGGAACAGTCCATCAAACTGAAACAAAGACTAGCTTATTTTAAATCTGAAGAGTAAACGACTACCCAAATTAAGCTAAAGAGCTTGTTTTCATTAAACACTTCTGGATTCTGGTCACTGTGATCAATGCTTTCTATACATTATCTTCAGTAATGCTTTTGAGGTGTTTGTGGGGTGCCTGTTTTAAGATTAACGGGCTACTAAAGTGAAAGGGGTTGGAAATGACATGGTTTGAGTACAAATACATATTTGTACAAATACATATATTCTCAACTGGAAAGATAATTCAGTTTAAATAAAATTAGTAGACATTACCCAAGAGCTCCTCATTCTACTGGCCACTGAATGAAACATAATCCCCTTCCTCAAGGACTTTGTGGTCCAGTGAAAGAGAATACTAATTAAAATATGGCTTAAAAGACAATGGAGGGGGGATGCCAGTGTGCCTCAGTCAGTTAAGTATCTGATTTGGGCTCAGGTCATGGTCTCAGAGTCTGGGATGGAGCTCCACATCAGGCTCCCTGCTCAGCAGGGAGTCTCCTTCTCCCTCTGCAATGACCCCTCCCACCCCCAACCCCAGGTCATGTTCTTTTTCTCTTGCTCACTCTCTACCTCAAATAAATAAATAAAATCTTAAAAAAAAAAAAAAAAAGACAATGGAGGGCCATGCATGGGTTAGAAATAGTTCACAAGAAGGTAGATGTCATAGGAACCATGTTTGTTATTCATGGCCACAACCCCAGAACTTAGTTGTTTCTTAGAGTTGCTGAGGAAAAAAAAGTGAGTGAATGAACAAATCGATGTTCTAGGGAAGCATGTTGGAAAGAGAATTGAACTGTTCTAAAAGGCTTGGAAAGGTTTCATGGGTGGTGGTTGAGCTTCATATTAAACGATGAGTAGGATGTCACTATATAAAGTTAGGAGTTCCTGGAAGAGAAAAGAACTAACAAAAGAAATGTTTGCAAGTGCACAGAGCATTGGGGAATGCAGAGGTGACAAATAATAGGCCTTGTGGATGGGTTCTAGAAGGCCAGAAAGGTTGAGGGGGAAGTTTGAGAGGTGCTACTGGACTTACTGGACAGGGAGGAAGTACCAAGCTAGGGCTTTAGATTAGTTTGTGCTATAAGGAGCCATCATATATTTTTCAGTGACAGAGCAGGCTTCAATTTGTGCTTCAGTAAAACCACCTCTTGCTTCTGTGTGTAGGAGAGATTGGAGGTGGAAAGGGCCTGGGGTCAGACCAACCACTTGCCCAGTTAAGAGGTAATGAGATCCTTAATTGCTTTTTCAGCAGTAATGGGGGAGAGAGTTGCAGGAGTAGATTGCAAAGTCATTAGAGAAGTAAAATGGGTGGGGTTTGTTGACTCATTAGATGTGGGTGGGGAGGAGAGGGCAATGGTAGGGATTACTAAGGTTGCTAGTCAGGCATTTGGGTGGATACACCAAAATTGCACATTTACATAGTCTGTAGGTTTCTGAAAAGCCCAATGATTTTAAACCCTGCCAACTAGGTAGGGAACTCTTATATTAGAAGTGCAATTTCAATCCCAAACTCATGAGTATTTCTCTTACAGCTTTGTTGTCTTTGATTTCTGTCAGCACATATTAAAAAAGGGTCAAGATAATGCCTCTTTTCATTTTGTGAAGGAATCAGAGATGATAGCAATTTTTGTTTTGACATTTGCACAGTTTAGGCATGCCTCATAACTAGCTTTTCGGGCTTCAATAAGTAATGCAGTGACCAGAAGCTCCAAAATGAGATTTAGAAATTTCCAAATGATACTCAATTAAAAAGTGTTCCAGGCAAAAAAGCAGCAAACCTTGCTTTGAAACGTGCTCACAGTTCCATTTCCCTAAGATAAGGAGGGAGCTGCAACTGCAGGCAGATGCTAATGCTAAAAGCATTTGACTGCAGCTGTAATTATGGACAAGTAAACTATGAACCAGAATTAGGATTATTAGCAATTATATCATATGACTCAAGGCATGATGGGTTCATGGGTTTCTGTCAACTCTTTTGCTTGAGGCATACAGATAGATAGAGTACCAGGCTTACAAAATTCAGCACTGGAGAATAGACTGGGAAAAAATTTGCCTTCATGAGCTTCTCGAAAATATAAAATTCGGTTTGTCGAAGGACGATTAGTTGATCACCCTGGATCTTATCATTAAGGCCGCATTGAGTAAATGAGAAACTCAGAGTCATAAGACCTTAAGTTAGGATGAATTTCAAAGTTAATTTGTTTAATTCATTTTACTAAGGAAACTGAGGCTCAGAGAGAGAGAAAGAAACTTGCCCATAGTCACATAATTGGTTGATCGTAAAACTGGAATGAAGGGGTGGGCGTTCTAGATTGGGGAAGTATAAGCTTTGTCCAAAATGATTTATCAAGTTTTATAAAATGTACTTAATGCACATGTGTGTGACTGCTGCTGGCATGGTTTATTATTATTATTATTAACTGTGGTAAAAAAATACAGTATGGGCTCTATCCTCTTAAAATTTTAAGTGCACAATATAGTACAGTATTTTTAACTACATGCACATTGCTGTCTAGCAATCTCTAGAACGTTTTCATTCTGCATGATAAACTCTAACCATTGAAACCAATTCCCCATTACCTCCTCCCTCCAGCTCCTACCAACCACTATTCTACTTTTTGCTTCTGTGAGTTTGATGGCTTTGGATACATCATAGAAGTGGAATTTTGTAGCATTTGTCTTTTAGTGACTGGCTTATTTCACTTAGTGTAACGTTTTCAAATTTCGTTCACATTTTAACATGCATCAGAATCTCCTTCCTTTTTAGGGATGAGTAATCTTCCATTGTACGTATGTACATTTTCTTTATCCATATGTATGTCATTGGACATTTAAGTTGCTTTTATCTCTTGGCTAATGTGCATAATACTGCAATGAATGTGGAAACGCAAATAACCTCTTCAAGACTCTGTTTTCAATTCTTTCGGATGAATACCTAGTAGTGGGATTTCTGGATTATATGGTAGTTCTATTTTTAATTTTTTGAGGAGTGTCCATACTGTTTTCTATAGGAACTGCACCATTTTGCTCCACTAACAATGCATGAGGATTCCAATTTCTTCACATCCTTGCCAACACTTGATGTATGTATGTTTATAATGGCCAATCTAACAGATTGAGGTGAAATCTCATTGTGGTTTTAATTTACATTTCCCTGATGATAAGTGGTGTTGGGTACCTTTTCAGGTGCCTTCTGGCCATTTGTAAGTCTTCTTTAGAGACATGTCTACTCAAGTCCTTTGCCCATTTTTAAATTGAGCTATTAGTTCTTTTGCTACTGAGCTGGAGAAGTTCCTCATAAATTTTGGAGATCAATCGCTGATCAGATATATGGTTTGCAAATATTTTCTCCTATTCCAGAGGTTGCCTTTTTATTGGGTTGATTATTTCTTTTGATGACTAGAAGCTTTTGGGTTTGATGTAGCTTTTTGGTTTTATGTATCTAGATTCGCTTTTGCCGCCTGTGCTTTCGGAGTTATATTGAAGCTATCATTGCCAAGGCCAATGTTATAAAGTTTTACCTCTATGTTTTCTTCTAGGGGTTTCATAGTTTCAGATCTTACATTTCCATTTTTAATCAATTTTGAATTAACTTTTGTGTGTGGTGTAAGATAAGAGTCCAATTTCATTCTTTTGCATGTAGATATCCAGTTTTGGCAACATCCTTTGTTAAGGAGAATATCCTTTCCTTTTCCTCATTGTATATTCTTGGCACCCTTGTTGAAGATCAGTTGTGGAGTACATACAGAGATTTATTTCTGGACTCTACTCTTTTGTTGGCCTGTACATTTGTCTTTATGCCAGTGCCATAGCATTTTGACTACTGTAAGTTGAAGTCAGGAAGTATGAGGCTTCAGCTTAGTTTTCCTTTCTCAAGATTTTTTCTGCTTTTCAGAGTCTTTGTGGTTCCATATAAATTTTAGGATTGTTTTTTTCTATTTCTGCAAAAAATGCCATTGGATTTTGATAGGGTTTGCACTGAAACTGTAGACCATTTTGGGTAGTTTAAGAAAATTAAATGTTGTATTCCATCAACTTAGGGTGTCTTTCCATTTATTTGTGTATTTAATTTCTTCCAGCGATGTTTTTTAGTTTTCAGCATAGAAGCTTTTCACCTCAATGTTTACATTTATTCCTATTTTATTCTTTTGATGCTATTATAAATGGAGTTACTTTCTTAATTTTCTTTTCAAATTGTTTGTTGTTAATGTGTGGAAATGCAACTGATTTCTGTGTGTTGTCTTTGTATCCATCTACTTTGCTGATCTAAATTGTGTGTGTGTGTAATCTTTAGATGTGAGATATGAGAATGTGTCATCTGCGAATAGGGATAATTTTACTTCTTCCTTTCTGATTAGAATGTCCTGTATTTCTTTTTATTGTCCTATTTCTGTTTATGAGTTCAGTAAATTGTTGAATAGAGGTGATAAGAGTGGGCATTCTTGCTTCATTTCTGATTTTAGAGGAAAATCTTTCACCTTCTTACTATTGAGTATGGATATTAGCTGTTAGGTTCCCATATATGGCCTTTGTTATGTTGAAGTGCATTGCTTTCATACCCAATTTGTTGAGAGTTTTTATCTTGAAAGTGCATTGAGTTTTGTCAAATGCTTATTCTGGATCTGTTGAGATGATCATGTGATTTTTATCCTTCATTCTGTTGATGTGGTGTATCACACTGATTGATTTTTCATATATTGAACCATCCTTGCATCTTAGGGATAAATTCCACTTGGTCATGGTATATGTGTTGTTGAATTTAGTTTGCTAACATTTTGCTGGGAGTTTTTACATCTAAGTTCATATAGTGGATTTTTAAAAATCCATCCAACTACTCTATTTCATTTGATTGGAGAGCTTAGTCTATCTACATTTAAAACAATTACTGATATGGAAACACTATTACCATTGTGTTAAGTTTTCTATCTGTATTGCACCCCCCTCCTTTTTTTAAGAGAGAGAGAGCACACACACAAGTGCAGGGTGAGGGGAGGGGCAGAGGGAGAGAATCTCAAGCAAGCTCTATGCCCAGTGCAGAGCTTAAAGCAGAGGGCTTGATTTTACAACCCTGAGATCATGACCTGAACCAAAATTAAGAATCAGATGCTTAGCCAACAGAACCACCCAGGCACCCCAGTATTGAAACTTTTTTGTCACCCTTAGTTTTTCTCTTACTGTCTTCTTTTGTGTTTTGTGGTTTCTTTGTTTTGTTTTGTTTTTGTTTTTTGTTTTTTTGTTTTTTTTTTTTGATAGTGGCATGCTTTGATAAAAGTTCTTTTGGTTATAACAATCTATTTTAAGATGGTAACAACTTCAACTGCTTACAAAAATTCTGCTCATTCCTCCCCTCCCACAGCTTCAGAAAGACTACTGGCTGAATGACTACTGCCCAAAGCCTTTACATTGCCCTTATCATTGGAACAACTATCTTTTTGCTGGGCTTTTGCCATAGCCTCTTTGCTTGTCTTCCTGCTGTACTCTCTATTCCTCTCTCCCCTACTGGCCTCCCTTCCTTGCCAGTTATTCTCTCTACACAGCAGCCAGAGGGGTCCATCTAATACTACGTCAGATTATCTCATTCATTCACTTATACCTACCAATGGTTTTATATCCCATAGGGAAAAAAAAAAAAGCCAAGGTCTTTCCAGTGTTTTACAGGTCTCTGTATAACCAGCTCCTGACACCTCACCCTTGAGGTCACTCAATTCTGGTGACATTGGCTGTTTTGCTATTACGTGGTCATGCCTAATGCACTTCCTCCTTAGAACCCCTGTATTCACTGTTTCCTTTCCCCGGGAATGATCCTTCCCATATCCGCATGGTTGGCTTTCTCACTTCCTCCACATTTCAGCTCCAATATTGGCTTTCCTGGCCACCCTGTATAAATAAAAATTCTCTGTATCTTCTTCATAATTTCAGTTTCCTCCATAGCTATTGTGATTCTCTAGTCTAACATTATTATTGTTGTTCATGTTATTATTATTTGGTAGTTTGTTCTCACAGAGAGTGCAAACTTTATGAGGTCTAGTATTTTTTTTTTTTTAATTACATTTATTGCTGTAGCCCCAGTGCTTAGAACAGTGACTGGCTTCCAATAAACATTTAATCCCTCAATAAATATTTGCTGAGTAAATGAATGAAAATACTAACCTGTGGGTGCAGTTGGATATAAACTGAGGGAACTCAGGGGAAAGCAGCTGGGTGTCAGGTTTCCAAACAGTAAGAAATTTTTGTTGATTTTAATTGTCGTTAATGTTCCCGTCTTACTACTTGCAACCTATTTGGAATCTGGAGAAGAGGAAGCATGGTGAGTGGCTTCAACTATTTGAAGGTATTGTTGGTGGAAGAAGCAGTGAAGTTATTGCATGGATTCCAAAGACCAGAACCTCAACTCACAGGAAAGGAGGTACAGGGAGACATGTTTCTTAAGCAAAAAGAAGAGACGATTCTTTAACCATTTGTACTTTCATGTAATGGACCACTTTGCCACAGGTAGTGAGTTCCCCATGGCCAGAGGAGATCAAAATGAGGCTAGATAAGTGGTTAGTGGGAGGTGGAGGTGATATCCAGAACCTTTGGGATTTCTTTAAACTTTGAAATTCTGGAATTTTACAAACATGAGGGGGAAGCAAGAGGGTTTGTAACAGAGTGGCTTACTATAGTATGATGGTTATTTAATGTATATTATCTACTATAACAATGTTTCATAGCTGGAGAATATTTCCTTACTTGGAAAAATAAAAAAAAAGAGCAAATATCTGATGTTGGACATTTCAATTTTCCCCATTAAAAAACAACATTAGTCCTGCATCGGCCCCTGCCCTGGCTGGATATCCTGGCAGCAGTGGTCTGGGGGACCCTCAAGGACAACACCTAAGAATGGGCACAGGCTCAGGCAAAATTGAGAGTGAGTCTCTAAAAGTCTTCCATTTTTGGTTAAACCCTTTTCTGTGTTAAATATTGTACATCCAATGGCTAAGTCCCAAATCTACTGTGATGGAATAATGAGGAGAAGGTATTTGGGGCCTCCAATTTTTCCCATATCACCAATATTCAAACAATCACTGGGTTTTATTTTGTTTTGTTGTTGTCAAAATGAAGATTCTAATATGGTATGTCTGGTATGGGGTCTGAGTTTTGGTATTTCTAACAAGCTGTTGAGGGCAGCTGACCATTGATGAATAGCAAGGTCCTAGTTCATATTCCTTAAGGGACTGTTTATGAAATTGCCTCTTTTTCAAGTCAGAGGCAGCAGATCTCATCCCAAAACATTCTGAATCATTATAATGTTTACTGTGCATCAAGAAAAGCAATGACAAGTGCTTACTAATGAAAATAAGCTGCTGAAAGGAACTGCCAATTAGATAGAAACAATTCAGCTTGCATCTCACTATCAAGGACAAAATTAATCATGCATGGTATTTCCAATAAAAAAAGTGCTTTAAGTAAATTATTCAGTATTTATATTTTGTAGTGGTGCATGCTTAATAAAAATTAGTGGTGAAAGTGGGCAATTATAGTATATTATTGGCGTCACCCAGAATCTAGCCCTGTTTTGTGAGTCTTGGTGCATGAAAAATCCTGATGCTCCTGTGGAAGGAACAGACACTTTCAATACGTTTTCTCTGTGGCTTTCCAAGATGTGGTTGGGCTATTTGCAATTACTTCACTCAGTCTCTTTGATTGGTAAAAGTGCATGCTCTCAGGAAATCCTGGGCTCACCTCTATCCTAGTGGTGAACCACAATATGTGGCAATTGCCTTTTTATTTGTCTGTTTCTCCCACTCTGTCCAGGGAATGACAGGGGCAATATCCTGCCCAAAGCACAGACAAATATCAGGGAATGATATACCTATCTTTTAGATGAAAGAATCAAACCTCATTTGGAAAGAAGCTCCATCTGAGCGCCCCAGTCCTGTATTGGTTGCACAATAAATCTCGCTAAATCTTCCTCCACTTACCATTCTTCTTGCACCTGCTCTGAGGTGGCCTCTAACACAAGGCCTAAGTCTTTGCCTTCTCACCTCATGTGGGCATTAAACAAGGAGATTATATATTAAAATACTTTGAAAACTGAAAGACAAATCTGAGAAAGAAAAACAATGACAATCCTTGTGATATGTGTGTGTGTGTGTGTGTGTGTGTGTGTGTGTGCACGCAAGTATATGCATTTTTAGATGTTAAGAAAATACTGTGAAAGTCTCCATCGTGAATACACTATGTAGCTGTTGTAAGCCCAAGAAAAAGACCTAAATATTAGAGCGGATGATTATATATTGGATGGCAAAAAAAAAAAAAGGCTATTTTACAACCACTAAGTTAAATCTGCCTTTCACATTAAACACTAAAGTAAACAAACAAACTGATTGGCTTACCTAAAGAAATATTAACAGATGAAACAAGAAAATATCTAAAAGACAATATGAGTAAATGTATTTTTGATGTTGGAGTAGCAAAGGCATTTCTTTAAAGATTTTTTTTTTTTTTTTATTTGACAGACAGATCACAAGTAGGCAGAGAGGCAGGCAGAGAGAGACAGGAGGAGGCAGGCTCCCTGCTGAGCAGAGAGCCCGACGCAGGACTGGATCCCAGGACCCTGAGATCATGACCTGAGCCGAAGGCAGAGGCTTTAACCACTGAACCACCCAGGCGCCCAAGGCATTTCTTTAAAAAGAAAGAAAAATAAAAAAGGAAAAAGGAATAGATTTGAATATATAAAAATTGAATACTGAATTAAAGTAATTTGAAACATATTTTCATGTTTGAGACAATGTTGGTAAATTTCTACTGTTGAAAAGCATGAAATAGTCACTCTCATATTTTGTTGGGTGGATGGTGAAATGTACTTTTATTGCAGGAGTGCAATTTGACCAAAATAGATCAAAAGGCTATAAGGTTTACATACTATTTGTCACAGCAGTTTAATTTCTAAAAACTGATCTTGAGAAGATTGTTACAGATGTAGGAAAATATTTATTTTTTAAGAAAATAATTAAAAGAAATTAAGTATTCAACAATAAGGGGTTGATTAAGAAAGCATCATGCAGCCATGTGATGAAATACTATTCAGCCATTAAAATGATGAATAAGAATATTTAATAATAAGGAGAAATACTGACGACACATTGTTAAGAAAAGTAGATCAAAAAGCTGTTCAGAAAATGTGGTTCCCTTGTTCATTTTCTGTTCAGATGATCTATCCATTGATGTAAGTGGGGTGTTAAAGTCTCCTACTATTAGTGTTATTTTCAATTAGTTCCTTTATGATTGTTATTAATTTTTTATATATTTGGGTGCTTTCATGTTGACTGCATAAATATTTATAATTGTTATATCATCTTGTTGGATTGTCTCCTTTATGATTATATAAAGCCCTTCTTTGTCTCTATTTTATAGTCTTTGTTTTAAAGTCTACTCTGATATAAGTAAGGCTACTCCAGCTTTCTTTTGACATCCATTTGTGTGATAAATATTTTTCCACTCTCTCACTTTCAATCTGCAGGTGTCTTTAGGTCTAAAATGAGATTCTCAAAGACAGCATATAGATAGGTCTTGTTTTTTAATCCTTTCTGACACCCAATGTCTTGATTGGTGCATTTGATCCACTTATGCTCAAAGTACTTATTGATGGAATGTATTTATTGCCATTTTATTATTTGTTTTGTTGTTATTTCTGGAGATTTTGTCTTACCCTTTCTTGTCTTTGTAACTTTTGGTCTCTCCTTTGCACTTAAAGAGTCCCCTTTAATATTTCTTGCAGGGCTGGTTTAGTGGTCACAAACTCCATTAGTTTTTGTTTGTCTGGAAAATTATTTATCTTTCATTCTATTCAGAATGGTAGTCTTTCTGGATAAAGTATTCCTGGCTACAGATTTCCCCATTCAGCATGTTGCATATTTTGAGTCACTGCATTCTGACTTGCTAAATTTCTGTTGAGAAATCTCCAGCTAGCCTTATGGATTTTCCCTTGTAAGTTAAGGATTACTTTTGTCTTGCTGCTTTTCAGATTTCTTTCTTTATCACCATATTTTGCAAATTTAATTGTAATATGTCTAAATGGGTAGGATATTTATCCTAAATTAATGGTGGTTATCTCTCAGTTTAGGGAGTAGGAGTAATTTTAAATTTCCATTGATGCTTTTTGTATTTTTATATTTTCTTCAATAATCATATTTTACTTTTGAATCAAAAAGAAGCATTAATAACAGAAAAAACCTCTTACAGATGAAGGAATTGTTGTAATTATTAAGAATGAACAAATGCCAATATTAACAACTGTACTAGTTAAAATCACATTCACCAGGTCCTGTTGTCAATTATTCTTTTTCTCTGTTAACAAAATCACATGAAGAAACATATTGAACAATATTTGAGTAGTACAGAAAAAATGACTTTTACTGGTGATAGGCCAAGTTATGCTGTGATAACAAATGACCCTAAACCTCTGTGTCTGGAATATAAAGACTTATTTCTCATTCAGGATACATGTATACTATAGGTCTTTGGATGGGAGGAAGAGTAGGAGATCTGCCCAACTTGGTCTCTTAACAGATCTCTACCTTAACTGTTTCCGATGCTGCGACAGAATCAGAATGTAGGAAAATCTCACATGTCTCAGAAGTAACATATAGTTTTGCTTACAACTCATTTGCCAGAACTAGTTAGGTGGCTCCCTCCAGCACAAGTGACCAGGAAGATGGAGAATCTGGAATATTTGGCAAACAGTATTAATGACTTCCACCCTCTTCTTTCTTAATCTGGGCAGGTGGGTTTAAAACTAAAATTTGAAGGCTAGGAGGGTTGTGAGCTGGCAATTACCATGCTTAGGCTAAAAGGATTAACATGAGCAAAAGAACAGGGATGAGACAGGGAAAATACTGAACACATTTTGAAAGAAGCTTAAAAAACGCCCTGCATTTCTTTTTTCTCACTGTGATTAACATGGAATTCTGAAAGTTGTTCTTTGATAATGTGAAATTATTCTGTGATTACAGTCGAAAATTGTACAGTAGTGTTTTTTTTTTATTGTTGTTGTGTTGTTTTTGTATTTTAAAAGATGCTTCTTTTCCCATGCCCACCAACAGGATTAGATAACCTTTAATCTGGTAGCCATTAGATTAACTCTCTTCAATGAAAGAATAAACCTGAATTCAAATCTTGCCTCTAAGTTATCTGGGTGACTGGTACACCTTGCATTTTTTTCTATAAGAAGATTAAACAAGATATTTTCTTTTATTATTATTATTATTATTTTTAAGAAATACCAGCTGACCTTTATTAACTGGACAGCCTGCAGCTGCTGTTATTTTTTTTTTTTTTAAGATTTTATTTATTTATTTGACAGACAGAGATCACAAGCAGGCAGAGAGGCAGGCAGAGAGAGAGAGGGAAGCAGGCTCCCCGCTGAGCAGAGAGCCTGATGTGGAGCTCGATCCCAGGATCCTGGGATCATGACCCGAGCTGAAGGCAGAGGCTTTAACCAACTGAGCCACCAGGCACCCTTAAACAAGTTATTTTCTAATATTCCTTTCAGCTCTAAAATTCTGTTTTCTAAGTGCCTTTATTCTATATCTAGTAAGAAAATATCCCAGATTTTTGCATCTATCCTGTGATTCAGAATTAGTTAAATGCATCCACTGGTAAATTAGAAAGTAAAAGGTTTCAATGTCATTTCTGATATGTAGCTTTTCATCTAGGTCTCTAGTTTCTTCATCTTTAAAGAAAGAGATTTTGATTTCTGGGCCACTACAGCCCTCACAGATTAAAAATTTTGTATCCCATGAATAATGGAAAGAATACTAATAAAAACTAACTGGATTTTGTACCTTTTTATGGGATATGTAGTTTTCCAAGTAATTTCTTGGGATTATCCATTTGTTATGTGCTGAATTGTGTTACCCCCAAAATTCATATGTTCAAGCCCTAACCCCAAGTATATGCAGAATATGACTGTATTTAGAGAGAAGTTCTTTAAAATGGGTATGTTAGGGGGCTCCTGGGTGGCTCAGTGGGTTAAGCCTCTGCCTTCGGCTCAGGTCATGATCCCGGGGTCCTGGGATTGAGTCCCACATCAGGCTCTCTGCTCAGCAGGGAGCCTGCTTCCCCAACCCCCCCATCTGTCTCTCTGCCTGCTTGTGATCTCTCTTTCTGTCAAAGAAATAAAAATAAAATCTTAAAAAAAAAATGGGTATGTTAGGGTGAACCCTAATCCAATATGACTGGTGTCTTTACTAACAAGAGATGGTGGGGAAAGAGGGAGAGAGAGAGAGTGCACAAGGAAGCATGTACATGGACACAATGAGAAATGACCATGTGAGCACACAGTGAGAAGGTGACCATCTGCAAGTCAAGGAGAGAGGCCTCCACAAAAACCAAATCTGCTGGCACCTCCAAAACTGAAAGGAAATAAATTTATGTTGTTTAAGCCAATTGTTATGGCAGCTATGGCAAACTAATACGTCATGTAATACCTATGCAAATCCTGAGTTTCATACTATTTTCTTATCCACACTTAGAGATGGGGACACTGAGTGAAGTGAAGTGACTTGTAAAATTGATGTAGGTAGCTTATGGTCCTAATTACCTTAGTTGAAACAATGGAAATAGAAGTGAAGTAAGAAAGCAAATATTTCACCTAATAATAACTAACATTTGTTGGACTTTTGGCAGCATAATTGTATACATTTTATAAGAATGCATTTTGTCATAACAATAGTCATTAACTACTACTGTGTAACAAAGTATCACAAACATAGTTGCTTAAAACAATGAACAGTTATTACCTTACAGTTTTTTTTTTTTTTTTTTTTGGTTCAGGAACCCAGTCACATCTTGGCTGGGTGCCTCTTACTTAGAGTCTCTCACAAAGCTGCATTAAAGTGTCAACTGGGACTAGAGTCCTCAAAGTCTTGACTGAGTCCAAGCTTATTTAAATGACTGTGGAAGGGATTTAATTCTTTAAAGATTATTGTACTGAGAGTCTCAGGTCCTTGATGAGTGTTGGCCAGAGGTCCTCCTCAGCTCTTTGCTATGTGTAACTCTCCATATTGTATCTCTAAACATGGCAGCTGGCTTCCATTAGAAAAAGTGAGAACAGGGAAGAGGGAGAGACAGAAATCTCAGTCTTTGTATAACCCAATCTCACAAGTGACATCTGTCACTTTGCCATTTTCTACTCATTAGAGGCAAAGCAGTAGGTCCAGTCTACCGTCAAGGAGAAGGAATTACACAAAAGCTTGATTACCAGAAAGTGGAGGTGGTGGTTACCTACCACCAATGAGCAAACAGAGGCATGGAAATGTTAAACAAGTTGCCCAAAGTCAAACAGAGTCAGGATTTGAGCTCAGTTGGTTAACTCCAGGGCCTAGGCTTTTTAGCTTTATGTGATAATGCTCACTACACATAGCAGATAAAACATTAGCAAATATGTCTTAAGACCTCTTTAGACTAGAGGTGACAGGCCAAATCCAGAGTCATGCTGTACTATATAAAATCAGTTACAGTGTTTTGAGGGCTGAGGGGTCCATTATTTATGTCAAGGTTAGCAAAATATTTTTTGTAAAGAGCCATATAGCATTTTAATTATTGTAGGCCATATGGTTTCTATTGCAACTATTCAACTCTGCTACTAAGCATGAAAATAGCCATAGATATTAGCTAAAAGAGTGGGCATGGCTGTGTCCAAATATAATTTTGTTCACAGGAATAGGTAGCAGGCTGGATTTAGCCTGCATACTGTTGGGTGCTATCTCCTGGTCTGAATCACTGTAGACACTGTAGGTGGATCAAGGAATCCTTAACGTTGTAAAATCTAGTGTTACTTGTGTTGAGATCTCATGAGTCACTGAACCAAAAGACGGATCAGAAACCATTTTGAAGCAGTAGAAATAGAAAAAGCTGATGTGTTTTTCTATGGTCCCTATGTTAAACACCCCTGGAATGCATTCAGCCATCACCATTCCTTGCACCTTGAATGACTCGTTTGAACCCGAGGAAAGGAAAACTTCCTGAATATGCCTTCTGGCTTTCATTCTGTTGTATTCTGGCTAATTATTTCTTCTTTCTGCCTGAGTTCTCTTTCTTTCTTATCAACTTCCTGTTCCTAAGCCCAGTATTTTTCAGGTTGTTGGCAACTTCCTGTGATTCCAAGTCTTCCTTTGTAGTTCCCGTTATGCTCTCTCAGGTGAAGGGGCTCCATGGCCTCTGGGAATTTACATACAATTGTTAAGTTCTCTCATTCCTGAACATTTTCTCATTAAGTAAATACTTGGAAACTCCACGAGAAACCCTATGTGGGGACTCTTCATAGAAGTTTCCTGAAGTCAAAAGCAACCTGGTAACAATGTATAGCCTTAAAATTGATCTTCACTTAGACTTTCAAAATGTAGTTTACAATGTGAAATACTTATACCAGGATGGCATCAAATAGCCAACCAGCAATTCTATTTTTAGTATGCTTTCTTTCTCAGTGGAGAAAATTATCTTCTAGGGAAAAAACAACAACAACAACAACAAATATTTGCAGCCTCTGCTTCAACCTTTATATTCTAGTGCTGGTAATAGCTTCAGTAGTTATCTGACCAGCAGTTCCCTAGCCCTTTGCCTAGGGCATTGTTAGTCTTTTATACATATTTATTTTATTTTGTTTTATTTTGTGTCTTGGACCTTCTGACACTTAATAATATAATTTACCTTGATTATACTGCAGATGGGACTCTCCCTGAGTCAATTTAAAAAATTAATGCATTTAATTTTAGCAGAAGTGTGCAACAAGACACCAGGTGACTCAGCTAAGTAAAAGAAGAGTTCCTAATTACACTTCTAAATCAAATTGTGCTCTGAGTGCCCCTCTGGGGTTAAATCCTGCAGAAGCCTAGGGTAATTGAGGATTGCTGACTCAGTTTTCCCAAACTGTAAAATGGAGGGTGGGGGGTGATCTGTATTCAACACACCCTGAGGTTTCTAAATATTTAAAATTAATATTCACTACTCTTCCTAAAGTACAGTGTTTAGAGATGCTTAGCAATGAATGAATCTCTTTTTTCTCCCCTTAGACAGTTTTCTGAATTCCATTTGGCATCACCTGCTGTTTTATTACACATTTTCTTATAATTGCTTTTGTGAAATCAGGGTTTATGGAATAAAGAAAAAAAATGACTAGTCATATCTCAAGATGTGGAATCCAGGGTGTACCCCAGCATTATTTTAGGATTATTTAAAAATGGAAGAACTGCATGCCTTTCTCTTTTCTCATAACAATGTTTCCTCATTAGGACGGATTTATTTATCAAATTTCTTTTTATGTTAGTTTGTGACATGAGAATGAATTAGAGACCTTTTCAGAGGGACTTTTTAAAATGAATAGATGTTGCTTTTTCCCCCTGTGCCATTTGTTAGTGTCACAGGGATGAAGAAAACAATTTTATAATGATTTTTCTGAGATATAGTCCTGGGAGGGGTGTGGATCATACTGTCAATAGGCCAGGTCTAATTTCCAAGTTTCAAGGAGGAAACTGTTTAATTGAGATGAAGCCTTGACTTGATCTATTTTGATGGAGATGGTGATTTAGAGGCAATTGACTTGGTTGTTGCCAAGGGTTTGAAAAACTTTCTGGCCACTCATTTGAAACAAGTTTAATCAGAAATAGGTTGGAATCTTTGAATTTTGGAGCCCTAGGTTGGGAAATCAAAGAATGAATTCAGTGGTGGGTGTGAGTTGATTATAAATGTTCTGAACTAGCAAAGTAAAAAAAAAAAAAGCATTCACCTAAAAGTTTCAAAGCATGCTACTGACTTAAAAAGTGGTCCTGATGAAGTAATTAACATTGTTTTGTAGAAACTGAAAGTGGGACACAGAGATCATATGGAATTTTCTAAATAGAAGCCTCAAGAATGGTTGAAAAGGGAATTCAAGAAAGGAAGACAATAATGGATTTTAGAACACTAGACGTTCACTATGATCCAAAAAAAATGATGCGAGTTTAAAAGGTATAAAAAGAGGTTTGGTTCATTATGGCTTGATGCCCAGATTGCAGTTCATGGACCAGCAACATCAACATCACCTGGGAGCTTATCATAAAGGCAGAGTCTTGGGTCTCACCTGAGACCTACTAATTTAAACAAAATCCTTGGATGATTTGTGTGAAGGTTCAGGTTTGGGAAGTACTACTTTAAGGTAAGACATTATGAAGATTTTCCCTTTACCAACAATGCTTTTGTAGCATAGGATTCCACTTTCAGCTCTATGCTTGGAATCACATTATTTGACTCTTGCATAAGCATAATCATGAAAATGCTGTTTTATAATTTTCATTGTGTCCATTAATATATAGACAAAGCCGGCTACACTTGAGATTAGAATTACAGAACATAATGTCAAGGAGATAAAGCTTGAAAATTAAAAATCAAAACAAAACACCAAAAATAAAATATAAAGGGTAAAGAAAGGAAAGACAGGCCAAAAAAAAAAAAAGAGTAAGTAAAGGGAATTTTCTCATATTTTATAGCAAGGAGTCAACAGATACTTGTTAAAATTGAAAATCCAGGAAACAATTTATTTGTTGTATTCAAGTTATAAAAAAATAAATATAATAATATAATCAACAAAATTTGGGAGTGAAGCAGGGAGGGAAGGTGGAAATCAGTGTAAATGAACGAAATGCTTTATCCTTCACAGTAAGGAACTAACAGGTGCTATCCAGGGTTGATAAGTCACAAAATAAAGGCAGTAGCATGTAGCAAAAATGGATGACATTAGAAAAACTCAGTTGCATGAGAAATGTCAATTTAATTTATTCCTTCAAGTCTAGTTAAATAAAACTCTAGGCTCTACCCTGACAATTTGGCAAGAATTCCATCATAGGATTCGAGATTATCCTCTCCACCCACACCATGTCTTATTAGATTGGATGGAACCCACCTCTTCCTCCCCTGGGATACATGGCTGGATTGTGTTTCCCAGACTCCTTAGCAAATGGTCCTGGATGTGTCCCTGAGTTTTGGCTGTTGGAACATAAAGGCCAGTTTCCTTCATTTCTCTTCCCTCCCTGATGACTGAATTAAGAGACCACTGAGATATGAAGAAAGAGTAGACCCATAAGAGCCTGGGTCTCTGAGTGATCATGTGAAATGCTGATTGGAGCTTCCAGAAAGACTTTACTTGAGCAAGAAATAACAATATAATAGAATTATTTTTCAATTAAAAAAAAGATTTTTAAAATTTATTTGAGAGAGAGAGAGAGAATACAACAGGGGGAGGGGCAGAGGTAGAGGGAGAAGCAGACCCTCTGCTGAGCAAGGAACCCTATGACGACATAAGGCTTGATCCCAGGACCCTGGAATCATGACCTAAGCCAAAGATAGATGCTTAACCTACTGAGCCACCCAGGTACCCAGAAATAATAAACTTCTATCTTTTGGCCTCATAAATAACAAAATTATTTTGCAATTACATTTGCCTATTTGAGTAACACAAAGATCATGGGGGTTTTACACAAGGCTGAATTTTTTGAGAAGTCACTCTTGCTTTTACTCACAAGTCATCATGGTCCTTTGATGTCAGGCATTTCACTGTTTTCATGCCATGCTAAGGTATCGACATTTTAAAATATTTTTTATTTTTTATTTTTTTGCTGAGGATGAGAAACCCAGGGACTGAGGTGTAATCTACAGAGGGAAAACCTGAGCACAAATTGCTACCCTGGGGAGCCCGGATAGAAAATGGAGGGAGAACGTACCCTTCACTCTGTGCTCTTACTGCATGCATTTAAAAAAAATAAAGTGCATATGATATTTTATGGGGTTATCATTAAAAATACTTCTCTTGTCCCTAGTCACCATAATACTTTGAAGTTCAAAGAAATCCAACAACAAGGACATAGATTTATGAGATATAAATGGAAATGAGGTGTTGAGATTCTGATTTTTAACTCAAAGTTTTCTTCTGGAGGAATCTCAACAGCTAATAACAAGGGTCAAATAAACAAATTGCAACTTAACAGAAGAACTGTACAAGAAGGGCTCTTGTCTGAGAAGGTCCTTTACTTCTCTGAGCATCAGCCTCCTACCTAGTCTGATAGTCATGCCACTCCTTGCCTCGCCTCTCCCAGGATTGCCATGAGGATCCAATTCAATTAAATTTACAGAACATTTACTTAGGACTTAGTAAGAAATTGCCATGAAAATAGAGACATAGAAATAAAAACCATACTCTACTCACATAGAGCATAATCTCTAGTGGACGGGGGAGGAAGACACATACAAAAACAAACAAGTCTAAGTATTTAAAAGAATTTTGGAAACTGTGAAATATGATCGTAAGATGTTATTAGTTTTCTCTAACATCTTTCAGCTGCAGACTTTCTAGTTGTTAAGGAGATAGAAATATTCTTAATCATGGGCCTATGTAAATCTCTTAGTTCATAATCAGATGTGAAAAAAAAAGTTGTTGCAATTCTGGTTGCTCCCAGAATGAACAAATAGTTCAGGAATGAAATTCTCTTGAGGATAAAGGGAGAAACATGTTAGTCACTTTTTTAGAATCCATGTGTTCAGTGCACCTGCCACCTTGCCCCCTCCCCTCAACTCAGTTCAGAATTAGTTTTTCTTCCTTTCCATTTAGGGGAAAGATTTAATTTTGAAATTGTGTTCTCATTTACTCCCTGAAAGAGACAGGGTAAAAAAAAGACATCATCCCTTTACCCTTTTAGGGCTTTAGCTGCTTCTTCAGGTTAGTACCAATTGAACATTTTTTAATTTTTAAGGTGACAGACCTATGTTAGGTCTTCAAGCTCATTAACTCATTCAACATCATTGAAAATGGGACAGGGAATGCAGGATGATGCAAGATGGGGTTGGACAGTGAGGGTCCCTGTGTGCTGTGTTGTGCAAACTGCTCTTTATTTTCTAGGCATTGAAATTCTTTGGAAAGTTTTGGGGGCTTATTCGTTAGGGAGATGCAAAACATGTTCATGAAAGAGATGAAAAGTTCTATCCCAAATAGGCCCCAAGAGTTGTGACTTAAAGGATATGGGTATGGATTTCCTCTCATTGTACATATTTAGGGACAGCTTGTTCAGTGCGATCACTTAGGCTCTGAGCTCTTGCTAAGCCATTCCTTTTTCATCCCCTGAGAATTGTCTTCTGCATGCTTGTAGCCCCATTAAATGCTGCATTTTGGGTTCTAGGGAAGAGGAAGAAGGAATAGAATGTGGGGAAAATATACCTTGTCTGAGCTCTCAGACATGGGAGTGGCCCATGTCACTACTACTCACTTTTCTTCAATAATAACATAACCTCATGGTTACAGCTAACTGCAGTCTGGCTGGATAGCCAAGACCTGGCCATAATTCTTTCATTAGGTATGACTATGGTGAACATCATTAATTGATTAATAGCTTGATAAACCTAAGACAAGACTTGAGGGCCATCTCATCTACTTAAGTTGGTGTGTAAAGATCCACAGATGGCACCTGCCCAATGATGCCTCCCTCAACACAATGGAGGAAAAAGTCTACTGAAGGTCTGTTCTATTCTGTTAGTGGCATGTCTGGGAATTTATAGCCTTTGTGAGACACAAGGGGGAGATTCAAGACCTCAAATCAAGAGGCTGGGAAGTGATCCAGTGTGCCATTCTTCCTACTGCCACAAAGGGACTAATAATAGTTGTTATATTACATTTATACTGTCACAATTTGTAGGGAGGGTTTGTCTGGGAAAGTCAAAATAGGTTTTTTTTTTTTTTTTTTTTTAAAGCACTCTTTTTCTTCCTTTTTTCTTTCTAAGGGTGAACCAAAGAGTGGTGTTAGCTAGAAACCTGCTGTAGTGGGTAGAAGTATTTTTCTTTTTTTGCTGATATTGTTCAGAACAGCTGTCCCATGGTAATAATATAAAGTTGACTGATTTTAGTCAGTTTTTTTGTTTACAATTTTTAAATTCTTTGTAGATAAGATAATGTACCACATTATTGCTTGCACCAGAGAAGACTTCTCACCTTTTCCCCACTCCTTGGTAAGCCACTCATTCCTTCTTCCTTCCTTCTTGTTTTCCCAGTCTCCGTAACTGACAACAAAACTCTGAAGATTTATCTATTCTCACCATCTCCTTCTCTTTTCCCATTTTTCCAAAAGCCCCAGTGGTCAGACTTTTGCTCCAACTAATTCGTCCAATTAGGTCTTGTCAAGATTACCAATGACCTCACTGTTGCTAGATTCAACTGTCTCTAGTCTCAATCCTGTCTTACTTGACTTACCAGCTTTTGTCATGCAGGTTCATTTCTTCCTCTGGAAGCTCTTGCTTCTCTTGGCTTCCATGATAGCATCCTTCCCTGAGAAGAGCTAGCTGGGCTTTCTTTAGCATTATTTTTCTTCTTGATTTTCACATGTTGGACTGTTCCAGGACTCAGTTTTTGGTCCTTTTTTTTTTTTCCATCCATACTGATTTCCTTGGTGATCTTATCTAGTCTCAGGACTTTCAATATCACATATAACCTGGCAACTCCTATGTTTCTATCACTAACCCAGACTTCTCCTGGTACTTCAGAGTCACACATCCAAATCTTCCCCTTCCATCTTCATTGAATAGAAACCTCAGATTTTACATATTCACGATCTGACTCCTCATCTTCCCTCTTCAATTGCTCCATTGGTAGTCTTCCCATCTGAGTTAATCGCAACTCTAGTTGCTCAGGCCAACAATATAAAGAATCATCTGTGACTCACCTTTTTTTTCCTTCATTACTTATATCTAGCGATTTGGAAAATTCTGGATGATCTTTTTAAATATGTACCAAAAATGTGACAAGTATTATCATCTAGTGTACTGCTATTACCAAACCAACATTATCTTTCATCTTTCAGCACTAAGTTAGAGTAGCCTTCTAGATGCTTTCTAGATTCCATCCTTTTTTCCTACACCTGTCTACACACAAAAGTGAGGGGGTAGAAGTTAGACCAAATTGATCTTCTGCTCAAACCCTTCCCTTGGTTTTCCTTTTACTCAGTAGAATTGCCAAAACCCTATGAGCTGTCTCTCACCATACCTTTCCAATCTCATTTCCCAAATTGTTTTCCCTCTGTCATTCTTTCAACCATACTTGCTTCCTTTTTATTTCTCCACTGCCCCAAGTGCTTGCATTGGCTACTCTCATTCACATTGGCAATTTTTCTTTAGATATCTGCCTGAATTTCTTGCTCAACATTTTAAGACTTCACTCAAATATCATTTCAGTGAAGCTTTTCATGATCACACTGTATAAAATGACAACATTTCCCATTTTTCTCTGCTTATGTAGTATTTGTCACCTTTTTGTGTAGTACCTACTTTGCTAGTTTTTTGTATTTATTGTATCTTTCCCCTACTAGAATATCAGCTCCATGAGGGCGGGGAATTTTGACACGATATCCCCAATGTCTAGAGAGTGCCTGGTGTATGGTAGGGGCTCAGTAAACATTTGTTGAATGAATGAATGGTTTTCCTGCTTCCTGTCTGTTTGACAGTTCAGCCCCCCCTTCCAATTCCTTGCCCTCCTCCAACACTTTCCCTCCTATGATGACTTGGTAATTTTTCTCTTACCAAAAGTTTAATGCTTTCTGTTCACCATCCATCTGTCTATCTGTCTCTACAAGAAATATTTACTGAGCATGCTCTTTGCATACTGAACTGTACTAAGAATCTAAACGGAGTAAGAAACTTTTTTCATCCCCTTATAATTGTCTGGAGTCATCACCACTAGTGTGTGTGCAGGAGATTATGGCTGGGTTAGGAGAAAGAACTGAGAACCATTTGTTTATAGTAGTGATGTTCCTTCAGGAAATGCATGATCAGCTGACTTGAAGCCTCACAGTCATTATCTGTTACCCTGGCCTGAATAAAAAAGTTGACAGGGACTCCCTTACATTTTTGGTCAGGCCAGGTAATTACATGTGTGCTCCTGCCAGGTGTGGGCTTTTTGGGGGAGAACATGAAGAGGTCTTTGTTTATCACAAGAGGACATTGCTATTCCCTGAGAGTACTGTAGAGCTGATAAAACCCAGGCTAAAAATGAGGACTCCTCTGTTATGACTCATCTTATTGGTCTTCCTTTCTTACCAGTGAGCTCTGATTCATCCCTGGAGGCCAAGGAGTCTGCAATATATGGACTAGAATAGGAAGATTCATGCAGGGTCATTCAGCCCCCCACCCCTTTATCTGAACATCTGCCATCCAAAGGACAGTTCCTCATTCCTAGGGGAAGGAATATGACCTTTGGCATCAAATAAACCTAGGATTATTTCTTGGCTTTGCCACTTTCTGTTTGGCTTTGAGCCAGTTAATTTGTTCTCTTTGAGCCTTAGTTTCTCCATCTGTAAAACGAGAAGAGCAACAACTGCTTTATTGCAGTGCCAAGAGGATTTGATGATATAATGCTAGCAAAGCACTTACTTCAAGGCTTGATGTCTATCAATCATGAACTATATGATCATTATTATGATTGAAGAAGTCACTATTATTTGACTAATTGAAAAGTTAATAGTTTTTGTTGTGCCAGTTGTTTCTGGAGGTGTCTCAGAGACACAGAGTTTGAAAATATTATCATTGCCACAAAATAAACAACAACAAGCAATTCTAACAGGGTCCACAGACTGACGCTGATTTTGGATCATTGTGTTTGTGAAAGAAAAAGAGAAGGGCCAGCAGACTCCTTATTCCCTTGTGGTTTCCCCCACCCCCTGAGCAGGGTGGGAAGCTTCTTGCGTCTGACGAAGGAAAGGATCATGCTTGCTGGTTTCTGTTTTCCCCATACTACCCTGGTCCTCTCTAGATGCCTTCAGCTGCTTTGCACACTTAGGAGACTGTTTCTGGGCATCATGCTCTATTTATAGTTCCAGTTCTCAAAGTGGGCCCAGACATCTGAAGCAGCCTTCGGAGGACAAAGAGGAGGAGGGCCATGGGAACATGGGAAACCTCCCATCTCCTCACCTCAACAATTCCCCAGTCATCGAAATCTTCCATTCTAGCTTATAGCAACATTGGCTTTGAGATGGTGCAGTTAATTGCCAGAGACCAGAAGTTTTTGTGTTTTGTTTTACACACCGTGAAGAATTGTTGGAGAAAGTGAGATGCAGTAGAATGTTTTATACAGTAGCATGCTTGGGCACTGACTTAATTCCAGCTCCACTGGTTTCCAGCTAGGTTTCCATGGGCAAGATTCTCAACATCTCAGAGCTCTAGTGATAACATGTGCCTTCAGGATTGTTTAAGGATTAGGTGAGATGGTTTATTAAAGATCCCAAGAAATACTAGGTATTTTCTGCTATTGCTCTATGACTTTCTGTAAAACCAAATTCCTTTGAAGAAGAGGAAACACAGGTAAGCTAGAGTGATGGCAGTGGGAGGTGAGTACAGAATTGATGTAGGTATTATATTAATTCCCTAGGGCTCCTGTCACAAAGTGTCAATAAGTGGGTGGCTTTAAATAACAGACATATATTATTTCATATTTTGGAGGCTAGAAGTCCAAGATCAAGGTATTGTCATGCCATGCTGTCTCTGAAGGCTCTAGGGGAGAATCTTCCCTTACTTCTTCTAGTTTCCGGTGTTTGCTGACAATCCAGGGTGTCCCTTAGCTTGTAAACGCATTACTCCAGTCACGTGGTCATCTTCTGCCTGTGTGTTTGTGCATCATCCTCCTGTTGTGTGTGTTTATCTCTCTGTTCAAATTTCCTTTCCTTATAAAGAACACCAATCATACTGGATCAGGACCCACCCTAATGACCTCATCATAACTCGACCATCTACAAGTTCCTATGTCTTTCTAGAGGGCACAACTCAACCCTTCTCAGATATTAATATATTATTATACATTAGTGTCCCCTTATCTGAGGTTTTATTTTCTGTGGTTTCAGTTACCCACAGTCAACTGAGGTCTAGAAGCAGATGATCCTCCTGACATAGGATGTAGCCTAATGCTATGTCATAATGCTTATATTATGCATTTACTTCATTCCATCACATAGGCATTTTATCCTCTCACATAATCATCATCAGAAGAAGGGTGAGTATAGTATAGTAAGAAATTTTGAGAGAGAGACACACTTACATGATTTTTATTATGGTTTATTATGATTGTTCCATTTTTATTTTAGTTACTGTTGTTAATCGCTTACTGTGCCTAACTTATAAATTTAACTTTGTCATAGGTATCTATGTATAGGAAAAAACATAGTATATATTGGGTTCAGTATTATCTGTGGGTTCAGGCATCATGGGGGGTGATTTTGGAAGATATCCCCCGCAGATAAGGGTGGACTATTGTATTTTATTTCCTTTGTTTGTTTCAGAGTAATGTAATCTTCTCTTTTTGTCTACTCTCTTTCCCTTGGCAGTGTTTTTTATTTGCTCTTTCTTGGATGTAAAGAGACTAATCTCTTAATTAGACTGTTATATTTCAGTTTCTCTCTCTCCCTCTCTGTCTCTCATCTATCCTCTATCTATCATCTATCTATGTATCTATCTATGTATCTGTAGATCTATTTATGTAATATCTATTATCTATCTACCTATCATCTATCATTCATCCGTATATATCTATGTATCTATGTGTCTACATTTCCATGTATCTATCAATCATCTATCTAGCTATCTCAATATAAATTTTCTTTTTTCATTTGGAACTTTTCTTCACTGGTGACAGATATATGTGTGAACTTTATGAAAGATTAACATGTATTAGACTCTACTTACCGAAGGGTGAAAAGACGCTAGAATAATAAGGATAGTTAATTCCACTGGAGAAAAATATGCTTTCCTTAAATAGTGGAAGATTCTTTTCACTTACAGTATTGTCTCCTAGTGAAAGAAACAGCTCTATCAGTTGAAACAATGTCACTTGTGAAACAGATCATTGGGCAACGTTTCCCAGGCCTGCCAATAACATTGGGATATACACAGCAAATCATTTCAATTTACCAACTGTTCTGAAATTATCTGATCAAGCAGAAGGCATTAATCCAAATCCTGTTACAAATGGACATTGAAATAGGGTCATGAACCTTGGGGAAGATGAGGAAGAATCATCTTCTCTCTGATTTGGAATGGCCTCTTTTATCATTGTTTGGTGTTTTTCCTCTTTTTATTTGTAACTAATGGCATACTGCAGTTCAGGTCTGCTGGTCTTAATCTACAAACTAGGCCATTAGCAGCCCCAGTCTGCATGATGGCATACCAATTAAAATTAGGAGATTAAAGAGTAATGTTCCTTGCCTGAGACCAGTTTGCATACCAATGACAATTTCTCCAGCTACTGAATGAAGAAAGACTTAAATAGCAGTGAATATCATTACATTTAGAGGACACTGAAGCGGGGCGGGGCGGGGCGGGGGCTGCTAATCTGTTAGGAAGCTGGGAATTAAAAGCCAGAGACAGGTGTTTTAATACTTGTTTGGCTATTAAACATTTATCCATTTATTTTGATTTTCCACAAATATTAAAACTTCATCTAAATTAAAAGAAAGTCAGAGTGAGGGAAATGATAGTCAAATCCATATTTCTCCATTCCAAATAGACCGTCAGAGCTCCTGTTTCCCTCTCTGTGAAGTAAGAACAAAGGAAACCTAGGCTTGTATTGCAGCAAGTTGGGGAGATGGCATGGAAATGAGATAAATTCAGGACTCAATCTGGGATTTTAAAGAAGATATTAAAGGAGGGTTCAGAAACAAGAAATGGGCATTCACTCAATTTCGCCTAAAAAGTGGGAAATTTAATATAGGTTGAACCTATATCAACTTAGGGCCCTGAGGTGCTTTGTCTCAGTACCCAGTCATTTCTATACATTAGCATAGTTTGGCCTCCAAAATATATTAAATAAGAAATATTTCCTTGGATTTTTGGAAGAAGATTTAAAATAGTAATTTTATTTGTAAACTATAGCAACATTTGCACAAATCCTTTTTCTATTTGTATTGACCCTCAGCCCTCTCCAGACTCTTTCACTTCAACAGGTTTTCTCTAGAACACTTCCTAACACCCAGTGCTTCCAGAATTTTTTTCTATCTTGGTCCATGTTCTCTGGCTTTTTTCTTCTGATTCAAGCAAGAATTCTTCCCAGTTTCCTCCCATCTTGTCAGAATTTCACCTATGCTTTCAATTGAAAGGAAAACTAGTTAGCACAGACATAAACTTCCTTGAAGTGCATAGAAGGGAAGATAATCAGAAGAGACTGGGGAGATAAGAGGGAAGGGCTAGACGCATCCACACATTAATACTTCTCATCTCTGATGCCCTTAGGTTATTGGGAAGTTCTGAGGAACTGGAACAGTGTCAGACAACTACTGCTTCAAACTCTTTTGTTCTTTGGCATATGATCTATCACCTGTGCAATAGATCTGCTTGGTTTTTATCAGAAAAGTCCAGGTTCTCTGTCATTCATCTGCCTGCATATGGTTCGTTACAACAGACCACCTCAAAATGGTGGCCTCAGCCCTTAATTTGTATAAACTTTTAGAGTGAATTTCCTTAATTAAGTAATTCCCAAGAGAGAGAACCTAATAGCCCAATTTGTTTCAGGAATTTACTTCTGGTCCAATAAGCTGTGGTCAAACAGGCAGGGATCATGTGGTGTGTGCATTAGGACATAATATTGCTGGTAGACTTGGCAAGGTGGAAGAGGGTGTTAGGGAAGGTAAGTAAGGTGCTATGCCCGGTCCAGAGTATTTACTTAAACTTCTGTAAAGTATTATTGCTATTTCAAACTCATTTTAGACAACAGTTCATTGGGCTTTGTACTAGATCCTGATTTTGTACTGACTGCCTTTGGACCCAGACACCTGGTTTACTTGGACTTGATTTAAAAGCCTGTTTAGAAGTTTTCCTAATTTAGGAATCAGTGACCTGTCACTCTCCTTCAAGATTATGAAAACTCCTTGTGAAAGTTGCAGGAAATTCATCTTTGGAGGAAACCCTCAGCAGGAGAAGACAGGGTTGGAGAAGTTGGAATAGTACCTAAAATCAGGAGAAGCTCTTAGCCCTCAGTGGTATGTGCTCTGGAGAGGTTAATAATTCGATTGCTCATGGTCTGGCAGTTATTTCCATTCAGCTCAACAGGAAAGCATAATTCTCAAGGTATAATTATCAACTTGTTGAACTAACCTCAACTTAGTTATGATATAGGTACTTTAAATTCGATATTACATGAGTAGTACTCTGGATTCCCTTTCACACCCAAAACAAAACAAAACACTTCTATTCTGCATTTATTTACATGATTAACACTATCTAATTATACAAGATAGAAAATGATGAAAGCAATTAGAAGGTAATTATCCAAGATGGAGTGATGATGATGAAAATGAATTTTGCTTGGACTATTGCAATAGCCCCTTAATGTTTTCACCTGCTACAAGTGTTCTCACTTTGTAATTTGTTTCTAACATGGACCAGAATTATGCCTCTGAAATTAAGGAATAAAAATTCTATGTCTCTTTGTTTTTTAAAGGACAGTGTCAAAATTGCTTCCTTGATCTTACCCTAACCTATCTTAAGAGTCTCTTAAGTTTCATCACCTTTTCTCCTTGTATTCTTATTTATTGCAACATCCCCAAAGCTTAGGACAATGCCTGGGATTTATTCAATAAATATTCAATAAATTCTTTTTTACCATTGTCATTGTTATCCTCTTTCCTTTTGAAGTTGATCTTTCCTTTTATTTATATCAGTCTTTTAAGTCCTTGTCTTCTTCTCTTAATTCTAAATATATGTGTGTTGATGCATGTTCTTCCTGTTTTTCAAGTTCACATATGTGTGCACCTTTACTTCTGACATCATGCTAGAATCCCAGTAAGAAAGTATTTGAGTCTTCCTTTATGTTCGTGTTACTTTTGGCAAGTTAAGGTCAGAAATATGGGCACATATTGATTTCAGTAAGAATGACTCTGAAGCTCAGGCTACAAGGGCTGGAGTCTACAACTGATTGATGAGAGAGTGGACACTTGTCTACTTATTCTGAGCATTTCATGATCTGACCTCTACTAAAACTCACCTCTGCAGTACCCTGGCAAGTTTCCTTTCACCTGTCCAGTTTTTAACCTGCAACTCTGGTTTCTGTGGCTGCTAAACTTGTTCTCAACCTGGTGGTCCTCTTCCTGGTGCAAGGAGGGTGATTTTTTTTTCCCCCATCAGTGTCAACTTTATTTTCTCTGTTAATTTCTTGTAGGTCTCCAACTGTGACATTTTACTTTATTACCAAGAGTCTAATCTTATTTTTCCATTTTCTTAGAGTCCCCTTCATAAGAATCCCAATTCCTATCTCTTGGGCTGGTGTAGAGGTGGCAAAGTCTCTTCTTGACCAAACTTTAGTTTGGTTCCTTTGAACCCTCTTGTCAACTAGACTTTGACATTTGGATGTCTGTGTTCATCTTTGCATCAGCCAGTTTCAGCAAAAATCCTGCTAAGTGAGTTTAGAGATAATTCCCCCACCATTGATATCTGATTACAATATCTGATTTTATGATCAAATTCCTCATCCTGCATAATTCCTCAGGTGACATTGATCACCCTGGTCTGTCTTTACTAAGAATCCTATGAATGAGGGTCCCCTCATTCCTAATATTTCCTCTTAGTAAATTTCTCTCTACTGACACCCCACCCTGCTTCTTGGCTAGAATATATTTTCTTTGTTATGTTTGGAACTGAGGCCAATTCTATACTGCGGTGTCTTTTCCTATCTTGCAGTACTTCCTGAATACTATTTTTACCATTTTAACTACCTTCAAGCTCTGTTTTTTTTTTTTTTTCCCCAAAAGAGGATACCTGTGGTTGTATCCAAACCTATCCTCTACATTTAGTCCACCAGAATGGAGAAACTAAGCCTCTCAATTACCTCAAGGTAGTTTTCCAATCTCTGTGAGACAATCTGTGGCTGTTCGTCTTTCTCCTTTATGTTTGTTTTGACTGGTACACTGAATCTTATTGATCTAGGCCCAGTGATTCTTTCAATTGTAGAAATAGAAACTGCTGTGGCTATTTTTAACAGAGAGAGGTTTCATGTAAGGATCTAATGCTTGAAAAATCTTTGAAAGTGTTGTAAGTTTCAGATGTGGGCCTGGCCTTTGAGAATGACTTCCATCACAAGCTGTACTAGACTGGTTCTCAGGAAACACATTCCTTTTGCAAGGAAATGGGGAATTAGAAGGCTGCCACTGAAACCATGTCCTCAGAAACACATCACCTTGGCTAAGATTTAGGGTCAGCTTCCCAACTTCTTTTAACCCCACTTACATGAGGCCAGGGGTGGTCATCAAATTCTGCCACAGTAAATAAACCCTAATATTTCCATGACCATATTTGCAACAGCAAATCCAAAGCAGAAGGAAATCCTCTACCTCATGCTCACCCACTAAAAGTTCATGAAATTGCTTCTAACTTAGTGAAAACTCATTTATACCCAAAATCTCTCTTCAAGTGGGCCTGAGGAATATAGATTTTCGTTGTTTGCAGTAGAACAACTGAACAACTGAAATGAATGGTGAATGAGTTGATCCAGAAGAGCACATTGAAAGCTATGTCAAATATCAGGACTATACTTCTGGTTCTCACTTGGATTCCAGAATTCCAAAGTTGTGGCTGAAGAGTAGGCTATATTTTTTGCACATAAAATTGTTATGTCCCATGGGACCCCATTGCCAATCAATCTGGCTGATTGGGTCAGAGAAGAATCTAAAAGCTAAGGCCAGTGAATTAATTATTTTACTAGCAGCTAATCAGATTGTTTCTGTTCGGATGTTGAACTAAGCCACACAGAAGGAATTTGACTAGGAGACCCAATGTAACAGAACAGAAACTGAGGCCCCCATTATAGGACATGTGTAAGATGAGTGGACAGAGAAACTTAGGAAGAGAATCCAAGAAGACAGGCCCCATAAACAGTCATAGAGATAGGTCCCTGAGAAACAGAAAGAGAAGACTCAGTTTTTGCACTTACAATTTCCTAGAGACCCTGATATGTTTAATTTTCTGACTGTGGTTGCTGAAAGAATGGCTATTGTGTCCTTGCACTAACCCCCCTCCCATTTTTCTCAAGCTAGTTTGAGTTTCTGTTCCTCACAATAGAAAGTTGATTAAAGTAAAACACACTTCTCAATTTTCCAGCTTCTTCTCTCAGTTCTCCTGAAGAGAGGGGAGATTACTGTTGGCTGGGAGAAATTTAGGCCAATCTAATTTGTGACATTTGTAGAATCCACAGAGGCTATATGAAAGAGAAAGACTTGGGCTACTTGAAAACCTCTTGGTAGCAGATTCAGGTGAGGGAAAGGTATAGAGAAAGGCAGAATATTCATGCTTGGGTGGATGACAATATACTTGAAGTACTTGTAACAACTTTGGTAGTTGTGCTATTTTTCTTTGAATGGAGTGTGTTTTGATTGAACCACATGATTGTGCAGAATTATACAAGCGGCATCAACAAAGATCACACATTTTTATGCAAATACTTCTGGTATATTTTGGCTACAGTTTAATATTGGGATGTAATATTCACACACACACACACACACACACACACACACACCACACACACACATGTCAGTGTTCCCTTGAAGGTAACAAGAATATTCAAGAAGTCCCTCTACCTCTCCCCTTCATCCATGGAACATTGTTATCATATTGCGTTGGTGAGAGGTTGTAGGGAGCATTTGTCTAGAAGGTGTTTTGTGGTCTATCTGCAATGATGTAGACTATTCTGCAAGAGATGCCTGCTTCAAATAACTAAACTGGCTTTGTCTATAAACATGATTAAGTTCTGTAATAATCATGAAAACAAAATTTTCAGTAGGAGTTAATTGTGGCTTGGATAGGTATAAATGTTAGTGACTGGAACAGATGAGCATATCCTTTTAAGATAAATGCTTGTACGAACAATGAGCAAATACATCTAAAAACGATTTCATGGGAAATTTTTTTCACTGACTCATTGCATGGTTTTAACTACATGTGAAAAAACACTTTAACCCTGCACCTTGCAAATAGTCATGGGGAATGGTTCATTGTCCTTTGCTTGGCAGAGAGACAATGTGCTTTGAAGTAAAAAAACGCAAAAAACCCAAACCAAAAACTGGATTCTTCTCTTTTCTACATGGAACACACTGTATTTCTAAAAATGCAAACCCTTCTTTGTTTTTCAGGACAAATAACATATTTAGGCCCATCTGTGGTGTCAATTGTAAAGAAACCTCTGCTGAGAGAGGGGCTTTCAGAGTTTCTGAAAGGCTTAAGGTAGAGGTATTGTTTGTGCCTCATTTGAGTTGTGGGTTTTCCCAACCTTGCATGCTGTTGGGTTTGGTTCAAGAAACAAGAGAGCGGTGTGTTGGGAATAACCTCTTGTAGGGACAATTAGTTCTTTTGAAACGGCCATGGAAACAGCATAGCAAAGTGTTTATTTTTTATTTGTGTTATTATTTTTAACATAGCGAATGTCATTGGCAGCTGAATTCCCAGGGACAGGGGAAGAGTCTTATGCCAAGTGTTCTGCATCTGTACCCACCAAGATTTGCTAAGATTTGTATCTGGGGTTGTGGTGGATTGCAAATTGCTTCAAACTACTTTAATTTAGTCACTTTGGCAATTGTGCTATTTCTTCTTGAAAGAAGTGTTCTGATCGAAACACAGGCATCCTTAGCTTTATAATGGCCAAATTTACAAAGACCATAATGCTTCTGCTGTTTCTTTTTCTCCTTCTTTCTGTCTTCCTCCTTCCTCCCTTCTTTCTTTCTTTCTTTCTTTCTTTCTTTCTTTCTTTCTTCCTTCCTTCCTTCCTTCCTTCCTTCCTTCCTTCCTTCCTTCTCCCTCCTTCCCCCTCCCTCCCTCCTCTCTCTCTTTTTCTCTTTCTTACTTTCTTTCTTTTTTCCCTTTTCCCTTCTTCCTCCTCCCCCCACTTTTTTTCCAAGATCCTGGTAGAAAACAAAAATTTGAATTGTAGTTTTAAGATGGTTTGATGACAGGGTTATTTACAGACATGTGGGCAGGGTTAAGGTCCCAAGCAAGATGGACATACTTCAGAACTAACAAGTAGTAGCTGTTGTACCCTGGACCTCAAGGATTGGATTGGAATTCCCATATCCTGAGCTGATGGTTGAGCAAGCTCTGGGCTGGCCCACACGTTGCAGAGCCTGGATCCCAAGAAGACCTAAAGGGCAGTTTCTGGAAGAACCTTAAATCCAGAGCCAGGTAAAGAGTCCAATCCGATAAGATAGTCTGGAGAGCATTAGAAGAGAGTCAAAAACAAGGTAGGCTATGAAGGGATAGAGTTTGGACATTTTATTTCAGTTGTAAGGTGGGAGGGGTTCTGGAGAGCATTTCTCTGTCCTTGTATAACAGAAATGGTAAATGTTTATAGGATGCCTGTAGCCAGTCCTGTTGTTGAAAGAATCAAGCAGGTTAGGGCAGAAAGTGATTGAAACGAATTAAGACTTCTTACTAATAATTCAGTTGAGCAGGATGTCTCATGTGTTGCTTTGCTGTGTGTTGACTGTAGCACATATCCCTATAATTTCTTGTTGTGGATCCATTTTGATGGCCTGCTTTTTTCTCCAGTTTTTGTCCCTCATTCAGAATGAATATAGATTAAGGAAGTTATTCACTTTGTGTTCCCAAAGTCTTCAGCCATCTCACCAAAGGGCCTGTGTATTGGGAGGTAGAACGAAATGGTAGGTGCCAATGCCACTTGTAAAAGGAACTCTTGAATTTTAGGAGTTGAACTTTATATAACTTCATTTCTTCATTCTGTTACAGTCTAATGGAGGTAAGGTGGCTCTCCTCCAACTCTTGCTATATCTTCTGGGACAGGGGCCACTGATGTGACCACAGAGGGATATGAGGTATCATGTGGGATGTTTTAAGCATCAGACAGGCAAGAGGACTATGTAATTCCCATTCCCATTCCACTGGCTAGAACTCAGCCAAATGGCCTCAAACCAACTGCAAGGGAGTTTGAAAAATGCAATTTTTTTCTGGATATTCTGGAAGAGGAAAAGGTAGGTTACTGCCATTATCACAGGTGAAGAAAGCTCAGGAACCTGTCAAAAACTCAGGAAGATGACATCCCTCTTTGAGAACTATCATGTATGTGGCTTTAACATCTTTTGATAAAGTCCTAATCCTTTAATGATGGTCCTTTGGGAGTCAGGGGTGAGGGCTTGGAAAGTAGCGGTTTAAATAATTTAGGTTGACTATAACAATACCAAGGACTACGATGTAGGCTAAGTACCGAAAAGGTAGAAGTGGGCTGAGAACAGTCACACTGCTCAAACTCTAGTCTGGAAACTGATCTGCAGATAAGAGGGATGGGTAGATGAAATGTCATTTTCAAGAATCCAAACTGGATAGACATCAATATGGTGATTTCTATGTCTGTATAGGAAAATTGAGAAGAGCCTAGAGTCTTTGGGATAGAAGACATCAGGATTGCTTTTTGATATGCTGGCATGAATGCCAAGCAGAAGTGTCCTGGTTTTGCTTGGAGAAGTGTCTGGGGAGCCATAGCTGTGGTAATTTAAGCCATGGAAGCAAGTAAATGCCATAGAACTGGATGAAGCTTAGCTATAGAAGGAGGAAAGAGGTCTAGAACTGAGTTTGGGCAATGCAAAACACATGTGGCATATTGTAGGTTCTGCTTATAAGAAAATCAGAAATGAAAATGAGAATAGTTTCAGTAAATCAAGATTAAAAAAAATTATTTATTACTGTTTTTGCCATTTTAATCTTTCCTTTTTACTAATCGTTTTCTCTCCTTAATTTTTCCTTAACATTTGGGATACATGATACATGATACCTGTTTCTTTTTCACAGCAAAGTAGTTGATATTTAATATATGAAATAATTTGATATATTCAATAAAGTAAAATACTGACTTGCTTAATTCCTTTTTCCTAATACAAGTGGTTATTGTACAAAGCCTTGCTCTATAATTTATGCCTTTGTCTGTATCACTACATAAAACTATAGAGATCTAATACTGAGAAAAACACATTTCTCACATGTACTTAATACCTTACTAAAGGAATGGTTTTTAATTTTACCAAAGTTAACTTGGTTCTTTCTAACCAGTTATTTAACCATCATTTTATTAAAAATTACTGGATAAGTTATGATAATCAAGCAGGTTTGTGAAACAGATTTCCTGTCTTGAAATGTTCATTTGCTTGCATGGCTTTAAACTGTCTTGAAGGCAGATTAACAATAATTAACAACCCCCAAAGAAAAGTAAAATAATTAATAATGAATTTAAGCAAATGACAATATAGCTAAAATGTGTGCAGTAGAAAGCAGAAGGGACTGGGACTCAAGAGGAGATAATTTTGAGATACTTTATTTCTCTTGGTATGTTGCATAACCGAGAGACTCTTTCATGATAGACTTTGATGAAATCCTCTTAGTTTAAAACCTCTGATAGGAACGCACACGTGGGCTTCTTTAACCGCAGACTCTGAACTATATCTCTTGGTTTTTCTCCAGAAAAATATCAGTAAGGATTTAATAAAAAAGAAGATTAGAAAAAAAGTATTTTCTGACACAAGTGTTTTAAGAGAATGTGGGGGTTCAGGCTGAGGAAAAGTAACCTTTATTATTCTCACAAATTTGAAAAAGTTTCCCAAGGTACGTGAAACATGAGTAGTAGAATTACTATATTTTTTAATGAAAGCAGATTGTATTTGAATGTGTTGTGATAGTTATTAGGTGGAAATTTTCCCTAGAAGGTTTTCATGTGTGTGTGTGAAGAGTTTAGTAAACACTGTTAAATTAAACATTATAAAAAAGATACTTTGCTTACTAATAAAGACAATATAGTTTTTTCTTTTGATTCCTTATATGCCCAAAAATATAACAGAGAACAATGGGAGAGGCTCAGGTAATGTTAGAAACAGAATATAATATGTACAGGCTGTTCTTTTATGATTTGCTTTTTTTATTTAACAAGTATTTAACAATTCCCAAGCATGACTCCAGCTGTAATTCTGAGAGTCCAAAATTTGCATACGAATTCTGGGTTATTGAGCATGAAAGCAAAGACAGTTGAGAACATTTTATGTCAACTGATTTTGAGAATGTGCTTTGAAATATCTTCCAATAATGAGTTAAAAAGAGAAGTAGTATCTATATTTTGGCCTTCAGGTTAAAACAGTTTAGTTTTCTTATTTATTTTTCCTCTTTTTTCTTTGTGGCCTTGGATGTTAATAGCAGGGTGTTAACAGATAAACCCTTCGACCTTCTCTGTCTCAGTTGATTAGAGAATTGAGCTGTGACAGGGAACAGGAGCAACCATGGCAAAGATGATTTGTACAAAGACCTCTGGAGGTCAGTACGAGTCTCAGGGTGTGGGAACATTCACACTTGGGAAGCTGCTTCTAAGGCGTCTTTGAGGAAAGAAGGAGAAGGAAGGATCCAGGTAGAGGCTGGAGGCTGTTGGATCAAGGGAACATATTTGAAGGGGAGAATGGGGGCTTTGGATCTCATGCGAGTTCCTGAAGGAACAGACATCTGGTTTCAGAAGTACCTGAAGGATCAGAGACAAAAAACTAAGGAAAGCCACATGTGACTTGACATTGTATATTACACTTTTAAAATTTAGGAAGGTTTTTGAGAGCATCTAAGCCTATATTATTACTTCATGGATCAGAAAACAGGATAAATTTAGAATTTGGGCTTGAACCTAAATCTGGCAGATTCCACTTTGCAGTGCAGAATTAGGGTTGAAGGTGTAGACCATTCAATAAAGTGTTTCTACATATACTGCACCTGATTAAGATCAGTAGTTGTGCCCTAAATAAACCAATGGAAGAAAGATAAACTCAAAGAATTTCAGCATTTGATAACCTTGTGTATGGGAGTTCAAATGATAATGAGATCTCTAGAGAACAAGAGGCCATAGAAAAACAAGGAGTAACCAGTTTTCTGAACTTCTTACATTGTTCAGGTTCAGGATGATGTTTGCTTCCTGGACCCAGGCAGGGATTCTGGGAGTTCTGGCTGAGTGTGGGCATGAAGCCAGGCTTGACACAAATCTGTAGAATGAGGAGCTGAGAGATATTGGGAATTTGATATCCATGGGTAATGCTGAAGTTGAGAGCTCGCACAGACAGAATGCAGTAAAGTTATTTGTTTGAGCAGTAGAAACTGATTATGTGGCACTTGGGTAGAAGCTAGGTGCCACAGATCAAAAGAGGTTAGCCTAGCTGGAAGATTATAGGTTGATTGTGGATTGATATTCTAGTCACTTTCAAACAAGAGCCTGATGCCACATCAGAAGGTGGTGAGAAAAATCTTAAGGGTGCTGAACCCGTTTGGACTCAGATATCTGTGACCATTTAAAGGAATCATGAGATGGAGGAATGTGGCAATGAATAAGTATCTTAAGGTTTTCTTTGATGCCTGACTTGGGGAAACCTCTTCTCATCCACTGTGTAGGTGTGAGTCAGGGTGGCTAGAAAACAGGATGGTGACTGGGAAGAACTGTTGACTTGCCTTTTTCATTCAGGCAACAAATATTTATTGAGCACCAATTTTGTGTCAGACAATGGAGATACAACTGTGAATATGACAAGCAGAGCCCCTGTCTTTATGATGTTTTTTATATTTAGAAAAAAGCAGTAAGCAAGTAGATACCTGAATAAAAGTAAGCACAATGTGCTATGAAAGGAATAATAGAGTATCCTATGAAGAAAATTCTTTAAAGTAGATGGTTTGAGGAGGCTTATAATGGTAAGATGGTATTCAAACTGACCAGAAGGATTTATCCATCTGGGCATAAGGAAAAACATATAAGGAGAAACTGAGGGAGGAAATATTCAGGGTGTCCTAAGAACTGCGAAAAGGCCATGTTACTTTTTATTTCTTTTTGTTGTCTGATTGCTAGGACCAAATGCCAACAACTTAGACAAGCTAGAAGAAATGGATAAATTCCTAGAAGCATATAAACTACTAAAACTGAGGCAGGAAGAAATAGAAAATTTGCACAGACCAATTACCAGTAAGGAGTAACCAGTAATCAAAAATCTCCCAACAAGGGGTACCTGGTTGGCTCAGTCGGTTAAGCTAGGACTTAACTGTGGCTAAGAATTCCAGTACTATGTTGAGTAGAAGTGGTGAGGGTGGATATCCCTGTCCTGTTCCTGAAAGTTTTTCCCCATTTGAGTATGATGTTCACTGTGGATTTTTCATATATGGCCTTTATGGTGTTGAGGTATGCTCCCCCTAGATCTACTTTATGAAGGTTTTCCAAAGATTTTATTTATTTATTTGACAGACAAAGATCACAAGTAGGCAGAGAGGCAGGCAGAGAGAGAGAGGAGGAAGCAGGCTCCTCGGGGAGCAGAAAGCCCGATGCGGGGCTTGATCCCAGGACCCTGAGATCATGACCTGAGCAGAAGGCAGAGGCTTTAACCCACTGAGCCACCCAGGTGCCCCTATGAAGGTTTTTATCATGAATGGATGTTGTACTCTGCCAAATGTTCTCTGTGTGTGTGTGTGTGTGTGTCTGTCTGTCTGTCTGTCTACTGGAATGATCATGGTTTTTATCCTTTCTCTTATTGATGTGAGGTATGATGTTGATTGACTTGTGTATATTGAACCAGCCTTGCATCCCAGGAATAAATCCCACTTCATTGTGGTAAATGATTTTTCAATGTGTTGTTGGATTCTGCTTGCTAGTATTTTGTTGAGGATTTTTCTATTTATGTTCATCAGAGATATTGGACAGTGGTTCTCTTTTTTTGTGGTCACTTTATCTGGTCTTGGTATCAGACTGATAGTGGCCTCACAAAATGAATTTGGAAGTTTCCTTTCTATTTTTTGGAATAGTTTGAGAATAGGTATTAACTCTTCTTTATTATTTTAATTTTTATTTATTTATTTTTGTAATTGATCGGTGAGTCTCTTTTTTTAATTACTAAATATTTCAGTCATACAGAAATGTAGATTATGAAAATAAATACCTTTGTATCCACTACTTAGAGTTTAAGATATAGAATCTTACAAATTCATTGATGTCTCATGTCTGTCCCTCCCTCATTCCACCTCCTCTAAAAGAACTGAGGGTGGTCTGTTGGTCTGTATTTCTGTTTTCTACAACCCTCCCGTTTACATTAGAGTAACTTATTCGAAACTCCTATCTTTTTTTTTAAATTTATTTTTTTTTATAAACATATAATGTATTTTTATCCTCAGGGGTACAGGTCTGTGAATCACCAGGTTTACACATTTCACAGCACTCATCATAGCACATAAAAACTCCTATCTTTTTTATACATGTAGAAAGTTAGCTGCAGTGCTAATAATGGACTATCAAAGCTACAAACTGTATCTTTCTGTTTCACACTTGGAAACTATCAAATTAGAAAGCTATTTTAAAATGCTAATACTTTCACTCATGTATTTTAGTTAGATCTGAAGTTACAGAAACTATGAAAATCGTTAATGTTTAAAATTAAATGACTTACAGGTAGGCATTTTAGAAATTTTGGGGGGACAGTCCCAAAATGTATTTTTGAGTACCAAAGTTCCAAAATTTTTTTTTATCTTTAATAGACAATCACTTGATGATTTTGAGCAATAAATATAACTCTTCTTTAAATGTTTGGCAGAATTCACCTGTGAAACTGTCTGGTCCTGCACTTTCATTTGTTGGGAGTTTTTTTGTTTTTTTTTTTTTTTTTAAGATTTTTATTTATTTATTTGAGAAAAAGCAAGAGAGAAAGACTCCTTACCAAAAAGGAGCCAAGTGTGGGGCTCGATTCCAGGACCCTGGGAATGTGACCTGAGCCGAAGGCAGATGCTTAACCAACTGAACCACCCAGACATCCGTTGTTGGGAAATTTTTGATTACTGGTTACTCCTTGCTGGTATTGGTCTGTTCAAATTTTCTATTTCTTCCTGTCTCAGTTTAATAGTTTATATACTTCTAGGAATTTATCCATTTCTTCTAGCATGTCTAATTTGTTGGCATATAATCTTTCATAATATTCTTTTATAATTGTTTGTATTCTGTGGTATTGGTTGTTATTTCTCCTCTTTCATTAGCGATTTTGTTTGAGTCTTTTCTCTCTCTCTTTCTCTCTTTTTAAAAATTTTTTTGAACTTAGAAGAATATTACTTATTTATTTATTTTTAAAATTTATTTTTTATCTTTTATTTTTTAAATTTTATTTATTTTCAGCATAACAGTATTCATTATTTTTGCACCACACCCAGTGCTCCATGCAATCTGTGCCCTCTCTAATACCCACCACCTGGTTCCCCCAACCTCTCACCCCCTGCCCCTTAAAACCCCTCAGATTGTTTTTCAGGGAGTTGGGGGAAATTGGAAGGGGAGGTGAAACATGAGAGACTATGGACTCTAAAATTTTTTTAAAAAAGATTTTACTTATTTATTTGATAGAGAGAGACAGAGAGAGAACACAAGCAGGGGAAGCGGGAGAGGGAGAAGCTGGCTTTCTGTGGAGCAGAGGGCCTGATGTGGGCCTTGATCCCAAGAGCTGGGATCATGACCCAAGCTGAAGGCAGACACCCACTCTCTCTTTTTTTTTAATGAATCTTGTCAGAGTTTTATCAATTTTGTTGATCTCTTAAAGAACCAGCTTCTGGTTTCATTGATCTGATCTATTGTGTGTGTGTGTTTTTTTGTTTTTGTTTTTGTTTTTGTTTTTGTTTTTTAGTTTCTATATCATTTATTTCTGCTCAAATCTTTATTATTTCCATCTTTCTGCCAGTTTGCGGTTTTGTTTGTTTGTTTGTTTTTTGTAAGTCCTCTAGGAGTAAAGGTAAGTTGTTTATTTGAGATTTTTCTTGCTTCTTGAGGTAGGCCTATATTGCTGTAAACTTCACTCTTAGAACTACTCTCCAATCCAGTAATCTCAGCAGCAGATATTTATCCAAAAAATACAAAAACACTAATTCAAAGGAATACATGGACCCCTATGTTTGTAAGCAGCATTATTTATAATAGCCAAATTATGGAAGAAGCCCAAGTGTCCATCGAAAGATGAATAAAGAAGATGTGGTATATATATAATGGAATATTATTCATCCATAAAAATAGTGTGTTTTTGTCTTTTGCAATGACATGGATGAAGCTAGTATAATGTTAAGTATAATGCTATATATAATAAGCTAGTATAATGCTAAGCGAAGTGAATCGGAGAAAGACTTGATTTCACTTATATGTGGATTTAAGAAACAAGAAAAAGCAGCAAAGAAAAAAAAAGAGACAAACCAAGAAACAGACTCTTTTTTTAAAAAAAAAAGTGAAATTGATTTTTAAAGATTTTATTTATTTATTTGAGAGAGAGAGAGAGAGAGAAAGAGGAAGTGAGCCAGCACCAGTTGTAGGAGAGACAGAGGGAGAAACAGACTCTCTGCTGAGAAGGAGCCAGATGTGGGCCTTGATCTCAGGAACCTGAGATCATGACCTGAGCCAAAGGCTGATACTTAACCAACTGAGCCACCCAGGTGCCCCAAGAAACAGACTCTTAACTATAGAGAACAAATTGATAGTTACCAGAGGGAGGATGGGTGAAATAGATGATGGAGGTCAAGGAGGGCACTTGTGATGAGCACTGGGTGATGTATGGAATTGTTGAATCACTATATTGTACACCGGAATGTACACCTGAATGTACATCTGATGAGTACTGGGTGATGTATGGAATTGTTGAATCACTATATTGTACACCTGAAACTAATATAACACTGTATTTTAACTATTTAATGATAGTTAACTATTTAACTATTAACTATTTAACTATCTAACTATTTAAATATTATTATAAAATAAAATAAAATAAAAAGTCATGAGAAGTAAGCAGGGAAGATATCATGTTGGGCATTATGGGCCTTGATAAGATGGCTCCCAATCATACTCTTGTGTGGTCCTTTCATACACTGTAGTGGGGTTAGTCTGTATGACCGATGGAATATAGCAGTAGTTGTGGTATATGACATCTGAGATTAGTTGTAAGAGACATTATAGTTTCCATTTTGAATGTGTGCTCTCCTTCTTTATCCTTCCCTCTTTTTTGGATCACTTGCAATGTGGGAAACCAGCTACCATCTTGAGAATAACATTATGATGAGGCTCACAGGGTGAGCAATGGAGCCTCCTGTCGACAGCCACATGAGCAAGCTTGGAAGTGAATCCTCTAGTCTGAGTCAAGCTATTAGACCGTTACTGTTCTAGCCAGCTCCTTGCTGCAAGCCCACAAGGGAACTACCCAGCTAAACTATTTCTAGATTTCTGACTTTAAAAACTGTGTGCGATAATAAGTTGTTGTTTTTTTAAGATTTTATTTATTTATTTGACAGACAGAGATCACAAGTAGGCAGAGAGAGAGAGAGAGGAAGCAGGCTCCCTGCTGAGCAGAGAGCCTGATGGGAGGCTCCATCCTAGGACCCTGGATCATGACCTGAGCCAAAGTGTTAAAGAGGCTTTAACCCACTGAGCCACCCAGGTGCCCCAATAAGTTGTTGTTTTAAGCTGCTAAATTTCTGGTCATTTTTTTTTAAATGTAACATTTGTATTCAATACAGTAAAGAAATTGGGTTTTATCTAAATAAAATGCCTTTTTGAGGCAAAGGAAAGTGGGTGAGGGTGCTCTTAATAATGATAATAGCTTTTAATAATTAACTGGCTTGATGGCTGATCAAGTCACCCCTTGAGGTTACTGCTCAATGGCTATTTGCTGGACCTCTTCCCCATAGACAGTGATATATTCAGTCTCCTTGTGTTTAGGAATTAAGTACCAATAAAATAAAGAAGTCATTTCTATTTGCAGTCTCCTTGAAAGCAAAGATGGGACTACATTTAGAGCTTTTATAAAATAGTGATACCCCTTCCATTCCAAACTAAGAAAAGGACATTTAGTGTATCAATGTTGACTGTAATTCAGTGCAGTAAACATCTGTGGAGCAACTTTAAGGAACAGTTCTGTGCTCTGAATTGTGAGGCAAGGGCTATGACTAGAGTCTTCTAGTTACTCACAGTCTAGGGTGTAGATGGATTGTTTTAGGCCCCGTGTCAATTGGTGGTACCTCCCTTCTCCTGACCGGAGAGCACTTGATTCTTGTGATGATAAGGAGACTGAAATTGTAAAATGATAAAGGACAAATACTGGTCTAAGGGTTTTTCCTTCCTTGTTTCCTAACAAATGCCAAGTACTATTTCAGAACTCTACAGAAACTGGGACTTCTTTGGTCTGAAGACTGTTGTGCCCAGGTGTTGATAAGGCTTTCTTGTTGTTAAGATGGATGCTGAGAGTGGTAGTCTGAATCTTGTAAGCAAGTCCCTATAGAGACAATGAGTAACTTTTCTGAGGCCAGGATGTTCTTATCCCATTTGCTGCTTCTCTCAAGGCACAGGAACTTTTGTTCTATTGTGACATCCAGTCACTATTTTATATAAAAATCACTATTTTATATGACCATATTTAGGACATAGAGAGACAACTCTCCCCAGTTTTACATATCCACAAAGAGCAAGCAATTTTGGTTTAAAAACAAAGGGGCCTTGAGAATTTACAAATATTGCTCTTCATTGGAGATAGTCTATCTCTCAATGATTTACAGGGGCCTTTGTACATTTCCCCTCAGGCAAATAGACAACAGGCATTGTACTTTAATTCTTTCTCATCTTTGGGAGAAGCAAAAACCATTACCTGGCAGTGACAAGGAGGTGTCAGGATGATTGTAGGGATTTTTTCCCCAAGGGCCTCCTAGAACACAAACATACCCAGAACAAACACTAATATAAGATAAAGCCTGATAGAAGTGTCATCAGAGGTGCATATTTCAAGGTGCCTTTGAGATTTTGAGACTTCATTTTAGAATTCTGAGCAGTCTTAATAAGCAGGTCCATCATCTCTCAGTGAAGAAAGAGGTCAGCTGGGTGCACCGAGGTGGAACTGATTGGCTAAATTGCCAATGGCCACAGAATGATCCAGCAACAGTCTGGTACCAGGAGGACAGAAGCAGCTGTATCCAAGCTGCACTGAAATCTGTCTCTAATTACATCCATCCAATAAAAGCTTGGTTATTTACCATTGGAAAAGGGTTCATAATGGTGCTTACATTTTTCATCTTTCCAAATAATTCTGCCAGGTTTTTTTCTTCCCCTAGTTTTGAGGTGCCAAATGTTGAGAAAGCACATTTCCAGAATGTCCTATTTCTTGCCCGATGCAATGTAAAATCATCTCGTAATTGCCAAGGCTACCGTGGTATCTACTTCTTGAAAAAGAGAAGCAGTCAGTTCACCAGGCCTCTACTTTATCTGTGTTGTTGCCCTCAGAAAATTAACCAACCAAAGTTCTTCATTTATCTGATGGCAGCTGGCCCAGGTTAACTGTATGTTTCTGGGTTAGTCCTAGTGATTGCCATTGGATACAGCTTTCCCACAGTTCCATTGTAGATAATATACTACTCAGTTAGCCCTGGGGTGACATTAACAGGTCAATAAAGGCCTCATAAAGTGTGTTTTTTTTTATAAATATTTTATTGATTCATTTGACAGAGAGAGAGAAATCACAAGCAGGCAGAGAGGCAGGCAGAAAGAGAGGGGGAAGCAGGCTCCCTGCTGAGCAGAGAGCCAGATGCGGGACTCGATCCCAGGACCCTGAGATCATGACCTGAGCCAAAGGCAGCGGCTTAACCCACTGAGCCACCCAGGTGCCCCCTCATAAAGTGTTTTATATGCCAGTGTCAGCTAGTACATAGCAGGACACTGCTAGTCATTAAACAGGTTGGGTCTGCTGAATGGTGTTCATTTTCAGAGACTTGTCAGTATTATGTTCCTAAACAGAAGTGTTACTGTGACACATGGGGATTGTATTGTTTTCTGAAGCTTCAGTCTTAGCCCAGCTGCCTCGATGTAATTTGAAAAATGACATTTAGCAGTTTCTGTATAGAATAGTGGTTCTTATGTTTAGCTTTGGAACCAGACAGACTTTCTTTCTTATGTGACATAAGTACAAGGTCCTTAATCTTACTGAGCCTTGATTCCTCTCATGTGTTAGGTAGGGATAATGATACAGATAAAATAAAAGGGGTATGTCTTTTCACCATTCCTGGTTCCAAAGGAGATATAGTCTTGGCTTTGATAGAATATGCAAAATGCTTACATGTTGTCTAGTACACATTATGTGTTCAATAAGTGATTGTTGTAATTATTGGAAGGAGTTCTGGCTTTCAGTTTATTAATAGGGACCTTGAGGGGTGGCTGATATTATTTCTGGAAACTCTATGAATTCACTGTGAGAGTAGGGTTAGATGATCTAATTCTTTCTTTCTGGTGTGATGTGGTTTTCATGTCCCTTATTTGTCTTAGATGCTTTGTACTGAAAAGTTCTATGGAGGGAGCATCTGCAGATATTATGTTGACAAAACAAATAAGACAAATTTCTTCTTTTTCTCTCAAAATAAATAGCTCGCTTAGGCCAACCCACCTACTCCATTCGTTCCATGCTTCCTCATCCCACACAGGCCTACTCTTCATTGCTACTGCCCTTGAGACTGGAGACTTCTCAGCCAGCATCTGCTGACCTCAAATGCTCTAGTTTTCTTTCATTAGGACAAAATCCTGAGAAACATAATTAAAATGAGAGTAGTAATAAAGAGCAGAATGTAGTTCTTTCTTCTTTGTTATGCTGCTTGATTCTTTTCAAACTCATTAAATACATTAGTAAGTCCCATAAGTGAGCGACTGGGTTCCATTTACTGCACCAGCTTGGATCAACTGACAATGATTTTCTGGAACATTGTCTAAAGAAGGCTTCTGATGATGTGTCTAGCAAAACAGTGAAAAATTAAAGTGGTCAATTTAAAATGACTTCTATGAGAAAATGAAGTGGAGGTGGTGGATGCCATCTATGCCCTGAGATTTTGGGTTAATCGCAATGCTAGAAACTTACAGCAAGCATCATTGTTGATCTAGCTTCATACATTCAGTACTTTGCATTTTGCCTGTCAAACTTATATATTTATTCAGTAAATATTTGTTGAGTGCATACCACATTCTAGAAATCTGAGAGTTTAGCCAGAAAAGCGGTTTCTACTGTCAATATAAAGGTGTATTATGTCCTGAAGCTTACCATGAACTTGTTCTATTTCTTCCTCTTCCATTCATGAACACTGTCTCAGTGTGGATCCTCATTATCTTAACCTGGGTTATTATTACCATGGTTTTCTAGGAAAAGGGAAAAACACTCCACTCCATCAACTGTGCAACTGCCAAGGTCTTAAAATCTACTTCTGAGTTCTCCCAAGGGAGGGATGAAGCAATGGTGAGGGAAGAGAGACAGAGAACAAGGAGACACATATGGTGGAAGCAAGTGGATAATTTACTTTTACTGAGAGATTATCGGGAGGAAGAAAAAAAAGGATACTTTATCTGAAGGTAGTTTTCAAATAACCACAACCTCAATAAAGACAAATTTTCACTCTCTTGGAATTTGGCAGATGGATACATGCCCCTTCTTTTCTTTCTTTGTAAGGTGTAACAACCTATGATTGCTACAGCCTCTTAAATGATGCCCTAGATAACATTTTGCCCCATTCTTCCATCCATCCCTTTGTTACTAGATTTTTTTTTCTAAAATGTGCACGTCTAGTCATGTCACTTCTCTACTTAAAAATCTGATGGCTCCCAGTGCCTGTAGTAGAAGTTCTTTGTCAGGACCTATCAGTGGTTTAGGATCATTTGTAAAGTGTGAATTGAATGTCTGCTACTAACTGAGTTAAAGAATTGAAGATTGGTAGTGATTTACTTTTTAATTAGGAATCTCACAATTTTAAGCTCTAATATTCTTTTCTGAATAGAATAGAAAGAGATGAGGTTACGTGTAAGTCGCAGCCAATCTTTTTTTTTTTTTTTAAATGTCATGGGATATACTGTGTGACAACTGTCCTCAGTGATGGTAATGATGTCATTGTTATTTCACTCAAAATCTGGGATTATCCAGAGATATATAACAATTGCCATAGGTTTTATAGGGGAAAGCACTTGGCCCACGAAATAAAGTTCAAATACCATGAAGGCTATGTAGGGACTTCTCTGATATCTTGCTTATCTCTTTAGACAACTCTTTGAGATTATTACCCCCTGTCCCTGTCTACTTATTTAACTACTCTCTCTGTCTGAAATTCATTTCATCCTTCACTCTAATCAATCTGGTAAACCTCTCAAATATTTTAAGATCATACTTCATTTCAAGGATTACTTCCTTTATGAAGTCTACCTTGATATTCCCTCCCAACTCTGGTAGAATCAAATGCTCACACAATTGCATAAAAACTGGAAGAATGAGGTCTTTTCCTTCGTGCACCTCTTTCTTTTCATTTCTTATTCATTTCATTTGGTCCCAGCAGGAAGTATCTATTGTAGGAGTAAGGATAATTCAGGACCTGCTACAGGAACACACAACTCCAAAACCTCAGTGATTTGCAACAACAAAGGTTTATTTGTTGGTCACATTCCATACACATTGTGAATTGACTGGGATTTCTTTCTACATCATCATTCAGAGACTCAGGATGAGTAAGCAGCTACCATCTTAAATACAGCTGGTTATTGTGCCAGAGGGAAAAGGGAGGGTTTCACATAGTTCAGTAAATCCTGATGTCCTGATGTTACTTGTATTCTTGATCCATTAATTATAACTAATAACACAGTCCCATCAAAAAAACACAAACAAACAAGAAATGCAAGACTACCTTGTACATGTAAGGTAGAGAGCCAGAACAATTTGACTGATAGTGCTAATTATATATATATATATCTATATATATATCTAACATAAAACCAATCATGATTATTTCCTTGAGTATGGGAGTGGTTTATTTCCTTGGCATATTTATATGACCTATCTGGATGCAAGTGACACTTCCTCCCCCTTAGGAGAAGGAGTGGGGGTTGGCTCTTGGAAAGATAACTAATAATGTCTGTCACACCTTGTTCCTTCAACTCCTGCACCTAAGTTCTGGGTTTGGAAGGCGCTCAGAGCTCCACAAAGCATACAGTATTTTTAGTTCCATAGAGAACCTTGAAAAGCTTTCCATAGCTAGAAACTTTTTGTGAACCATTGTTTTGGGAACTTCCTATATAACATCTCACTCATTGTCCAACAACCCTATAAGCTAGGCATTATTTTCCAGATAGGGAAACAGAAGACCAGGCAGGATAAATAGCTGTGTCAAGGTCACAGGGCTAAAATGTGGTGGAACCAAATTTAATGTCAGCCTGCCTCCTGATTTCAGAACTCTTGCACTTTTCTTTATTTCTCTGGTATCTTCTATGGAACCCCTGAAATTGTATTAACCTTTTTAAAAGTTGAACATATTTTTAAGCTGTACCCACTATCATCAGAGGATATTCTAAGTCTTGGGTTTGTTTTGTGCTATGTAAACCACATGCCTTTTTGTTTTAAACACTTCTCTATCTACAGTTTTAAGAGAGGGTGTCAAGGGTTTATCTTCTTGCACAGTCCTGTTTTGACAACACGAGGGCATTTTGTAGTGACAGTGTGCTTTAATTCAGAAAAATGGATGGCACAGTGCTTCTCCTGCAGTAGGAGATTTATACTTATTTCCTCCTCTCTGTTAACAGGATTTATTCACAGGCCCTGAACAACACATGCCAAAGGCTGCTCCCTCCACTGCCGCCTCCATCTCCCAAAAGAGCTATTGATATTTAATAAATGATCATTGTTATGACTTGAAATGCTTTCTATAACCAGATCAAACATGGCAATCAGGTTTTATTTTTTAAAGCAATGAAAAGTACTTAGTTTATTGTGTCTCTTTCAGAGAGTTTGGGTGGGGGTTTCAGCCACAATGATGCCACTTTATTATGAAATTCTATTAGTTGAATAGACTGAAATTAACATTTGATGACTTCTTCATTGATATCTGACATTTTTTTCACAGGCAGACTCTAATAAAGAAGTCAGTTGAAGCTATTAGACATATTTTAGGGGAATTTTTTGATGCATATCTCCACTCAGATTAAGAAATTTAAATCATTGGTGCTATCAGTATGAATACTAATGATATAGCCTGCCAGATGGAAACCTTTCATAAATTTTCACTTTTCTCTTGCAGTTCGCTGTAAATCTTAAGTAAATGACTTCTTGGGTGAACTATGTTGATGTCAGCTTTAATGCCTTATGTCCACACTGATTTCAATGTCATAAGTACCTGGAAGGCAAGCAACTCTTAATTAAATGTCATTTTCTTTTTCCATTATTGAGCTAGAGCAGAGTGCAGACTCTCCTTGCGTTGTCTGTGGCTCCCCGGCAAAGAGCTCAGCTCTGGCTTTGTCACAAGTGGGTTCTTTGGAGCTACATAAATGCTTTGGTGTCATGCAGTTCCTCCTCTCTTAACTAAAACTGTCTCCCTCTGTCTTTCAGAGAGTAGAACAGTGTTTCCTTAGCCCTTTGTTCTCGATTTTGACAAAACACATTCTGTAGGTTCTTGCCTCATTTTAACAATATTTTTTCCTCCAGAAATTGATGTTTCAGTTCTTTTCAGGCGTGCTAATCTCCATATGAGAACTACACTGCATAAAACTTCCTTTTCCCCTATGGGGATATATATCAGTATTCAGACCATAACTTCCAAAGGCCTTTCCTTACCAATTATGTGGAGCTTCTGGTAACTTGTGGTTGCTTATCTCTTAAATTCCTTGTGCAGTTTTTTCTTTTATTTTCTTTTTTAAAACAGAGCCAAACTTTGAAAGGTATTATTACTTTTTTTTTTCCTTTTAAACAAAACAGGAGACAAAACAAAATAAAATTAAATGAAAGATTGTTCAAACTTTCTGGGCTTTGGAAACCCAAAGGAAATAGATGATAAAAAACTCAACAGGGGCGCCTGGGTGGCTCAGTGGGTTAAGCCTCTGCCTTCAGCTCAGGTCATGATCTCAGGGTCCTGGGATCGAGCCCGCATCGGGCTCTCTGCTCAGCGGGGAGCCTGCTTCTCCCCCTCTCTCTCTGCCTGCCTCTCTGCCTGCTTGTGATCTCTCTCTCTCCGTCAAATAAATAAATAAATCTTAAAAAAAAAAAAAAAAAACTCAACAAAAATACTTAGGTGAGTCAATAAATATTCCCGGTAGAAATCTTAGAAATCCTATAGGTAAACAACTTTTTCCACTTATTGAGTTATTTTCTCACCAGTTGTTTATTTATTGATTTGTTTTGCCATTAAACCTACAAGCCAAGTGATAAATGTGCTTCTTTTGTTGTTACAGTGTAATGCATTGAGCCTTCCTTGAAGCTTCATTAAAATTATATCTAAAGCACCGATTATAAGAAAATGATTAATAATACAATAACGTGGAGCAAATGTTCTGCAGAGCTGTTTGGAGTTGTGGGGTTTTCTATCAACCCTCAGTTTTGGTCTCTGCTTCCATCTATGCAGGGAAGCAAATGCCCGTCACCATTTTTTAATTTTTTTCTTCTCATCAAGCAATAAGAGCCATCATTTGGTAAAAACAAAGGTAACAAAACATTCTAGACCATTAAAATAATTTTCCAACATGGTTTCAGTAATTAGTGTATTTCAGTTTCAACAACTGTAATTAAACCTGACCTTTAAGCTAACTATGTCTTGACATTTATGATTTTAAACTGGCTTTCCCTGTGGTGATGGCGTGTTATACGCAGGTTCTAATGAATAGTTTTGTAGTATTTACCTGTTGTCGAAGAGTCTCTGTTGTGACTTGGAGGGGACCACTTCACTCAGCATCCTGTCATTGGATGCCTGATGGTGCCGCTCTGAAGGAGCATTATCTGCTACAATATCAGGTTGATGTTTAGTTTTTTTAAGAGTGTTTTGATATAATTACAGGTACAGCAAAATCTCTGCTGGAAGCTTTATAAAGAATAGGCCAAAAATTAACTAAGAGTTTGAGTGCAGATAAAGTGGGCTTTCTTGGGATCTAATAATTTGTGGCAGGTCGGTAGGATGGAGCTTCCTAACTGCCGTAAGACAAAAGCTAATTCAAAGAGGAATCGGTGAAGGGGGAGAAACCAAGATGGTGGGCCTTGTTTTGTTGGCTTTCATTAAGCTTGAGCAGTGGTGGAGATTTCCTTTTTTGTTGTTGTTGTTTGTTTTGTTTTGTTTTTTTGTTTCTTTTTTAGGTTTGTTTGTTTTTATTTTTATTTTTCTGTGTTTCCCTAGGCTACTTCAAACTCAGTTTCTTCCTTCTTGATAATAATAGCTAACCTTTTCCAAGCACTTATTGTATACCAAGCACTGTGTTAAGTACTTTACATATATTATTTTCACCTTTTTACAGACCCGTGAGGTAGGAATACTCTATCACCTAGCACAGTTAATCCATAGATTCTTGTTTTTCTTTTTTTTTTTTTTTTTAAATTTTATTCATTTATTTGACAGACAGAGATCACAAGTAGGCAGAGAGGCAGGCAGAGAGAGAGAGAGGGAGAAGCAGGCTCGCTGCTGAGCAGAGAGCCTGATTCGGGGCTCGATCCCAGGACCCTGAGATCATGACCTGAGCCGAAGGCAGAGGCTTTAACCCACTGAGCCACCCAGGTGCCCCCATAGATTCTTGTTTTTCAATTGCTAAATGCCAATATCTGGTGAGATCAGATGATATTTTGAAAAATTAATGTTCCATGTTTCTTTTTTCCTCACTTCCTTTATACAATTATCTTACCCCCATTCTCCAACCCATGCCATTAATCAGAAGAATCCATGTTGCTTTTAGAAACTGCAAGAAACTGTTAAGTTTTATTTTCCAATCTTCAAAGTGGATCCTAAGATATCAGGACCATAACCAAAAAAGCTGGAAAGAAGGTAGAGTAAGGACCAGAGAGCTAGGCTGCTCTTCTTTCTACCCCACATTGTCAGGTCCCTGCATGAAAGAGAGAGGAATCAGAGAGGAGTCTGGGTGACCTTAGTGGAGGGAAAGTAGGGAGATAATTAATGAGGGAAGGTGGTATAAACCAGGTAGAGAGGTGGTGAGGGGTAGGTAGTAGGAGAAGCCAAGTAGAGCATGAAGGAGTATCCTGAAGTTCAGCCCTCATAGGCAGCCCATTTTCTGCCAGCTGGGGAGAGGACTGCACATTTTCAGGTAGTCAGAAAAGTCATGTTGATGAAGCCATTAGTCTCATTACCTTGTAATGTATTCACTTTTCATGGAAAGTTGTCTTTAGTTGCTCATAGATTATAGATGATAAAACATCATTGAGGCCATCTAACTGCTCTCTGTGGGGGGCACCTACTTTTCTCCATGGCCTAACATACACAGAAGAATCCCTAAATATAGGTTAGAGGTCATATATCTGGAGAGGCAGAGATGTTGTGGTAAGCAAAGCCCAGGCTTAATGTTTGAATGGAACTGGACTGCTACATTAGTTGAGGTTTATATTTACACTGGGTATTTATGTGTGACAGTGATTTTGGTAAAAAAATAAACAAAAATATCCTTTAAGACTCAATCAAATGGCTCTTAATGGTGGGATTAGAGGAAGGGGGATATCAGGGCTAAAAAGGGCATTCTAAACATCCCTTAGATTCGACCTTGTGGGTCTTTTCTCTTTGCATAATGTAAGGATATACCTGCTTTCTGGGCAGCACAGAGAAAAGATTAGAAAGCAAGATGCGTGCTTCACCATTGTGTGGTACGAAGGAAAAGTATAAACCAAGTCTGTCCACTGACTGAGCAGTGGCAGGGGACTTGGGAGTAAGATCAGTAAGGCAAAAGCGGAGCCTGCAGATGTGATGTGGTTGGAAAATCAGAATGTAAATATTGGCAAAGCTACTCTAGTTTCAGAGTTATTTTGCAGGCTTCCTTAGCACGGTCTTCTTAAAGATATAAAGCTTCTGCTGTGAACCCTGATAAACCAAGTTTATTTTATGTTACTAGTCAAGTTAGTCCTCAACCAAGTTAGTAACCAAGTTACTAGAACATTGTGTGAAGAGACATGGCTTTTGCTTTACTTTAGGTAGATTTCAGACAATGTCATTTAGCTTCATTTTACTCAGTTCCTCTGTATAGACAGAACTGAGGGAGGGTTGGTGTCTCTACACTACTGGTAGTGAAAAAGGAGAATGCTGATTAGAAAAATATTAAGGAGTTAAAATCAGTGGTCTTTAGAATTTGGAATTAGCTCCAAGGGTTGTCTTAGACCAGTGTTATCACACATCTTTGTGCCCACCTGATAGCATGTGACTTATGAAGTTAGGGGTAATTTTTAGTTTTGTTTTGGTTGGTTTTGTTTTTCTATGCACAATGCTTGGAACTGTTCATAAATGCTTCTGGTTGGAGAAGTCCAGACTTAGGAAAATATTTCTCCTTTCATAAAAGGACAGTCCATGTGTAGCCACTCACTCCATTGTTTTACTCACTGTCACTATTCTGGTGCCTAAGAGGAGTTAGCTGAACAAGTTGTGAAGGCTGTAATTACTCTAAGACAGCTGATCCTTGCTGTTTGGGCATCTTCTGTTCCCATCAGTATGTGGACAAAGCAGTGCAGCCAGCTGGTGACTCCAGACCACCCCTGTGGTTGGATTACAGAGGAGCTAGGTGGATGGACCAGTGCTTAATTTGTTCTCCCTCTGGGCAGCCTTTATAGCAGTGGGTCTGCTATTCAATAGCACCTCACAGGAGAGAAATAGACAAATCCTATCAGCACATATGTGTTTCATGGTCTAGAGTCTAACATGATCCCTGTAGCTCTGACCTCCGGTGGCTTCATTATCTGGGTCTTACAACTCCTTGGTGTCTTAAAGACTATAATCTGTAAAATGTGTGGTGGGTAAAACAACTAGCCAGATTGCCATTCCTGTTGTGTTATTGGCCTGTAACTCTGCCAAGGGGGCTCAGAAAGCTGTAAATCTGTTGTGAATTTATAGTGTCAGACTGAAATATAGCCAACGACAAGAAATTCCCATTGCTTACTAACAGGTGATTGCCAGCATACCAAGACCCACAGAGCTGGTTTGTCATGAGTTAAAAGTAACATCCAGTTTCAACAGGCCTTAACCTAGCCTAGCTCTAAACACTCTCGGTGCATTTATTTACCTCTACAACTCAGACCCTCCTGACCTGGATCTTTAAATTTTCTGTGCTAGCAGTTCATTCTTTATCAGTAATGATCTTTCTCAAGCCATTTGATTTGTCTGTGCAGTGACACATGATATTTGGATACACCACGATTTATTTTCTCGCTGACTCTGCATGTGGAGTTTGGTGACATGTTTCATAGGAGATCACCTGTGATGAGGACAAAGGTCAGTGGAAAGCTGTTCAAACAGAGAGGTTTGGCCTCGAGGAGCCCATCTGAACCTCAAGTCTCGACCTGTTCATTGACCGTGTTTGCTAATTGGGTCTTCAGTGCAAAACAGGAAATAATGCTCAGCATTGCTAACTGTTTGTTTAGCCAGAACATGAAAATCAATCTACTGATGACCAAAAGGGCATAGCAAACAGCATCCCTGTGGAGTTGGGTGTTTTTGGCCTTGGCGTTCAACAGATGTGGTCTGAGAGCTCCCATAACCCATGTGAAGACGCGGTTCACATAATTAATGCCAGGTTGGCTCCTTGGATGTAGGGCTGCAGAGAGATGGAGAAAAAGCGAGGGAGCCTGAGGTTAGTAGAAATAAGTGACCCATGAAGACTGTTTGGATTTAGTAGAAATGATGATGCATAAGATGATGTCATTCCACGTATTCTTCAACCCCTTCTCACTGATTTTTATAGCCTGTGAAGGGAAATAAATAACACAAACACAAAACAACAACAACATCACCAATAACAACGAAAACCCTTTCTCTGAGTAAATTCTTTAGTTAGACTCAAAGGAACTAGCTTGTCTGGCTGGCTGGGGACCGAGGAAAAATAAACCTGGCAGCTTCTGGGTACTGAAGTTTCCCCTTGCAGCTCTCCTGTTGTCAGCATTTGAGAGAAAGAAGTCAACTGATCTCATCTGAAAATCCCATGAAAAGTAAGCATGTTTTCATTATATGGAAAATGAAAAAATAAGCTCTTGACTTTTCTCAGCTTAATGCTGTCAGATCCAAAGGAAATTAAAGAAACATATGTTTGTATTTAGGAACGTGATTAAAGGAACACCTTGGAAAGTAGCCCTCTTGTGCTGGACCTTCTTAGGTAGAATTTATTAGAAGCATCCCAAGTGGCAGGCATGCCTTTTATTTTCTCTTTCTCATTTAAGATGGGAAGCTCTTTGTTTCTTTCTCAGATGCTTGATGCTAAAGCAAGTACAAAACATGAAAGCATATTTTAATCAGGGGGCTATTTTCAAAGCTTGGAATAGTACGTTACATTGTATCTATCCAGGAAGACATTAAAAAAAAAATAACAGCACCTCTTTTTCCTGCTGTAACTGTTGAAATTTATCTCCAACCAATCCCCCTTCACGTACTTTCTTTTTAACAAAGGAAGGAAAGAGGAAAGAGAAAATAAAGAAGGAATAAATCGACAGTAATGTGGCAGATGCCTTCGTTGCTGCTTATAATTGTGTAAAGAAACAACATGATGCAGTAAAACTTGGAGGATTTTATTTGGTTTATTAGTTCTGACTGCATCCCAAGCTGTCTCACTGCTCCAATTTTAGACAACACATGACATCATAATTGCTTCTGGCACTTTACAGTAATAGATACTGGTGAGAACTTTTTAGCAACTCCCCACCCCCCCGAACTTTATGAGTATTTCTTTGGAGAACAGCAGCCTCTCATCCCTCTCATTTGCAGAGCATGCACATTTTGACTGAGGTAGTTTCCCACTATGCTGCTTGCAAAGATACCTGCCCTATTTAAGTTCGAAGGCAGTTTCTTCAATCCACAGAATAGACTCTCAGGATTTCACATCACACCTACTGGCTTATTCAGTGATGCACACCTGTCCAGGGTCCTGAGCTGGGGAGGTTAGCAAAATGAGCCCCAACCAGCGCAGCAATTAATCTATTCTCAGAAAACCCAGATCCTGAAAAGTGATACCCTGGACCACTTTGTAGTAGTTCTGAGATAGTATTTAGATCCTCAGAATATATGGAGGGATTTACTTTCCCTCTGCTTGGATGACCTATGCTGTGTGCTTAAGCCTTAGCTAACGAATCAGTGACAGGGAGATAGCTAAATGAAGTTACTGAGATAAATGCAAGTTTATGACTGACTCGAGCACCGGATGATAAGGGCATCTCTATAAATATGTGAAGTTGATGCAGGCTGTGACTTCCACACAACAGATTAGCATTGTTAAACTGTGTTGCAGTCCAAACAGTGCCTGGTTTGAATATTTATTATGTTCTTTAATCTTGCTGAGCAAACAGGCTATGTTTATCAATAACAAAGGGAAGGAGCTCCCCTTTCAAGGGTCAGTGTGTCCAGAAAGGCTTCATAAAGACATTCATTGTTAGAGCTGGCAGGATTAGTGAAGATCATTTCAGCCCCTTCTTTCTATGTGGGGAAAGAAAACCAGAAATGGTAAGTGACTTGTCCAAGGTCACATAGCTATCATGTAGTGGTGGTGAGACTGGTCTTCTGCTCCTCTGATTTCTAGAGAATCATTCTTCTCCTTGACACAAGCAACCTCACAGCTTGGGGCAGCCTATGAATTTACAAATAGTTTCTGCTGTCCTGCAAACTCACGTAGTGATGGTGATCCTGAGCTACTTTATATGTTCTCTCTCCGATATCCCTTAGTAGTAGCCTCTGGGAGGAACAGAACGAATTTCTCTGGTCATCCCACTGCCTGGGCCACAATTAGCATGCCGTGATATGACCTTCTCTTTGCTTCACTGAAGTTCATTTAAGGCTCATTTCTTCAAGACCCTCTTCTCAGGTGTAGCTATAAATGGTGTGGGCATAAATAGTTACATGTTGCAACATGAGGCCAGAGCCAATTGGAAATAAACCCTCTCCTAGGTCCAGGACTCTATATGTGTCTTATTTGGTTCTTTTTTTTTTCTTTTTTTCTTTTCAGTGGAACAGTATTCATTGTTTTTGTACCACACCCAGTGTTCCATGCTATCCCTGCCCTCTCTAATACCCACCACCTGGTTCCCCCAACCTCCCCCCCACCGCTGCCCCGCTCCTTCAAAACCCTCAGATTGTTTTTCAGAGTCCATAGTCTCTCATGGTTCACCTCCCCAAAACTTTCTACTTTGAATCACCATCTTATGTTCTCATATAATACTGCTCAGACTATATGCAAATGTCCAAGACTGGTATTACTACTTCTGTTTTACAGATGAGTAAACCAAGAGTCTAAGAGACTTATGTAAGATAAATGAAAGCAAATTAGCCAACTGAGGATCCAATATGGAAGCCAAGATGACTAATTCCTAGTCTGATCTTATTTCTACTCCCACACAACTCCATCTCCTTCCAATGCTTTGCACATAAACAATAATTAAAACATTGGTTTTGAGTAAGTGAGGCAAAAACTCACTTCCAAATGTTTCCAATTTCATATTTAGAGATACCTTAAACTCGGGGTCCTAGAATGAATTTATTATCTGCCCCTACAAATCTGTTTTCCAACTTTTGTTTTTTGTTTTACAGGAAACATCCTGCTTATCTCTCTGCCCAAAGAAAAATCCTGCAAGTCATTTAAGACCCAGGGAATCATCTCCCAAGTCTCGCTAATTCTCTTCCTAATGTATCTTGCTTTCCATTCTCTCCTCCTGCTGCTACCATCCTAGATCAGGTCCTCATTATCTCTGAGCTGCAGTAAAGCAATAATCTTCTTAGAGGACTTTCTCCCTAAGGCTCCCCTCTCCTCCAGGTTGTTCCTCACAGAGCTGTCAGTTCTAACTCATGAATCTGATCATGGCACTAACCACCATCATGGACCTCCATTTTTCAAGGATCATAATCTTGAACTATTTACAGGACATGCCATACCCTTCATGAATTGACCACTGCTTGCTGTTAGGGAGTTCTCTCTTCCAGGCTTAACTTCTCACTCTGTACTCTAGCATTGTTGAACTCTTGTTATTTGTCTCACATGCTCTTTCATATGTTCACGTCTTTGCATGTGTCATCCCCTGGAATGTCCTCCATCTTTGACAAAGTGGTACCTAAATAAACGCTACTGAGAAGACGTGTAACCAGCTGTTCTCCCATTGCAACTCACATTCTTTTCACAATGTTAAAGTGACATTGAAAAGCAGCTTCTGGAACTTTTGCTTCAGGCAAATGAGATACCACTCATACTTAATAGTGGTTAAAATGAAAAAGATGGACTCTATCAAGTGTTGGTGAGGATATAGAAAAAGTGGAACTCTCATACATTGCCAGTGGGAATGCAAAGTCATTCGTTTATTTTAGCACTTTCTTTAGAAGTTCAGCATATATCTACTTGGCCCTTCTATTCCTCAGTATTTAACCAAGAAAAACTGAAGCAAGGGCGCCTGGGTGGCTCAGTGGGTTAAGCCTCTGCCTTCAGCTCAGGTCATGATCTCAGAGTCCTGGGATCGAGTCCCATGTCGGGCTCTCTGCTCCACAGGGAGCCTGCTTCCTCCTCTCTCTCTCTCTCTCTGCCTGCCTCTCTGCCTACTTGTGATCTCTCTCTGTCAAATAAATAAATAAAATCTTAAAAAAAGAAAAAAAAAGAAAAACTGAAGCATACATCTACACAAAGGCTTGTACACCAATGTTCATAATAGCTTAATTGTTGTAGCCCCAAACTGGAAACTCTAATGTCCATCAACAGGTGAATGTATAAACAAATTGTGGTCTCTCCATGTAATGGAGCACTACTCAGAAATAAATACAAATGGACTATTGATATACTCTACAATATAAAATAATATCAAAATACTTACGGTAAATGATCAAAGCCAGAGAAAAAGCAGGGCATATTGTGCAGTCCCATTTACATAAAAAGTACATCTAAATGCATAGTGACAGAAAGCAGATTAGGGGTTATCTGGGGATGGGGAAGAGAGAATAAGAAAGAAAGAGGAGGAATGGATTAAAAAAAGGCATATAGAAACTTTTGGGGATGCTGCATTTGCTTATTTTCTTGATTGTGGTTATATTTTAACAGATGTATATGTATGTAAAAAATTATATATTGAAGTATGTATGGTTTATTATATATCCATTAACCTCAATAAAGCATTTTTAAGACTCATTTTAAAAATTAAAAACTGAATTTTTTCACTAAGTTCTAAAAATTAAAAATAATGAATTTTTAGCTGTAAGAATTTCAGGCATTTTGGTGGGTGATATGATCCTGGTCAGAGACTCCTTTTCCCTGTTTTATCAAACACCCAGGAACAAAGCTTGTTTTACTGACTGTTCCAAGTCAAATATTTCTAGGAATAAATTTTATGCCTGGAAATAAGGAAAGGAGTGGAGCATCTTACCGAGAAGAATTAAGAAATTTCAGACATCTTCATCTGGGATTTTCTTCCCATACTCGTCAGAGTAGACGATATACTTTCACAAAAGTACCCCAAAACATCAATGGCTCAAGACAATTTCATTGTTATTGTTCATTCAAATTCATTTCATGTTATTTCCCACTCTCTGCGGGGGTTCAGCTGTCAGTGCTCTCGTGGTGATTCAAAAACCTTTATTTTCCATCTGATGGTTCTATCATGCCTCAAAACCTCAGTGTTTTGTCAGTAGGCAGAAGAAGTATAAGTGGAGGCTGGCTCTCAAGGTGTTTCATAGCCTAGGGCTGGAAGTGGTGGACCTCACTTTACCCATATGCCCAAAGCCCACTGGCCAGAAACCATCCTCAAAATCACACTCAGTACTAGCTCTGTGTCTGGGAGAAAAGGGAAATGGCTACCAGTCTGTATGACATTCCTCAGTATCACCTTCACTTTCTGCATTTCTTAGGGAGCCAGCACCACCATTTGAACAAATACACTCATTCATTATTTAATAACTACTTTTGGCATACTTCCTGTGTGAGCATACACAGTAGGCCTGGTCCCTGTCCTCATTGTAATTACAGTGTCACAAGGGAATATAGAATACACAAGGAGAAAGGAATATTAAAAAGATATGTTTATAAATGATTCATTACAATTGAAGTATTATAAGAAGAAGGACCAGACAGAGTACTCACTGGGAAAAAGTACTCAGAGTACTCTATAGGAAAAAGGTGAACATTCACCCATGCAACTCTTTTTCATTGAACACTTATGCATGGGGCACTGAGCTGTCATGATGCAAAACGTCCAGTCATCCTTGCATTTCTGGAGTTTACAACAAGCTGAGGAAATAAGACACTCATGCAAGAAACTCTAAGAAAAACTGCTATAAGAATGTGGAGTGGTGACAGCCAGTTATCCACAAGATCTGCTTCCCCATCTTTTGGTGAGAAGTTACATTTTCCAGCTGTGCTGGTTAATTTTATGTGTCATCTGGGCTAAGGATATCCAGAGAGCTGCTAAAACATTATTTTGGGGGTATGGCTGTGAGGGTTTTTCCAGGAGAGATTAGCATTTGAGCAGGTACTGAACAAAGATTACCCTCATCAGTGCAGGTGGACACCATCTAATCCATTGAGTACTTGAATAAAGCAAAAAGGCAGAGGAAGGGTGAATTTGCACTTTTTTGGCTTGAACTTAAACCTCCATCTTTTCCTGTCTCCAGATACTGGGCTCTCCTGGTTATCAAGCCTTTGGACTTGAACTGAATTATACCACTATCTTTCTTGGATCTCCAATTGCAGACAGTAGATTGTGGGATATCCTGGCATCCATAGTCACATGAACCAATTCCTATAATGAATCTTCTATCTATCTCCTATCTATCTATCATCTATCTATCTATCTATATATCATCAGTTGATCATCTATCAGTCATCTAACTATTCCACTGGTTCTGTTTTTCTGTAGAACTCTGACAAACACACCATCCTTCTATGCAGTTGGGTATAGCTATGAGACAGTTTTTACCCATAGAATATGAGCAGAAATGATATTTTCAAATGTTGCCTTTTTCTTTTAAAAGAACGTCACTAGGGGCACCTGGGTGACTCAGTTAGTTAAGCATCTGACTCTTGATCTGAGCTCAGGTTTTGATCTCAGGGTCATGAGTTCAAGTCCTGCACTGGGTTCCACACTGAGTGCAGAGCCTATTTAAAATAAATAAATGGGGGTGCCTGGGTGGCTCAGTGGGTTAAGCCTCTGCCTTCCGCTCAGGTCATGGTCTCAGGGTCCTGGGATCGAGCCCCGCATAGGGCTCTCTGCTCAGCAGGGAGCCTGTTTCCCTTCCTCTCTCTCTCTGCCTGCCTCTCTGCCTACTTGTGATCTCTGTCTGTCAAATAAATAAATAAAATTAAAAAAAAATAAATGAACAGATAATAAATAAATAAATAGATAAATAAATAAATAAAAGAAGGTCATTGGCCCTAGATTCCTGCTATTTCTTTTTTCTCTTTAGCTGTGCCTGTGACCCAATTTCAACCAAGTGGAAAAGGACAATGACTGAAAGTATGGTGAGGCCAAAAGATGGAAGAAGTCTAGGTTTCTAAATGATGGGGCCTAACCTGGGCTGCTCATTGCAGGGATCTTATGACAGAAAGCCATAAAGTTTCATTTCATTCAAGCCACAATATTTCTGCATTTTTTTGTTACAAGAGCTTAGTCTTTACTTCTAAAACATTCTGAGAAATACAAGAAAATAGAATGACTTTCAGAGGAAAGAGATGGCTTCCTGCAGTGATGAAAGGATGCTTCATGGAGAAGGTGGCATTTAAATTCAACCTTTTTGACTTGGTTGAGGAAAGGGGATTGCAATAGAGGAGTGTGTCTAAGCAAGGGAATGGGACTACTAAAGCCACATTATCACACACAGCTACAGACAAATTCACCCTCTTTTCCCTCCCACCACACAGGATGTAGAATTCTCTAATTTTAGAAGTCCTTTTTTTTTTTTTTTTTTTTTTTGTTAATTCCAGTCTAAAGATGTTCAATATCCTGTAGGGTTGGCAACATACTTAAAATTATTCTTAGACTTTTTTGGTGAAATTTACCATTATAATTAATCTTCTTTTCTAAGACTGCTCATAATCCCTGAACTATCACTGTAGTGAAATGAGGATAATCAAGATAATTGGCTGCACGATTCAGCTTTAAGTCTCATGACGACCTGGGTGATCTGGGCTGTTCAGAATTTGGGGCATAAATCCTCTGAACATCTCCATGTCACCTACTTGTACTCACTTAAAAAAATAGATATATTTATTTGTTTAAAGGGAGAGAGAGAGAGAGTACAAACCAGGAAAGGGGCAGAGGGCAATGAAAATAATTCTCAAGCAGACTACCTGCTGAGCACAAAGCCAGATGTGGGGTTCGATTCCTGGACCTTGAGATCATGACCTGAGCCAAAATCAGGAATTAGACACTTAACAGACTGAGCCATCCAGGTGCCCCTACTCGTACCCATTTTTTTGGGGGAGGGCAGTGGGTAAAGCTAACACTTCCTTTAACTTAAAGAGATTTTCTTTGTTCTGGGCTACCAAATTCATATGTGGAATCCCCAACCCTAGTACCTTACAGGGTGACTGTATTCAGAGATGAGGTTCTTTAAAAAGGTGACCAGTTAAAATCAGGCCTTTAGGGTGTTTCTGATTCAATTTGACTAGTGTCCTTATAAGAAGAGGAAATTTGGATGCAAAAAGAGAAAACAGGAATGCATGCATACAGAACAAAGACCATGTGAGGACACAGCTAGAAGGAGGCCGTCTGGATGCCAAGGAGAGAGGCCTCAGAAGAAGCCAAACCTTCTGACACCATCGCTCTTGGACTTCCAGGTTCCAGAACTGTGAGAAAATAAATCTCTGTTGTGTAAGCCACTCAGTGCGTGGGATTTTGTTATGACAGCCTGAGCAGACTAATATATCCTCCTTCTTACCCTTCTCCCAGCCTAAATGTTGGGATTCTATTTCCTTGGAAGTCGTGATCATGAGAATTTGCTCTATAGTTTAGAAAGTATTTGTTGTATTTATGATCTCATTCCAGTTTAGGTAATGGTGAGATAGATTCTGGGCTGGTATCATTACCCCCACTTTATATTTAGGAAAACTGATGTCCAGAAAAGGAGACTTGCTTGTTTGCTTGAGGTTTTACCAATATATCATTAAGGATCCAGGAATCAAGCTCAGGTCTATTGATGTAACTCTCAGGCTTTAAGATAATAGTCCTCCTCTCCATATAGTGCTTTATCCCTAGAAGACTGCTAACAACATCACCCCTGCAAAATAGAGAGGTATGTGTTAGTTCTGGAGCCATACTGCATGGGGCTAAATCTTGGTGTGTCCTATCCCAAATGCATGACCTTGGGCAAGTTAATCACTTTGTGCCTTAAAATGAGAATAAGAACAATGCCAAACTCATATTTTGGTGAGTTTAACTGATATATTATATGTCACATTCTAACTAGGTATTAGTTATATTATTATTATTATCATTAATTATTTTTATTATTTTCTGCCCTATTCTGATCATCTAATCCTTGAAAATTCAAGATTAAATCCATTCAAGCTTTAGGTTGTAAATTCCAAATGAAGATCTCCCGGGGAATTCCAGATCCTTACGTTTCAATGTTCCTTTATGAAAGGGGAACTTGTAACATACAGTAGACAACTTAACATCTATAAGACTTCAATTCATCAGAACCCAGTGACCCCAAACCCTAAATTAACTAAAATTTGTTTCTTTTACTTTGTGTTTTATCTTTGAGAAAGAATCAGGAGAAGCAGTTGATGTTTATTCATATAGTAAATATTAAATGAACACCTACTCTGTGTGACATATTCTGCTTGGCCCTGTAAGGGACACAGGAGATGATTCATATACTTTGTTTTCAAGCTGTTTACGGGCTAGTAGCTAAGATAGGACATGTACATGTAAGTTTAATGTAAGGCACAGATAATAAAAGCAATGAAAGGGATATAAGTATTTTCCCAAAGTGCTGGAAATCTGGACTTAACTTTTTTTTTTTTTTTTTTTAAATCAGGCAAATCATAGGCTCAGTGACTTTTGGGATCTGTTTTTTTCTTTTTAAAATGTTTTATTTATTTATTTGACAGACAGAGATCACAAGTAGGCAGAGAGGCAGGCAGAGAGAGAGGAGGAAGCAGGCTCCCCACTGAGCAGAGAGCCCAATGCGGGGCTCAATCCCAGGACCCTGAGATCATGATCTGAGCTGAAGGCAGAGGTTTTAACCTACTGAGCCACCCAGGTGCCCCTGGGATCTATTTTTTACTGTCTGTACAATGAAACTAATGTTAAGAAGGTGATTCTTGAGGGTCTGCTGGAACCTCACTTAATACTGTAAGATTCACTTATGGTTTATTGGGCTGATGTAGGAAAAGCCTGGGGTGAAGAAACAAAACAAGATTTTATCCTGCACCACCCAGAATCATGTCATCAGGATAGTCTCTTCCTGGCTAGGGGCTTCCCTAGCCTCTTGCAGGGCAGCAACATATGTTTTTAGTGTCTTCAAAAGTTCTCAGTGTTTTGGAGACTTAGAGGGGGAAGTTGCAAAAAGTTCTTACTATTTGACTAGACAGATTGGCAACAAAGAAAAAAAAAGAGAAGTGGTAAATAATAGTTAACTAATGCTTACTATAATTTAATAGGTATAGATTAAGACACCGAGGCACAGAAAAATACAGCAACATGCCCTATATCACATAGTTAATAACCAGTGGGGCCAGGACTTTAGCGAATTCTAGCAGTATGTGGAGAAATCATGCTTAACCCTCTGTTATATTCTTTTAAAAAAAAAAAAATTATTTACTTGAGAGAGAGAGGGCATGCACATGAGTGGGAGGGGCAGAGGGAGAGGATCTCAAGCAGGCTCTGTACTATGTGTGGAGCTCAATGTAGGGCTCAATCACATGACCATGAAATTGTGGCTTGAACTGAAACCTAGTTGGACACTCACCTTCCCCTGGGGGCCCCTCCATGTTATACTCTTAACAACATAGTACAAAAAGTAAATGAAGAGACAATTCACAGGTGAGCAAATATAATAGATAACAAAGATTTAAAAGGATTTTCAGCCTTTCTAGTAATCAGAGAAACACACACACACACACAAAATATATCAGTTTTAGGCTTGGGAGTGATACAGTGTCTGTTATCATTGCTCAACTGTGCGGTTGAAGCAAGAAAGTGGCCATAAAAATTATAAAAAAATCTATGTGGCTGAGTGTCAATAAAATTTTATTTACAAGGGGCGCCTGGGTGGCTCAGTGGGTTAAAGCTTCTGCCTTCAACTCAGGTCATGATCCCGGGGTCCTGGGATCGAGTCCCACATTGGGCTCTCTGGGCAGCGGGGAGCCTGCTTCCCCTTCTCTCTCTCTCTGCCTGCCTCTCTGCCTACTTGTGATCTCTGTCTGTCAAATAAATAAATAAAATCTTTAAAAAATAATTTTTATTTACAAAAACAGGCAGCAGGCCAGATTCATTCAGAGGGCCATAGTCTGTTGACCTCTGCATTATGATATTATATGCAATATGATATAAATATAAAAAAGAGCACATAAAAAACATGAAGATATATCACAGATGAGTATTCAGAAAAAAATCCAAGTTTTAGGGTAATGTGTAGGGTAAAACTCAAATGCTGTGAAGAATTATATGTCAAAATGTAGAGTTATATGTTGAAAAATATGTAGACAAATATATAAATGTTGGTATAGGCAAAGTGCGGAATGATATGTATACTCAAGCTCCTACCATTGGCTCCTCCAGGGTTATGATTGGAGTTAAGCAGATAGAGACTTATTGACATTTTATATACGTGTTCTGATTTGTTTGGCTCTAGAGACCAACACATTATTACTAGAATTGAAAGAACAAACAAACAGTATATAATAAAAAGAAGAAAAAAGGAAGAATGAAGGGAAAGAAGGAGGGAGGGAGGAAGGAAATAGGAAAGGTGAAAGGAAGGAAAGAAGGAAGGAGGGAAGAAGGGAGGAAGGGAGGGAGGAAGGAAAGGAGAGAGGAAGGAAGGAAGGGAGGGAAGAAGGAATCTTCATTGATTCTCAACTTTCTAGTTGGAGAAACACTCTGTACGAAGCAGTCCTCATATATCGCAGACATTTTTTGTAGGCGAAAGGTAGGTCAGGATATGTGTCTGGTGCAGAATAAATGTTAACAGTAACATTTCTTATAAATTCTTGGTAAGTGAATAACTTCATGAAGGTGTTTTCATGAAGGAAAGAGAAAAGATCAATGACTCTCTGAATATTTCCCCTTCCTTTCCAGTTTTTATATGGAGGAAGGAAGATTGGCATTGAGGATGAGTATGTGGTGGAGTTCTTACGATGCCACTTAGAGGCACTGTTTCTAACTTCTCTGTTTCTCCGCTTCTTCTACCATAATAATAGTTATTATTACTAATAATAGTAGGAATGTCTATAAAAGCACTGTTGTGACGACAAAATGATAGAACATGAAATGGTGCTTAGAACAATGTTTATATTGAAAAGTTTGAACCAAACACTGTTGATTTTTGACTCTATCTTATAAAACTGGCAACTTCATACAGTAACACTCCATAGAAATGAGATCTTGCTTTGTAGTTCTTTCCAGTCTCAGGGGCTGGGTGAGAATCAGCTGTAGGTATGGGGATAGTGCCCAGGAGCAAACTGTGGGCTGTGGAGACAGACAGTTTTTTTTTTCCCCTAAATATTTTATTTATTTATTTGACAGAAATCACAAGTAGGCAGAGAGGCAGGCAGAAGGGGGGCGCAGACTCCCCGCTGAGCAGAGACCCGCCCCCCCCGATGTGGGGCTCGATCCCAGGACTCTGGGATCATGACCCAAGCCAAAGGCAGAGGCTCAACCCACTGAGCCACCCAGGCACCCTGAGACAGACAGTTTTGACCCTGCTTCTATGAACAATGTGATTTTGGGCAAGTCAGTCTTCTTATCTGTAAAATGGGGATAATAATATATCTTTTCCAGTTGCTATGAGAGTTGCACAGAAAATATTAGTCCCTGCACAGGGGCGGCATCCACAACAAACAGTTCTATTATGGTTGACCCACAATGTCCTTCTCTTCCTATTGGTTTTTTGGTTGCTCACATGCTCTTCTCTGTGGCTGTTAACATTCTCCTGCTTTTGTTTCCACTGGTAGAAAACTTCACTCTGCCATTGCATGGCCTCCTATGGAGCTTTTGCTTCCAATCCAGTCTTCTTTTTTCCCTGGGTTTGTCTTCCACCCTCTTCTTTTCCTTCCTCTATAGCTTGTCTGCTCTCAGCTCTGGCTGCTCCTGACCCACGTGTTTCTCTAGTTACTACATCTCTTATAGAGGACTAAAACCTTCAGTGTGTGTATTTCCTTCTGCCCTGGGACTTGAATTAAGCATCACCATGCTCAAAAATTATGCCTCCATGATGACCCCCTAAATTCTGTGATTCTAGGCATGATTTGGGCACCTTGGTTCTCCTGTCCTTGAGGTGAATGTCTGCCACACATCATTTCTAGTTCTCACACCCTTTCATATGCTCTTTGGTCTTATTTTTATCTTCTAAAAGTGTTTATCCTGATGTTTGAGGATTAACTATCATTCTTAAAATTGTCTTTCCATTTTTCCTCAAAGTTCCATAAAAGGAACTCTCAGTAAACTGCTTTAATATGTTGGATTTGGGGGGCTACATACAGCTTTAAAACTTCCCACCCCTAACCCCTATCTGAAGTATAGAGACCTTTGCTAAAATTAACAACTCAGGAAACAACAGATATTGGTGAGGGTGCAGAGAAAGGAGAATCCTGGTACATTGTTGGGAACACAGACTGGGGCAGCACTCTCGAAAACAGTATGGAAGCTCCTCAAACAGATAAAAATAGAACTATCTATGACCCAGCAATTGCACTAGTAGGTATCCAAAGGATACAAACATAGTGATTTGAAGGGGCAAATGCACCCCAATGTTTATAGCAGTAATGTCTGCAATAGCCAAAATATGGAAAGAGCCTGGATGTCCATTGACAGAAAAATGGATAAACAAGATGTGGGAGATATATCTATCTATCTATCTATCTATATATAGATATCTATATATATCTATACACACACACATATATTATGTATGTATATGTATGTGTATATATTTTATATATTTATATATATAATGGAATATTACTCAGCCATCAAAAATGATATCTTGCTATTTGCAATGACCTAGATGGACCTGGAGGGTATTATGCTAAGTGAAATAAGTCAGAGAAAGATAAATACCATAATATTTCACTTACACGTGGAATTTAAGAACCAAAACAAATGAACATAGGGGAAGTGAAGGAAAAATAAAATAATATATGCAACTAATTAATCATTGAACACTACATCAAAAACTAATGATGTACTATATGTTGGCTAATTGAACTTAAATAAAAATGTAAAAATAATAATAAATAAAGTAAGAGGAAAACAGAGAGGGAGGCAAACCATTACAGACTCTTAAATATAGGGAATAAACTGAGGGTTGCTGGAGAGGTGATGCATAGGGGGATGGGGTAATTGGATGATGGACATTAAAGAGGGCATATGATGTGATGAACACCTGGTATTATATGCAACTGCTGAATCACTAAATTCTACCCCTGAAATTAACCACCATATGTTAACTAAATTGAATTTAAATTAAAAAAAATTTTTCTTGGAAATGTGATTGTGGGGCAGGAATGTGGAAGCAGCTCACGGAAACAAACAGAATCTTTTTCTTCAATTTTTGGTATTTTTGCTGGTGACAACAGCCTTTGCTATCAATTAAAAATGACTGGGGCCACAGGTTCAGGAAAACTCCAGATAACAGTCAGGTGATACCAATTCTTTCTGCTATCTTGACTGCCTTAGGTGCCCTTTCCTGCATGTGAGATTAGTTGAAAATTCATGTGTGCCTGGCTTCATAAACATTTACTATCCCCTATCCATCTCATCAGAAAACAGGAGGTTAAAACTGTACTTAAACCCTATGACCTCTCTGAAGTTTGGCTTTTCCTTTATTGAGCAGCAGGCTTCTGGAAGGGGGAGTAATGACATCTGACCCCACAGGTATGCATGTCCAGAGATCACAGAACAGACTGTGTGACTTAAGAGCATAACATTCAAAATTCATGCTGTGCCCAAGGAAAAGCCATTTTAAGGACCAACATCCTGAACAGATTTTGTTCAGTACTCATCCTGCTAAACTTCTCTTGGTTTTTTTCTCAACTCTTCACCCTCTCTAATTCTTCCCATTGAAAGTGTTTGGTCCTGGTATTCAGATGATTGGGTTGACTTAAATCACCTAACCTTTCTCAGCTCTAGTTTATGTCTTTGCAAAATGGGGATAATAATAGCATCATAAAGAAGCTATAAAGAATTGACATTTGTTGAGTCCTGACATGTGCCATGTATTTTTTATTGTAGGGGTTTTTATTGTATTTCTGTCATCTTGGATGATATGTAGCAACCTTTCTTTCCTCTGATAGCATTCAGTTTCCTCTGGAAGATCTCCCTCTTCCCTAGAGTGTGTGTTCTCAGTGGGACTGTGGATCTAGGAGCTCCTTTCTCACCATTGCAGTAGATGGGGTCCTATTGCCAGATTTTTTTTTTTTTTTTCACTTGGCCGAATATACCTAAAGGAAAGTCACATATTCCACATATGGTTAAGCAGTCTTTCGGGCTGGGGGATCTTAAACATTGAACAAAGTAACTGGAAGATACAACTAGAATTCATTCCCCATAGGAGAAGCTCTGCTGTGGGGCTACAGAGTGCATTCTATCATGAACACACTTTGGGAGTTTCCAGATTCCTATCTGGTGAGAGCCCTGTTCTTTACTTTCCATTTAATCTTTTTATTTCCTCTCACTTTTCTCCAAATCATTTCTTTCCTTTGAATTTTTTTTAAATTTGTTTAAAAAAATCCCTATTTACCGGCACAAACATTATTTTATTTGATCCTGACAGTAATCCTATGAGGTGGGTACAGTAATTGCTCCCACTGTCCCAACTCCAAATGTAAAGTCATTTACTTGAGTCGTGTAGTAGGAGGAGAGGCGGAAATTTAAACCCAGAAGAGGAAAGGTTAAAGACAATGCAAGCATTTAAAGGCACCGTGCATAGTCCTTAGCACACAGTAAGCACTTAGCAATGTTAATTAATTCTAAAATTAATTCTGAGTCATTGTGGTCAGTGAGAAGTGAGTGCTTACTGAGGAAACAAGTAACATCTCCAGGATGAGAAAATGTCAAACAAAGTGACGATTCAGTGATTTATCATCTTATAGGAATCTTGTTCATCATCTTTGTCCATTTCTTGAAACTTGGGCTTTTTAAGGGCATGTTCTCTGCTCCGAAATCTCATTTTGTTTCCAGAGAATATTAGGATAGTTGGGCATTTGAGCTGCACTAAACAAGGTCTGTTAGAAACTAGACACAAGGTTTGGATTAAAATCTGTTTCTTGTGGTTCTGTGTGATCCAGACTTGAAATAGCCCCAGCCATAGCTTCAAGATCCCACTGACATGCTCATTCCACAGCAAGCAGCAACAATCTCCAAGCCTTCGGATCATCCTTGAAGAGCATATAGCACTCACAGTCTGGGAAACGTTTGCAAGTTAATTGTTAAACAGTAATTCTGCAAGATAGCAGTGACTATTCACCAGGTGTTCAAAACTGGTAGAAATCTAAATGCATGGCAACAATTTCGATAAACGCTGTTATTAAGTTTTATTTGGACTTCCCTCTGTGTATCTCAAAAGGACAGTTTGATTTTTTCCAGGGATATTTTCATTCAAGCAATATCAGATTTAGATTTATGTTTTGTATATGCCTGGTGTTGTACTGATCACAATAAAACCTCAGGCCCTTGAGTGTTGATTGTGAATGAATTCCTAGGAGAAAATGGAACAGTATCTGTTCTTTTCCCTTCCTTCTTGAGGTGTTTTGTGCTTCTCTTCTTCCCTTCCCATCCCTCCTCTCCTCTCCTCTCGTCTCCTCTCCTCTCTTCTCTTCCTTTCCCTTCCCTTCTCTTTCCCTCCCTTCTCTTCCTTTCCTTTCCCCTTTCTCCCTTCCTTCCTTCCTTCCTTCCTTCCTTCCTTCCTTCCTTCCTTCCTTCCTTTCCTTCCTTCCTTCCTTCTTTCCTTCCTTCCTTCCTTCCTCTTTCTTTCTTTCTTTCTTTCTTTCTTTCTTTCTTTCTTTCTTTCTTTCTTTCTTTTTCTTTTCCCCTTTCCCTTCCCTTCCCTTTCCCTTTCCCTTCCCTTCCCTTTCCCCTTTCCCCTTTCCTTTCCTTTCCTTTCCTTTCCTTTCCTTTCCTCCTTTCCTTTCCTTTCCTTTCCTTTCCTTTCCTTTCCTTTCCTTTCTTTTCCTTTCCCTTTCCTTTCCTTCCAGACTAACATAGAACGGACTCCAGCCTGATTGTGGATGTTTGTGCGACATTAAATCTGACCATTTCCAAAAGGTCACTTTAGTCATTTGGAAATGACGAAGGGTAGACCTCTTTAGGGCCTGCACCTGTTTAGTACCTTCAGCATCGTGCTCTCCAGCTTCCTTGCAAGGATATATTCCATTGCAACAAAGTGGTGTGGATTTGGAAGACTCAGGGATGGCCTGACTTTCTGACTGTTTTGTCTTAGTCAATACGTCAATAATCAGCAGGGTGCCCTCACTGTTTAACATAACCCCTGGTCTTTGCACGCACTCACTCTTCAGCTGAGTCCCTGATCACATGGGGGTCGGCTTTCACATGTACCTCTTGTTAAGCTTGTGGCTGTGTTTTAAAATAATGCGACCAGTTTGAATGGAGTGCTCTGGGGAGGGAGCAAGCCCTTCTGGTGTGGAGTTTGGTAACACTTGGGCTAAGGATCTGTCATTCTTACAGAGTTCTACTTTTGGGATTTTGCCACAGCTTGGCTTGCTCCAAGTGCTGAGTGTCTCCCCTGATGGGGGAGAAGTTTTCTTTATTGGATGGGGGTCCTCAAATGTGGTTCACAGGTTTTCCTGGAGGATATGCCTGCTGAATCATGACATATATGTGTCTTCTGATTAAAGGAACCCTTTAAGGATGACTTATTTTACAGAATACTATGCCCAGATGAACATGGAAGAGGGCCTTGAGGCAGCTGTGTTCATTTTCATATAAAGAGTCAGTAACATTCCCTCATAATGATCAACATACTGAAAACATATCTGAAACTAAAATACATTACTCTCACAGAACTCCAAAGAAATGTTGACAATCTTTCTGTATGTGGGGAATAGCAAACATAGAGTTTGTCAGTATTCTTGAATGTTAGGTTATTACTCTGAATTTAAGGTGCATTTGTAGGAATTAAGGGGATGACCCTTGTAACTATAACATAGGAAATATGAAATACACTTAAAGCATTTAGGATAGTAACCACATAATGAATGCTAATTTTTATTTTTGCTATTGATCTCTTGAAAGATAGAATATTTGGAGAAACACAGTTGAATTCATTGCTGTTATATATTTGACTTTTAGACACTAAAGTGATACATTTTGATAAATTATTGAATTATAGCGCCCTAGATGTTAAGTGACTTGACCAAAGCCAATGTAGTGGTTTCAAAAATCATGCTGTAAATTGTTGACTTTCCTCGCATCAAGAAGTAGAGCCAAATACCCTTTTTTTTTAAATATGGGCAAGACTTAGTGGCTTGTTTTTATGGAACAGAATGCAGCCTAGGTGAAACTACGTGACTTTGCAGAGCAGGTCATAATAGGCAACATGATACATCTGGCTCTCTCTATATCTCACAGAGCTCTCCCTAAGAATCCAGCTGCTGCACTACAAGCAAGTGCAGGCTATCTGTCAGTATTTGGCCAACAGGTGGGCTGTGCTGAAATCCCAGGTGATGGCCACAGTCAAGAGCCAGGCATGGGAGTAAGGAAGACTTTAAGATGACTCCAGGCCCACTCACCATCTGGTGCAATTGCAGTGTACCTGCATGGGACCCAACTCCAGAGTCCAGACATTTCCAGAGAGGAAATCCTCAGGACTGATTAGGGTTGCATATGCCATCAAGTTTGGTGGGCTTTTTAAGCAGCTGGGAGATAACCAGAACACATAATGGAAGCACCAGAATTAGAATCCACTCTTTTTGACTTTTGTCCTTCGTTTTTATTACTTCATTAAAATAATCTCTTGAGGGGCGCCTGGGTGGCTCAGTGGGTTAAGCCGCTGCCTTCGGCTCAGGTCATGATCTCAGAGTCCTGGGATCGAGCCCCGCATCGGGCTCTCTGCTCTCTAGGGGAGCCTGCTTCCTCCTCTCTCTCTGCCTGCCTCTCTGCCTGCTTGTGATCTCTCTGTCAAATAAATAAATAAAATCTTAAAAAAAAAAAAAAGAAAATAATCTCTTGACTTCCGTTTGGTTTAAATTAGAATTTACAAAATGCTTATATTTTAGATACACTGAAGGTCTTAGATAATTCTTAGAAAATGACATAGCTGGGAGGATATCAGAGATTATTTATTTGAACTTCCTAATTATGCAGATATATAAATTAAGCCTCAGAGATTTCATTATTTAGGACCATTGTAAGTGGTGAGATGCAATGCTTATTTAAATCTTGTTAAGTGTCTAAATGCTACATCGTGGAGGGCAATGATGACAGTCATAAGCAATGGGGCTAGACCAAGTTGTCCCCACACACTACTGACCAACAGCGTGTGGTTAGTTATTATCAAGCTTATTGATCAAATAATTTGGGCTTCTGCTTGATTTTGGAAGGCCTGAATTACGCCTGAGGAATAAATTTATTTTCTAGTATCCACTTCATTTTGTGCTTTGTCGACAGAATCAAAATCTCACTTAAACGCATCCAGAAGTGCACACACATATGGTTATCCATTTGTATACTTTTACATTATACCTTGAAAGCTCTTTTCCTCTTCTCTCAGAAGCTATTGGAAGAAATGGATTAGAAAATTGAAAAATATAAAAGAATCAAGGTGTGTGAAAAACGGGGTGTTTACCGAAGAAGCCAGTCTTCCGGGGTTCTGTGAAAGAACACACATCACTACCATTGACCGCCGCATCGCGGTCTTGGAGAATCCTGGGGGAAGATTGTAAGAAGGTGATTGGGAATTTCTATTTTTTGCTTCTGCCCACTCTGCATATATCTGCCTGAGGGATAGAAAGTTAATCTCAAGTTACCCAGATTTTTTTTCTTTTTTTGCTGCTGCCAGTGCTTTTTAGAAGCTCCAGCTCTTCTAGTTCCCTGAGGCTGAGCGAAGGAGGCCCAGGTGCTACCCCCGGGAGCACATTTGATACATTAAACATAAAACCCCCCTTTTTCCTCTGCCAAGTGCTCAGACATCTGGGTGTAACGTTATTGGTGCCCCTTCCTTTCATTTCTAACTCTTTTACACTTCCAAGTGTCATTTTAGTTGAGTTGTTTTGGGTTTTTAAGTCTCTTTTGTCCTGGTTTTCGTTTTGGTGTTTATGGATGGATTTGTGATTTTCACAGAGTGTAGGCACTTTCCCACCAGCTCTCTGGGAGGAAGCGTTTTCCTGGAGAAAGAGGACACTCTAACTTCTGGATGTGCCTGAAGCCTTAGTGTAGAGGAGGGCTTGGGTGTTCTCTTCTTTATTTTCTTGGTCATTGGCTCAGAACATAGTAGACACATCCCTGATTATGAAGGGAGTGAAACTAGCTACCTTTTTTCCTGGTGCTATGGTTTGGAGAGTTGAGTCATATGAGAAAAAGTCACTGTGGTGTCAGGAGACCTAGATTCAATCTTACTTCCATCATTTATGAGACTGGATTATATAATTTAACTTTTTGGAACTTCAGGCTCCTCATGTGTAAAATGGGTACTTTTTACACATTTACACATTTAACTTTACTAGTTACCGAGTTACAATTTGGTAGCTATCAACCCTGCTCTTGGGATTTTTTTCTGTCTTTCTTTCTTTTTTTTTGCTTTGCTTTACTTCTTCATAACACAACCTAGGCCAAAATTTGAATCTAATGTACTGATATCCAAGTCGAGAAAGAGAAAATAGGATAATTCCATTGTTATTTTATATGTAAAATAAAGCTTCCAGTTTAAGAAATTTTCACTCTAATGAAAACTAAAATTTTATCTGTCTGAATCTTTTGTGTTAAAAATTGAGTTTCAAAAGCCTCTAAGTTTTCTCCTCCCCTCTCCCCACCCATGGATAATTTCCTGGGAGATGCAATACTTTAACCCATTCAGGATAAATGAGTTTCAGATAAACTTGAAACAAGTCCTTCTGACAGGGGTATCACTTTCATAGCAGGAGATAAAAGCACAGTACTAATGCTATGATCTTTTTTTTTTTTTTTTAATTTTCCAAAGAAATGACTGCTGCTGAGTTTTATTATTGCAAACACTATATTCCATGTCGGGAATGCAGCCAGAGTCCAGAGACTGAAGGTTTTGGGCCCTAAGTATGAAATGAACACATGATAGTTGTTAGGATTGGTGAAGCAGGGATAAATATCTCTGGTTTTTGTTTTAGTGCTTTTTTTTTTAAACAAAAGATTGCAATCCTTTAAATCATCAAAATGCAATCCAATTAAATTTATGAGTGAGAAATTAGAAGGCTTGACATCTAGCATTATAGAAGGAAGACTGAAGCTCCTTTTTCTAGGTTACATTGAAGATCCAGGGAGGAAACGCTGTTCTAGAAAATCTAAGAAACAGAACAATGGAGTTGCCTGTAATGCGAAAACCTCCTGTTGTTAAAATTACAGTTTAAAATCCTTAGGAAGGCAACCCATTGGAGGCTGACATCTGCGTCAGGAAATCCACTGCAGACAGTTTCTCTTCCAATATTGGAGCAGATGGCTCTTGTTTTCCTTGGGCACCAGGGGAAGATGTTGGCTTGCATTTGGGGCAGGTGTGTGAAAAGCAGTTTCCCCTTAGTTAGCCTTACATTCACACTCACTGCGGTGAGGTGAAAGCTCACATTTGAGAGACACATGGAGATCTCCTGAAGGGTAGCAAAATTATGGCCCCATGTCACTTTCATTCCCAGGCGGGGAGGGGTAAGGAATTTTGTTTGGAATCAATTACATTCCTTGTGTAGTTATTTCTCTATCCCACTGTCTCTCTGACTTTCCTTCTCTCTTTTTACCTGAGAGCATATATTTAAAACATAATAAGTTAAATGTGCATATAATGGAAGTCTCCTGAATATGCATTGAACTTCTGTCATTATTTTTAAACTACTCTGTTTTCAGACTCAGCATTTATTAATGTTTCTGATTGACTTCTTCTTTTATCCGCAGGGCTCAGAGTCGCAGAAGCTGATAGAGGATGATGCAAGTTTGCTGAATGGTTGACATACAGTCTCGGTTCTCTGAGACATCGTTCCCTACTGGTGTCTGCTCAACTCCACAGGGGACCACGGAACTTTCTTAGGTGGTTGAGGACTGTTTCTTTTGTTCAAAAATGTTCAGCCTTTTACTCTGTCATTGTGAATAATTTATTTAATACAGTCAACTACAGCTGGGCAAAAAAAAAAAATCATTTGTGTTTCATCAAAGCACAGACAAACTTTCTATTCATTCTAGTAAAGAATTTTTAAAATAGTGTCAACTAAGAGAACTTGTGTTTTTTTGGTTCAGAAACCGGACATCTGATACACGGAAGTTGAGCCTGTGAACTCGAAGTTTTTGAAGTAACGTGCAGCAGAAGTACTTGCAGAAGGACTTGAAAAGAGTGTAGGACTTGCAGCCAACTGACTGTGACTCATATGCCAGGCTTTGGGTGATGAAACTGACGCTTACTATAAGCTAGATCCTGTTATAAGAGCTTTTCATATATTAGCTCCTCCTCAATCTACCCCCAAATTCTATGAGGTAAGGTACTATGTTTCTCTCCATTTTAAAGATATGGAAACAGAGGCACAGAGAAGTTAGACAACTTGCCCCAGTCCACCTAGCTAGGAATTAGAACTGGGATTCAAACCTATGCAGTCTGGCTCAATGCCTACATATTTAACTGTTGCCTCTCTGTCTCCCCTCTACTTTATCTCATCTAATCCTCATAAGAACTCTGTAGTGCAGCCACCCTTACCCACACTTCACATGTGAGGTTACAAAGCAAGCTCAAATTTACCTGCTTTTATAAGCTGAGTGTTCAGGGCTTGGGACCAGGTTTCTCCAAAAAAGCAGAAAAAAAGAAAAAAATGTCAGAATCCTGTTTTAAAGAGTTACAATGCCTTATACAAGCTCTGGGACCTCATGTCAGGCACTTATCCTTCTGGAAGTTTGCTTTCCTTACCCATAAAGTGGACATGATGATACAACTCTGCCTGCTTCATGGGTTTGAGGACAGGAGTGGGTGAAGTAATAGAACAGGTGAAAGCTTGTTTCTTTCCAGTGTCCTTGGCAGTGAGTAATGGAGCGTGTTTGGATCATTTCCCTTTTTCATTTTCAGAGAGACAATATAGTGAGCTGCAACGTGGAAGAGTTACTGTCCTTTCGTGAGCATGGAAGTTACTTCCCAGGAGGGACTTGGGTACTGAAGTACTTGGATTTGCTTCATCAATCTGTGTGGTGGAGGATTTTCTAATTTTCCTGACCTTGCTTGGGAGCCCAGGCTCAGGTAGAACCTGGGGGAAAAAAGAAAGGCACTTAAAATAAAAGCAGATATTTTTACAAAAATGACAAAATACTTTGAGAAAAAAGGTGTTTTCTAAAATAAACTATTGTGGTGGTTCCTCTTGATGAAGGTTTATTCCCATGACACACATACAACTTTATAATCTGGGAGAGTAGAATACAGAAGGCCCAAGGATTGTATTTATGAGATCATATAAGGTCTGATGTTATTTCAAAACTCATTAAAATTGACAAACATAAGATCCTCAAGGTATGATTTTGGAAGACTTGGGGGGAGGAAAGTGAGGGCAAAATTTGGACTATGATTATGAAGAATGAGATTTATGAAAGAGAATCCAGTACCAATGGAAGGAAGCTAGAGCCACTGAAAAGGGTCAATTAAATTAGAACTTTGTCTCATCTCTCAATAACTCCTGGGCCTGTGCTTTTACTACATTTTACAATCATCTATTGCTACGTACTTAGTCTGGGAGCTGGCTGGGTGGTTTTTTGTTTTTGTTTTTGTTTTTTAAATATTTTATTTATTTATTTGACAGATATAGATCACAAGTAGGCAGAGAGGGAGGCAGAGAGAGAGGAGGAAACAGGCTCCCTGCTGAGCAGAGAGCCTGATGTGGGGCTCCATTCCATGACCCTGGGATCATGACCCAAGCCAAAGGCAGAGGCTTTATCCCACTGAGCCACCCAGGTGCCCCAAGGCTGGGTGGTTTTTTGTTGGTTTTGCCTGTGCACATTCAAGTGGCTCTATTGAGCTACAAGGTTAACTGGAGGTTGGGTTCAGCTGGGACAGCTGAAATGGTTGGACCTTTTATCTCCCATGGTCTTTTATTCTCAAGGAGGTTAGACTACGCCGTTGTGAGGGCAGCATTATAAGAGGACAAACCCCAAACTTACAAGTTCCTTTCAAATCCCTATTACTATCGTGTTTGTTGATATCTTGTTTCTTTCATGTTTGTTGATGTCTTACTGGCCAAAGATATACATGTAATCATACTCGGAGTCAATGCAAGGAGACTCAACAAAGACGTGGATACTGGGAGGTCAGATAAATTGGGGGAGATCAATCTGACACCCAGTCATTTGTGTGCAGCTCTTCTTAGTCTTGAGATCCATGAACTAAAAAGATAAGTTACCTGACTCCTTAGACCAAATACACAATGGTGAGACAGAGGACAGAGTCAAGATAACCAGTGTCGAAAACCTAAATCAAAAGGGGCAAATAGGTAGGATGTGAGAGTGATCTGGCTCTGACATTTGTCAACCCACTGATCACCAGGGTTGATCTGGCTGATCTGGCTGGCAAGGTAGGTGTCCCTTTCCTCTCTCACAGCTCCTTCTGTGTCCCTCCCAAAACTGTGTGTTTGGTGAAGGAAGGTGACCTTCTCCGACAGAGGAGGATTTTTCTTTGGTAAAGGGTATGTGTATATGAGTAACTGTGTTCCCCTGCCAGACCCTCCAAACAAGCTCTCAAGGTCCATTTGTAGGAGAATGTAGGGTAGTCTCAAGCTTCCAAGACTCCAAACACATCCAAATGAGGTACTGCATGTGGCAGTCTGCTCTTCTTAGAAAAACAAAACAAAAGAAACAGAACAAAAAATTTAAAAAAAGAGGAGTAGGAGGAGGTCCTTAACAATTCTAAACTCCAGCCTGGCACACAGCACAGGGGCTCCTTATTCTAGGGAAGGGAATATTCCTTGACTAGGGCTCAGTTCTTCTCCATGGGAGTGGCTCCCCAGTTCATTGTTTTCTGTGGGCCCTGCATCCGTCCTTTGGACTTGCCTTTTCTCAAAGAAATGGCCCATGTTTGCAGCTAAGTAGCTTTCTCACCTTGCTCCCCGCTTGTAGAATGTTGGGGGCCCAGAGCCTCTTTTCATTTTGAACTGTCTCTGCTCCTTCTAGCCCAAGCTGGTACAAAGCTTTTACATTTGGCCACTCAGTGGGAATTCTATGAATCCAACTGGGTTCGCCTCATGCCCCTAAAGTCACATCCATAATTCTTTTTGAGACAGACCTCTCTCTATTTTGGGCTAAGTGTCAGGGTGCTGTAGAACATAGCCTTTAAGATTTTTAGAAACTCTTTATTCTAGTGGAGAGGGTCTAGCTAGGCACTCTGCTAAATCTTTCTGAGGCCTTTAACAAAAGTTCTTAGAGATAAACTTTTGATTTGATCTCAACCTTGAGGTCATTTCTTCGTTTTTGAATCTTTTACTGACTAAAGATAGTGAAAATGTGAAATAGTTTTGTTTTCCAACCCAGTAGATCCTGGTTCTTCTATATCTTCTTGAAATTCTGCTTGCAGACTGAACCGTTCTCTCTGTAGCTAATCTCTTTCTTCCTTATAGAACACAGCCTGTTGGCACTTTCAACCATCTGCCTGGAGGTCTCTTTAGTAAGATGTGCAAGTCCATTTTCTCTCTTCCAAATTAATATAGGAAATAGTTTTACAAGTTGGTTTTACTAAAACCAGAGCCACTAACTTTCTAGACTCCAAAGGCAGTTTCTTCACTGTGGTAAACAGAATAATGACCCTGTTAAGATGTCCATATACTAATCCTCAAAAACTGTGAATATGTTATTTTACATGACAAAAGGGACTTTGTAGTTGTGATTCAGTTAAGAATTATGAGCTAGGGAAATTATCCATATTACCTAGTGGGCCCAATGTAATCACAAGTGACTTTGTAAGGGGAAAGGTAGAGGTAGGCAGATAAGCAAAGGAAAGGAGATGTGATAATGCAAGCGGGGGTGGGGAGAGAGAGGGAGAGAGAAATATTTAAAGACAATGCCCTGATGGATTTGAAAATGGAAGAAGGGGCCACAAGTCAAGGAATGCAGACATGAAAATGTTGGAACAAGCAAGAAAATGTCTTCCCCGTAGCTTCGGGGAAAAAATGCAGCTCTGTCAACACTTGATTTTACTTCTGTAAGACCCTTTTGGACTTTTGTCATTCAGAACTGTAAGATCATAAGTCTGTGTTGTTTGAAGCCACTAAGGTGGTCTGTTACAATAAGTGATTGGATCTATCCCATGTAATGAGTTCAAGTAGTCAGAAGTCTGATTTGAGGGAGTCCCAAGAGCATATGGACCCAGAGAAATGAAAGTGGAATTGCCTTTTCTTTTCTTTCTTTTTTTGAACATGTTTTGAGCCCAAGCAGCAGGTTGGAGTGTCGGAGTTCTTATTAGAATAGGCAGTTGGCAAAGAGAGTGATTTAGTACTCTATTAAAGCTTTTGTGAGCTACTGGTCATTAGTAGGATATGTTAAGTATTTTCTACATATCTTGGTCCCTATTCCATTCTTCTTTTCCACTAACAGAAATTAAATACTCAAAAAAGATACTGTTTGGTAATGTAGCCTCACAGAGAAAGTATTAAGATCCATGTAGTTAGCTTAGCTGAAATTTGTATTATCTCAACCATGAAATTTTAACAAATCAAGGAACAAACGAGATCGGTGTGATAGAGTCATAACCTGCAAATCTTTTGTCTGTCAGTTTCATTCTTGGGTGATTATTAATGATGGCCATTTAAAGCATTCATGTGTAAGGATACTAATTCATAGCAGGGAAGTGGCAACTCTCACTTAGGATCTAACTCTGGGTTTTGTGGAATATGAGCCAATCAAATCACTTGAGTGCTAAATGTTTACTGGGGGGTGGACATCAAGGATACAGGTATATATAACCAGAACATCCCAGGGAAGAGTTGCAGCTATTCTGAAAACTGTAGTGTGACAAATGGACACATGAGAAATTTATATATGAGCTGCTTAAGAGTTCCTAATTTAATTTCTTATTTTAACTACTGTGAGAGTTCAGGGTGTCAATATGTCTTGGGAATATTAAAATGAAAATGAGAATTATAAGTAGAATTTCCATCTGTTCTTAGGATAGAAGAAAATGCCTATCATTCGTGAGCCTGAGATTTATCTTTTATTAATTAGTAAAGAGATACTTCTTGCAAGTTCTAAAGAGTGTCTGTGTGTGCACTTTGCACTAGAGATGCTTGGTCAGTAGAGGTGAATTACTGGGCTGTGGGCAAGGGCATGGAGCAGTGAGGTGTTGGTAAATGTTTAACAACTGGCTTTCAAGAGGAAAAAAAAAAAAAAAGAATCCCTGATTAGTAGAATTTGCCATTCTCTGTGATGTAAAAACTCCTACTGTGACCAATTTCAAGCTCCTGATCTGAATATCACTGAATACAGATTTGGGAAGAGGTGTGCCCTGTTGGCTCTCATCAGCTAGTACAATGTGGCATCATCAGTCATATTACTGCAAAGGGATTTCAAGGGCAGAAGCCACACAGAAGCTTCTTCCACCTGCGGCTCTTTTAGACACCTACATTTGGACTTTAAAACATTGTAAATACAAGAAGGTGAGCAGTATAAGGATTTATCTTCCATTATTTTTTTTCTGTTTTTTAGTTCCCAGATGAAAAATAATTTAAAATGCACTGATCACATGAAGGACAGTGTAATTCATAGCCTCCTGGGTATGTCTGACATTAAACACGATGAGGCCCAAGTCTCAGACTGCCTCAAGTGTGGGGATGCCTAACCAAGTGGCCATAGCAAACGGCAAATCCATCTAGGTGGTTGGAACACTGGCTGGATTTTTTTTTTTTTTTTATTGAACTGTGATTCCAGTTTTAATTTTTCAGAGACATGTTATGTGAGAGATTAAAGGCCTTTTTTTCAGTGATTCATTTAAATCAATTATGAATAAGTTGACATCCCTGGAAAGCTGTTGAATATTTTATTATGTGTACTGATGGCACTTCTAATTGGAGATAGTTATACTTACCTACTCCAGCTCTCTCTTTCCCCAGTGCAGGTTCCCAACCCCATCAATCTTAAGCTTCTATATTTAAAAATTATTCTAAAATTATTCAAAACAGAGTGGGAATAAGAGAACCTTATGATATGATCTCATTGTTCTGAATTCCTTAAGGTGGTTGCTGGAAGCATCGGTTCTGACCTAGATTCTTGATAGGTTGGAGCAGAGTTCATCTAAGGAGTGGCCCCTTGGGCTGTGCTTAGTAGGCTTGACTCAGCTGTTCAGTCTGGGAAGCACATGCTGTGAGTGTTCCCTACAAAGCAATTGTTCAACGATAATTTGAGGATGATGATGATGTCTGAGCTTCTGAGAGTGCCTAATGACTCAGCTCCTGGAGGTTTATCGAATCGAATATGTGGTGCTCTGATTTCCTTTACCCCAGGCAATGGCATAGGCCTGCATCAACTGCCCTAATCTAGGCACTGAAACTAGGGACTGAGGTGGGAGGGATGATTAAGCCAGCATGCCCACCAGGATATTTAGAACAATGCATAAAAATGCATGTTTAAGAATGCTTTTCTCATGGGGCGCCTGGGTGGCTCAGTGGGTTAAGCCGCTGCCTTCGGCTCAGGTCATGATCCCAGGTCCTGGGTTCAAGCCCCACATCGGGCTTTCTGCTCAGCAGGGAGCCTGCTTCCTCCTCTCTCTCTGCCTGCCTCTCTGCCTACTTGTGATTTCTCTCTGTCAAATAAATAAATAAAATCTTTAAAAAAAAAAAAAAGAATGCTTTTCTCAGGGGCACCTGGGTGGCTCAGTGGGTTAAAGCCTCTGCCTTCGGTTCTGGTCATGATCTCGAGGTCCTGGGATGGAGCCCCGTGTGGGGCTCTCTGATCAGTGGGGAGTCTGCGTCCCCCTTTCTCTGTCTCTGCCTGCCTCTCTGCCCACTTGTGATCTCTATCTGTCAAGTAAATAAATAAAATCTTAAAAAAAAAATGCTTTTCTAAGTTGCTTATAAAATCGCTAAAAATTTGGAAACAATATAAATGTCCCCAAATAGGACACTAAAAGAAATAAATTATGGTTCAATAATATAATGGGATTTTATGCAATCGTTAAAAATATCAATGTAGATGTATATTCATGTATTAGTTGAGGTTCTCTGGAACACTCTACTTAAGACATACATATATGTTGAGACAGAGAGAGAGATTATAAGTAGTTGGTTTATATATGATTATGGAGGCTGAGAAGTTCCACGATCTGCCATCTGTAAGCTGGAGTATCAGGAAAACCAGTGGTAGAGCTCTGGCCAAAAACTGAAAGCCTGAGGACCAAGGGAGCCAGTGATATAAGTTCTAGTCCTAGTGCAGGAGAAGACCAGTCTTCCAGCTTCAGAATTCAGGCAAGGAGACTGAATTCTTCCTTTCTCCACATTTTGTTCTATCCAGGCCCTCAGAGGATAGGCAACTGGATGATACCCATCCACAGTGGGAAGGCAAACTGCTTTACTCAGTCTACTGAGTCAATGCTAATCTCATCTGGAAATGCCCTCTTAGACACAGCTAGAATTAATGTTTATCCAAGTACATGGACACTCTGTAGCCTAGTCAAGTTGACATTTACAATTAATCATCACTGTTTATTCATCCTACATGAATGAATGATGTACATAATTAAATAAAAAACTTTATATGGTATATCTCATGTATATAAAAGATGCATATACATACATATGTATATAAATGATGGGAAGGATTTGGGGAGTTGGGGTTATGGATATTCTTTCTCGTATTTTGTCTTTCTGCATTTTGCCATGGAATGGACACCATGCACTAATGAAATAATAGCAAAAGGTTAAAAATGAAAAAAAAGTTGTTGTAACATTTAGGAGAGATATTTATGAGACTCTGGCCATAGCTCTGTCTTCCTGGACTTATTCCATCTTCCATCATTCCCTCTATGTCTCCCCTTTCCCTTAGGTGAATGCAACACCAACCCCATGTAGGAGATTGAATGGTTTTATTGCATACACCTAAGGGTTTTCCTCAAGACCAGGTGAAGACCAGGATACCAGAATTTTTCGTGAAGGTCAGGGAGGTAGAAGCTATTTTAAACATTCCAGGGGGGGGAAGGAAGCCACTGCTGGAATCCAGTGGCTGGTATACAGGTGATGGACCGTCCTGCTGACATTGTCACTGACTCAGACACCCAGGCCTTGTTGTCGGTTTCCCTTGACTTCTCTTCTACCCCTTCTGTGGATGCGCTTTGGCCACAAGAGCCTGCAGAGCCTGGAGGAATCCTCAAGTAGCTCATCAGGATGCAGCTGCCCTCTCGGTTCAATCCTACTTAATGTCTAAGTCAGCATATCTCTCCCTTCTTAGGTCACAGTCTTCAGAGCTGTGTTTTTAGCTTTCCTAAATGGAAGCATGTCTCAAGAGGAGGATTAGCCAATTGGCTAAAGAACAAAGAATCAATTTAGTTTAAAATAGTTCCTTTAATGGTGGTATTTTGCATCTGCAGTAACTTTCCAAGGCACTGTGTGCTTTTGTTTGAAATCCCCAGGGAGCCCAGAGTGGGTTGCCTTCCACCATTAGGCAGGGAGGGGTTGCAGTGGACCTCCTGCTTTCTGTGGCAGTGGAAGTTGGGCCAGAAAAGGATATCATTTTTAAACATTAGAAATGAGATGGCAACTGCTTAGGGTATTTCTTGCGTGTTTTATCCACAATAAAGGGAAAGAAGAAAATTATCAAAACCTAGAGGGAGAGGTCAGCTGAAGAATTTATAGCCTTGCCTATACACCGACTAATTGATTGCAAGAAATGATCTAACAAGGTCTCCTGGCACTGAAACATAGCCTGATCAACATAGGGACTTACAACTGATGTTTTAAAGTAAAAATTCTCTCATTGCATAGTTAGCCAAATAATTAGGTCATTCATGTATCTCATTAGAAGTATAAATCCGAATTTAGGCAACACCATCTAATAATTGAAATCAGGAAAAATGCCAAACTTTGAGATATGTGAAGAAGGTACTGGTTAAATGTCCCAACAAAAATTTACCTTTCCCACAGGATTAAATAACACATAAAATTCTTGTATTTTTTTTTGTTTTGCTCTACAAGTGTTCAAAATGTAAAGCAATCAACATGCTGATAAAGATGAAAAAAATGCAAATTTCTGAGCTGTTACTGAGCACCAAGTACCAGATATAAATTATTTATTTTCTATACAAGAATTATGAAATGTAGACATAATTATTATTCCCACTTACCAGATCCAGAAACTGAGGTCAAGGAGTTTCATTTTATCCTAGACCTTCTAGCCAGGCAATGGTCAAGCCAAGCGTTGAATTTTCTTGCTTTAAAGGTGCCTGGCTTCCAATAAGCCACAAGACTTTCCAGATATGTAAACAGCATCTACATACTAGGAAAGAGTGTATTTTAGAAACCCTAGAAGTACAAGTGAAATTATCTAAGGATTTGTTTGGCCGGTGAATGTCAGTTGCATCAAATACGTAGGTTGAGCCAGGAAATTGTAGTAGAGTAATAGAGTCTATCCAGAACCCTGCCAAATGCTAAGGCATCTGACAACTCATGGAGAATGGCAAGACTCAATGATGAAGAGGAATGTAATGATGAGAACCAGGACAAGGGAGTTAGTCAATAGTTCTTTGGAGGATATGGAACTACCAGATTGTTTCTTCAGTGCCTAGCACAGAGACTTCCTTGTGTAGTCTCCATGTTCTGTGAATAGCTCTCAAATGAGGGAATAGAGTACTTCAGGACATGCATGTTGAGGGCCCACATTGGGGCTAGAACTACCAGGATATAAAGTCCAGGTCTGCCTGTCCTATGTAGTTCCTAAACTACTTGGTACCTGGTTTTAATCTAATCTAGAAAGAATCCGAACCAGGAGCTCTGCAGCAGAGGTTCATAGATGGACTTGTTTTGGGAAGGAACGTCTAAATAGTAGGGTCTATTTTAGTGTTTGTGCACAGTACAGTTTTTATAGTGTATATACATTTTAATAAGGGAAGAGAACTCATGGCTTTTATCAGATTCTGAAGGACTCTGATCATAAGATGAAGTAAGGAAAAGACAAGAAAGCTTCAGAGACTGAAAAACTGAAAACTTCAGTTCAGATACTGGCCTTTCTATTCTAATTCATTTCCTTCTATCCAATCTCAAAGATACCGAAGTTATTCTTGACCACATTCCTTTGTTTATGCTGTCCTCTTTCTTTAAATACTGTCACCTAGGTACTAACTCCTCTGTATCCTTTGGAACCCAGAAATTTCTTCTTCCATCAAGTCTTTTCTGACTTGATGGTCCCCTTGATTTCATTTCTTCCTGCTTCGAATTCCTATGGAACTTATGTTGTATCCCCCCCCAATTTATCATTTAATTGTGTATTATTTGTTCTTATTGTCTTGTGAAGTCCACTTTACAATAGAGAATAGGTTCTGTGATACAGGGACCATATTGGAGATGAGTGGCTCAGAGCACATCCTTGCCTGAGTCTTCTTCCCTTATAACTGTCGTGCCCTTGGACAAATTATTAAACCTCTATAACTTTTGTTTCTCTCCACTGTAGAATGATGATAATAGCACTTATACCATTCACTTGATGGAAGGAAAATGAAGTAATGCATACAAAAGTACTTAGCACAATCTCTGGGAAACAATAATTGCTTTTAACTATTATAGTGTATTTATTATTACCTTCTACTTGTGTTTCTGCTTTCAGCTATGGGAGCTCCTCTGTTCCTACTCTTGAATTCCAAGATAGCAGCAAAGTCACTTAAGTTAGTTCCTCATCTTTGGGACAAGGTAATATATTTGCAAACAGATTTTTGAAATCCTGATTTGAAACAAGGTTCAAATGAGATGATGAATACAGACTTGTCCTGGATCCCTAACCTCACAACAATCCCAGCTGGGCTGTCAAAGTCTTCACCTGGATTTTCATACTGAAGCATTACTCTTATATTATGAGGTGCCAAGGGTCTGAGCAAGAGCTTCCAGGATTGAAGTTATCAAGGATTCTCATTGGAGTTAGGAAAAAACACAGCTGATAACCTGAGAGAAGCCGATCTGAGAGGGAGAGGGGATTGGGTGCAGTGAGCCCCTGCAGTGAAGTCCCCTCAACCTGTGCTATTTCTTCATCTTTGTTGTTTACTTAAGTCAATGACTCCAAAGCCCTCCACCCGCCTCCATGCTCTGCTTTTCCAAAAGAGCTGGTTAGAGCCAGATACCTGTCTAGGCTCCCAGAGTAGCTCTTGACTAATACTAAAGGGCAAGAGCAAAGTTAGTTATTCAGTAAGGGAAAAGATGACTGAGACAGGTGAATTTTTCGTTTTGTGTGTGTTTTTTTTTTTTTCCAACCAAAAGAGAAATAGAAAAAGTCTTAGAAACTTTAGAGAGAGGGTAGGCAGCAGGCATCCCATGGGGGTTTCTTCCTAGAAGAGAAGGGACAAACACACTTTCTCCATAAAATTTGAGGTGTGCATATACCCATTAGACCACAGAGTATCCAGAAGTCTGGGAGACACATTCCTGTGCAATGTAGTGTTTAGGCAAATATCTGTTCCAGTGGGCTCCAATCCTTCAGGAGGTGGCCACAATTGCAGCTGTGTGTGTGTGTGTGTGTGTGTGTGTGTGTGTACGCACGTATGTGGTGGGGGAGGCATTGATTACAAGAGGTGACAGCTCTTGGGGGAATAGCCACAATGACAAGGAAAGGTCTCAAGGCAGAGAGGAGCATCTGTGAAGGAGTAACAGCTGGAGCTTCATGCAGGAAAAAGAATTCAGGATCCATCCCCTCCAGTTAGCTAAAACTAGAGTTTGGGGGGTTTGGGAAAACTGGGGGAGGTCCATCAATTATGCTGATAGGAGTCTTATCAAAACAGATTGGATTCTGTGGTCATAGAAAGGTTACATACATCTTTAGAATCTAAGGCTTAGACCATCTTTTCATCAAGGGAATAAATGTTACCTAAGTTCCTAAGCTAAAACCCTGAAGCTCTAGTCAAGGCGTGTGTGGGCGCATATATGTATATGAGGTGATTACATATGTATATGGCATCTATATATCATGTGTCTTGGCAGCTGTAAATATCCATAAGACTTGGTCCCAAACAGCTTCTTCTTTTCTCTGTGCAGACAATTATTTCGTAAACCTAAGATTGTAGTGATATGGGGAAGGCTGCATTTTATGTATTTTTCAGAATAAAAATTTGCCCTCTTAAGGGCAGAACCCCAGGGTCTTCTGAGGAGACTTCATTTTTAAACAACTGATTTTAGAATAAACGATTATGAAAGTAATGAATGTTCATGTCAGGAAATCTGAAAAAGAGTGTATAAAGGCCAAATGAGAAAATGAAAATTACCTGCAAGGAGACCTTTCTGAGAGGAAAGGGATTCCCTTTGCTATTTCAATATAAACTCCTTTGCATTCAATTCAATTGAAAAAGCATCCACTGTGCCCTGCAGACCTGAGTGCAGGGCATTGCGGGGTGGGGGGGTACATACTGGAATAGCCCTGAGCCCTCTTCAAGGACCTGGTAATCAAGTAAAGGCTATAAGGACTCTGCTTATATGAAATACTGAGCTACCTCAATGACTGTATAATGAAGTTCCAGCCTAATCACATTTGTCATATTTGCCAAGCCACTGAGGGCTGTGGTGAAGAAAAGAGGCTTTTACAATTCCAACTACCGGCTAAATAAAATGTGGAAACAGCCTTTTATCCTTTGTATCTATCGTCAGGCGCCAAATGATGAAGTTCAGGAGCCGAGAGAAGACTGCATCGCAGCAAACATCTCAGGAGCCGAGAGAAGACTGCATCGCAGCAAACATCTCAGGAGCCGAGAGAAGACTGCATCGCAGCAAACATCTAATGGCAAAGGTGTACTCACTTGCCTTCGCGTTTGAGTGACGTGGGGAGGAGGCCCTTGCCGGCAAGATCTGATGCAGATTGGAGCTGACTATTAACCAGCTGGGTGTACCCCACGTGCGGGCTGAAATCACCCTTACCAAATTGCCCAAGGCAGGTTTTACAGAAGCTCTCAGCGGCTACGAGCTTCTGACTTGCCACTAGCTTTTTCTAGTCATTTCTTGTTATTGTCTTCGTGCACAAACTCTTCTGTACAGATGACTGCGTTTATTCTTTGGGTAATATATACTCGGGAGGAACTTATATTTTCAGGGGACAATTTGGGGGAGCATACAAGATGGGGGTGGGCCTGTGGAGACTACAAAGGAGTTTAACAGTTACAGGAGTGTGCAAGGCAGCCATGCTTACAAAGGATTCCCAGAAACTGGGCCGCATCTGTGCCTCCTGGAGGTTGTTTTACTGCTTCTATAGGGGGATCTCTGCTTGGAAGTGATGGGGCTATAGGTGAAACAGGTGCAGTGTAAATGTCACCATGCTTGCCCCTCCCCCCATGCTCTACATACTGTACACCAAACTTGAGCAGAGCAGTCAGAGAAGGGAAAAAACAAAACATGACACAACAAAACAGAACACTAGCACATAGTCATGAAGGAAAAATACACAAGCTGGAGAGGATTAGCAAAGGACTATAATGCTGAGTTTGGGGTCAGTTCTGTGTTTTAAATTAAAATCTGAAAATAAATTGCCATCACTAAGGAAGAACTAAGTAGCTCCTTGTGGATTGTCCACAGCTGTTCAGCTGTTGATTATCTTTCTTCTCTGCAGGCATTCTGGGGAAATAATCAAGGAAATAAACTGAGCCTACTGTTAAGAAGCTTCCTTTCATACATGCTACCTTGTCTGAAGGGCATGGTCACCTCAGACAGCTTGCTGGAGGGAGGGGATTTAAGTACTTGGGCCTTTTACCTGCGTCTACCATAGCCATTTTGTCATGTGTAGGTCAAAGGCCAGGAGCTCGGAAGAACAAGGGTGTCTTTCTCCTTTGAAGATTTAGGGTAAGAAGATTCCACAGCTGTCCATGTTCCTTTTGGCCACAAGAATAAGTTTGGTTGTGGTGTTCTGTGGCCTCGGTTCAAATAAAGCCACTCTGGAACTTACATCTTATTCCAACATCTCTTCCAGAATTAAATCCTCCTGGATCTTTAAGGATTTTTTTTTCTTCCCAGCTCTTTAAGGATTTTGTTCCTCCCAGCTTCATTTGTGGTCATTGACTTTGGACTAAATTGTGGTAGAGATATTTTTTTCACAGTTCTTGTTCTTTTTCTCTCCCCTCCATCTCATACCTTTCTAATTTTGACTCGTTCAGTATACATTTTTCTACTTGGTGCATACTGGTGTTTGACGGTGTGCCATGAGAAGTCAGCAATTAAGAATGAGCAATGGGGGCACCTGGGTGGCTCAGTGGGTTAAAGCCTCTGCCTTTGGCTCAGGTCATGGTCTCAGGGTCCTGGGATCGAGCCCTGCATCGGGCTCTCTGCTCAACGGGGAGCCTGCTTCCTCCTCTCTCCCTGCCTGCCTCTCTGCCTACTTATAATCTCTGTCTATCTATTAAATAAATAAATAAAAATCTTAAAAAAAAAAAAAGAATGAGCAATGTTCCAGGAATCAGAATACAAGAATTGGATTCTAGTCACTAGTATCCTACATCCTATCACCTTGGACAACCTCTTTAAATTCAAAGCTCTTTTAAAAGAAAAAAATTATCTGTAAGATGGGATTTATAACCTCCATCACAGGGATTGCGAGGATAAATATGGTAATGAATTATTTAGATATCTATGAAGATAGAAGTCTTCTGTACAACTGAAGTAGTATGTCTCTATTGCCTGTTGCTTTGACTCAGTTTGGTATTAGAAAGAATGGGGATTTCTCTTATAAACAGATCTGCACTGTCTTCTAGTTTCAGGTTTAAGCTCGGTTAAAATGGAGGCCATCATTCACTGCTAGACTCTAGATAACTCCCATGGATGTGTATTTCTGTGGTATCCTCCCATTTTCTCCCATTATTTGAGCCCAGGAAAAAGAAAGCCATGGATTGAGGGTAAGTATTTATAGAGTGAACTTCAGACAACTCAAAATCAACAGTTTTTTTTGTTGTTGTTGAAGGCACCCAGGAAAGTAGAGCACAAGGAATCATAGGGTTTTACTATTGGTTTTTGAGGCGGATGGTAAACTTTATGGTAGTCTCATAAAATGCGTGGTGAGTACAAGTGAAATTGTATTTCATTATAGTTTGCCATTGTCTGATGGTGGATAACACTGCATTTCATAACACTTGACATTTAGTGTACTTGTGGTCAAAGAACTGAACTCTGTTTCTCTCCTCCTAGTGGCTTAGGATTTATAAAGCATCTAGAGGACCTGAGGGTGGGATTGATGAAGGGTATGAGACTATGTGAAGGTGACTATGGCTTTTCAGAGACCCAAGGGATCTAGAAAAAAATATTTTTAATGAATGTACTTCACATAAAGATGAGTAGTGGTAATGCCATAAGAATAGTAACAATATTAGTAATAATAAAACTAATAATAACTAATGCATATTTATGGTGCACTTAGAATAACTCAGGCTTCGAGCTTATCATTTTATGTGCATTATCTCATCTGAGTCTCACTTCACATCCTCCCTGTGCATTATGCAATATTATTATCCCCATTTTACTGGGAAGGAAGTTGGGTCTGAGAAACAAACTAACTTACCCAAGTTTGCCCAATTAATGGGGCAAATCTTGTTTCAGTGGAGAGGCAGAAGATGACTGGCCACTCATCAAACCTATTTTTGCTTCTTCTTGGTCACACAGGTAAGCTGCATTTCCCAGCTTCCCCTGCAGCTGGGTGCGGCCATGTGACCGAGTTCTAGCTAATGGGAAGTTATGTGCAGAAACCCTCCAGAATTGAGCTATACAACCACCCATAATCTATTCTCTATACTCTTTTCCTGCTTGATGTCTGGATTTAGGGGACTTCTGACTTCAGGGGGATGGCAGAGATACAAGACTGAAGGAACCTGAGACCCTGAGTGACCACATGGTGGAATGCTACCTGCCAATGGGGAATATTAACATCCTAAATTCAACTGTGTAAGTTAGAAATATGTTTCTATTATGCTAATGAAATATTGGTATTTATTGGTGACAACAGGTTTTTAGAATTTATTCTTAATTCCCCATCAGTATATACCTGGAAAAGATATCCTATCAAATAGCACATTGCTCTTTATTTCCAGGTATTGTTATAGAAAGATTCTCACTTGTGAGGAAAAACGAAATCAACAGATCTTACATCTTCAGTGCCTATGGTGACTGAAAATCCCATTACATCTTAGTCTGTTGGAGCTCAACATGTTTTACTATAACATACCTTCCATCTTTTGTTCTTTCTTTTCTCCCTCCTTTCTTCTCTTCTGTTCTATTAAGTGCCTATTGTGTTTCACCTACCTGCTGTGTGGGGATGCAGAAACTAAAATAAATTAATGTAGTCTCCACTCTTAAGGAGCTCAGAACCAAAGTGTGTGTCAAGATCTACAAATATATATTTTGCTATATGCTATAAGTTACAGTGTGGTAAGGACAGATTACCAGTACTATCAGATCACAGAGGAGGGGTATTTGACTTGGCCAGCAAGGAGTTAAGAAAGGCTTAGAGAAGGTGAAGACTTAGGGGGAATTTTCTGGGATGTGGGACTTTCAGTGTGAACCCTAGAAATTCTCAGGCAACTCTAGATGAGTTAGTCACCCTTGCAGGAGGTACTGTCATGATTTCTTCTTAAAGATGAGTAGGAGTTTGAGGACAGCATTCTAGATTCAAGGGCAACATGAGCAAAAGCAAGGAGGAGAGAAACAGCATGAGATGTTCTGGGGAACTGGAAGCAATGCAGAGTCACTGGAGATACAGTGTGAGACAGAGGTGGGGAAAATGAGGCAGAGAAAGGGTCAGGCATCCTGGGAAGGGTTTTGTAAATCATCTTAAGGAGCATGGCAGCACGTTAAGCAACTGAACACTTGATGGCAAACACTGAAAACCTCAAGATAAGTAAGGAAGCCAGTGCAGAAGTCCAACCTGAATCAGAGTAGAGAGGAGAGGCAGTATTGAGAAGTATTTAGAAGACAAAAATCTCTCGTACTTGGTGGTGATCTAATGGAGGGCTCTAGAGATAGAGCATAGCTCAGATGGTTTGCAGGCTTTTAGAGAGTCCCAGTTTCTAGAAATTCAGCAGAGAAGCCTCCATTCTCCATGCCTATATGTTGAGCAGTTTGCCAGTCCGTTGTCCCATGGCTACCCCTTTTCACACCCCTCCCCCCAGGAGGGAGAGAACGACTCACCCTTTGCTGTCTTTTCAGGGGGTCTTTCTTCAGCCCCCTGCCCCACCCATGCTGTTAGTGCATACACAGTGACCACGGAGCTCACTCAGTGAAGTGGCTGCACAGCTACCTTAGAGAGATGGGCTAACGCTAAGAAAATGAAAAAGAGGACAGGAAAAGAGAAATTGATATTTGGAATAGAAATTTATCAAGACCTGGCTTCAGGAAAAGGAAACTATTTTCGTTTTTGTTTTATCTGCCCCAAACCTCCACATGGAAAAGAAAATCCCCAGGACCTCTCCTCTCCAAACTATTTATTCCCAATCACCTGCCATAGTAACATTTCCACTCATCACTTGCGGAAACTTGTCACTTCTCCGGCTTCCAAATGTCTGCTCTGGGGCCCCAGTTCCCACCATCTTCTGCTGGGACAGGTAGAGCGCTTACTCTGCACTGAGCTTTGGACTTAAACATTATTCACACATGATCTTATCCGAGCTTACTCTCACATCCACCTTGTGAGGTTGGTACTATCTTGGGCAATTGGAATCACTAAAAATGCCATGCTTAAAGTAGTTAAAGATTTTCTTTACCTAAGAGTTACCTGAGGTCAGGGACTGTTTTTATTATTCACTTTCACATCCAAGATAGTTTCCGGCCAATATTAGATGCCTTAGGGGTGTTTGTAGGATCAATGGGAGGAATCATTCCTTGAGGGAAAATAAAGCTAAGGGCAAGAAAAGAAAGCAGCCTTGGTTGCCAGTTGCCCAAAATCATCTTAAGGATTCTGGTGGTGGAGAAACCAAAAAGATCTCTCCCCAAATTTCTGTATTTTCCAGTATTTGATCAAAGAGCTACTGTCTTCCATCATATTCTCTGGATAAATCACCACATTCTTTGGATAAAATAGCATATTTGCACAGGACAGTACTTTGTAAGATCTAGTTCAGTACAGAAAAGAAAAAAAAAATACATACCCAAGTGTAAAGAAAACTGAATAGGAATTGCTATAAGTTTTGTTCTTGTTACATGACCAAATTAGACAAGAAGCTTGTATTATTGGAGCATTATTTATGTGCTACAGCTGTGACTGGAGCCTGTCCTGATTTACTGTTGTATGTTCTATGGATCTAACTGAGTCTGGGACATAAATGGCAATATTCTGTAACAGTTCACTCATCAGTTGTTTAATAAAAAAAAATTGAGTGTCTATTGTATTTATAAGAATATATTAAAAGGGAATCAGAGAAACAAGACAAATATATCTTGTGGGTACTGGCCTTGAGAAATACACATTGTAGTTGGGATTTTAAAGGATGCAATGCATTTATTTTAAAATTATTTCTCTTAATTTGTCTTTTATTTTGAAATAAACTTGAAGAGGGGCGCCTGGGTGGCTCAGTGGGTTAAGCCGCTGCCTTTGGCTCAGGTCATGATCTCAGAGTCCTGGGATCGAGCCCCGCATTGGGCTCTCTGCTCTCTCGGGGAGCCTGCTTCCTCCTCTCTCTCTCTGCCTGCCTCTCTGCCTGCTTGTGATCTCTCTGTCAAATAAATAAATAAAATCTTTAAAAAAAAAAAAAAAAGAAATAAACTTGAAGAGACAATTCACATATTTTGTGGATGGTTATTTTGCTCTACCACTACATTATGTGGTCATGGGGATCAAGGAACCGAATTAAGGCATCAAGGTCAAGGGGATCAAGGCATACCGAATACAGTGAAGAGATGGAGATATACAGAAAATGGGTGATTTATCCAAAATATGTATTAAAACAGAAGCCAGAACTTGTTTTGTGCAACTCTAGATTTGGACAAAGTCCAATCATAGCAGATAAACCCTCACTAGTATTGAAAGTGGTGGGCCATCTGCTGGAACGTGATAAAATATTTGTAATCACGAAGTGTATATTACCATCATGTTTCTTGTATTATTATCAGTCTTTTGCACAACCTTATAAGTGAAAACAAAAAAAAATTATTTTTAATCAATTTCAGCTTATTTTTGCCTTAATAGAAGCACATGTTTTAGTGTTCATAGCCATTGTGAGGTTATTACCTACTTTGGATTACAACAACATCATCATCATCATCAAAAGAAACCCTACACTATCAGAACTGAAACACAAAACAAAACAGAGTAAAAACCAACCTGAGAGGAATCACTATGACTTTTGCCAATTGCAGATTTTTCCTCTAGATATATGTAATTTTGGTGGGAGTAATCACATTGACTTGTTCCTAAATGCAAATATAACACTGGTTATATCTTTGAAAAAGGCAAATTAATCACTAAGACAAGTTTCAAATGGAAAATTTCTCTAAATGTAGTTGGTTGCAAAGGTGTAAATTACTAATTTAAGGTCAGTTTAGATTGACTGGAAGAATAATGAGATCAGGGAGAAAATCAACAAAAGAAAATGCTGCAGGTGGATTAGTGGATACATTTTTGGCCTAAAAGAGAAACTTGAAGCCCTTGAAATTCCTTCCTTGCACAGAAGAAAGGTAATAGAGTCATACCCTAGGTGCCATCTGTTACAGAGATAGTGCTCTTCCCCATTTTCTAATCATTTCAGACTTGGTCTTTCTCTTTCCAAAGGAATAGCAGTCCATGAAGAAGTGGAAGTGTGATTAGTGTAAAATCAGTTTCAATCAGTTTTAAAAGCTGTTTGTCTCTTAAAAAAAATTCTTTAGGTCTCAGTGATTTGCACAAAATATGCAGTTAGATGAGAACTTCAATGCGCCAAGAGAACACAAGCATGAGGATGAAGTTATGGGGGGGGAGGGCTGGAAACCTCATGCTTTTACAGTGAAAAGGACGAGATGGCCCAAATAGTAGAGGGGCTTCTACTTCTACCATAACATCAGCAAGATGCTATGGACCTTTTGGTGTTATAGAGGTCATGGTCCACCATAACCAAAGGGTCATGATGCCCTGTAATATTCCTTTGTGGTTCTGTGCTTAGTATCTACCCCAGTCCATATCATTATGACTATGTTTTCTCAATCATTCCCTTCTCTATCCAGCATAACAGCTTCCTAAGATCTCAGTCTCTCATTTTGCCTTTCTATAAATCCCGTCTCATACTGGGGTGATCTTTTTCAAAAATGGGCATTTGAGCATACCACATTCCTACACAGTATGCTTCAGCATCAAATTCCCTGCTGTGAGACAGGAAGGTCTTCACAAAATGATCCCTACTTACTTTACCAGTCTAATTTTGTTTTTTTTTTTTTAACCATTTCCTTTCTCTCATACACGATCCAGCTTTTCCAACTACCTCTACATGTCTCGTAACATTTGTCCACATTTGCCATTACAGTTGTCATTGTCTTCTTGTCCACCCAGAAAACTGCCCTCTTCTGGGAAGCTTTCCTATCAGAGGTAAATGCGTCTTCTCACAGATCTTTTCACACTGCACCTCTCTGGGTTGGGGATGGCCTCACAACAGGAAGTTCATGGCCTCCTTCCCTGTGCTGATGCTATTTAACCACCACCAGGGACAATGGTGTCCTATGATGATAGGTGGTGAGCATAGCATAACATATAAAGAAGTTGAATCACTATGTCATACACATGAAACTAATGTAATATCGTGTGTTAACTCTATTCAAATAAAAAAAATTAAAGAAAAAACAAAAAACAAAAACCCACAAAGGGACAAATTAGAAAAGTCACACCTCCTGGGAAACAGAGCTTTAACTATTTCACACGGAAAAATCTACCATTGCACCTGTAAGTGCCGAGTAAGGCCTTTTGTCATCATCATCATCATTATCACGATCATCCTCACCACTTGCTTGCTAATGATGAGGTGCTGAGCTAAGTGTCTTTACATGGACCACCTCCTTCAATCTTTACAATACTATTATTTCGTTATTATTACCTCCATTTTATACATGATGAAAGTGGGGTTTGGAGAACTTATATGACTTGTCCAAGGTGACATGGCTAGTAGGTAGGGAAGTAGAAGTTGACCCCTTGTTGTCCAACTATCTCTTAATATGCAATGCAGCTTTTATTTTGATCTACCTATAGGGAGGGAGGAATGGGTAGTCGAGTTCCTTATAAAGGTCAATATCTGCCTTTCCTATTTAAGTTTATTGATTATTTCTCTTTCGCACTCATTTCCCCAGCACCTATCATGGTCCCTAGTTATATATGAGTCAATACTTAGTTGAATTATGAACGAATACTGATCAACATGGCCATTCTGCTGTTTTGGAGTGGATAAGGATTACAGATATGTATCACTGTTATCTTAAACATAAAAAGTTTTCTATCTCAAGACAAGAAACCTGGAAAAAATGATATGGAGCCCAGATGGCTTATTTATTTATTTGACCTTATTTGGTTTTTGATTTCATTTTTGTCTTAAGAAGAATCAACATCTGAACAAACCCAATGTTCACAGGTATCCTCAATATACACCAAGAACTTTTAAGAAATTATGTTTATTTTTTTTTCTTGAAAAGCCTTGTGTTTTAAGTTTCCTTTTAGTATTTTACTTAAAACTGCATCTAAACTTGTTGAAGTGATTCTATCAAGGAAATGTCACACTGTGGTTCCATCTACTGAATTACTTGTTCACATCGCAGCCTAGTTACCAGTGTGGACACGGTGCAGGGGGAGAAAAAGGCTCACCAAGATCCGAGAGCTCTTCAGTGGCAGGAGCACTTCTTTGAGGAGAGTGGCTTTGAGTGTTCTGTCCTGTAATATAAAATATCACTCGGCAAGCTGCACTCTCTGATAATTTTTATAGCAAAACATAACATACTTTTCTAGCAAGGTCAGAAATGTCAATAAAAAGGTACAAATGGACTTGCCTGTGATTCCCAATTCTGAAAACAGTCTGATCTCTTTAGTGCACTGGTGCTGAGGCTTGAAAAGCAAGTATATTTTCAAAGGGACTCTTGAGGCTGCCCTAGTCTTTTAACTGGGGCACCTGTCTGTGTGACCAGGGTGTCCTTTGGAGGAGAAGTAGTACCTTGACCTTGGATTGGGGTATGTGGGCACCTAGGAAGGAGCAGGTTGCATGGTTGTCCCCCCTCCCCCATTTCGCATTTGTTGTGGGTTTGACAGTGGTAAAATGATTGGGATTAAAAAAAGAAACATTTTTTTTTTTTTTTTTTACCAGAAACATTACCAAGGGCCTGAGTTAGTTTTCCACTGATGCATACATAATGAATTTCCACAAATGTAGTGGCTTAAGCCAACACTCCTGTATTATCTCACAGTTCTATAGGTCAGAAGTTGGGGCTGGCTTGGCCAGGTTCTTTGCTTAGAGTCTTACAAGGCTGAAATCAAGATGCTGACCAAGCTGTGCTCTGATTTGTAGGATGTGGAGAAGAATCCACTTCTAAGCTCATTTTGGTTGCTGGAAGAATCGATTCCTTATAGTGTAGGCTCTTCGGGATATAGGAATGCTTTCTCGCTGGTTGTCAGGTGAGGGTCAACTTCAGCAACTGGAGGCAGTTCTTAGTTCCTTCCGTGTGGCCCCTCCATCTTAAAGGATATCAACTGCACACTGAAACCTTTTCACATTTGGACTCTTTCTGACTTTATCTTCCTTGACCAACAGAGGAAATCTTCTAATTTTTAAAGGGCTTGTGTGATTAGATGAAGCCTATGCAGATATCTCAGCATTTTAAGGTCAACTGATTTGGGACTTTAATTTCATCAGCAAAATCCATTTATAGCAATACTCAAGTTAGTGTTTGATTGAATAACTGGGTTCAGAAACCCTGCCATTTCAGAATTCTGCCTTCCACAGGGCCAATGTGAATCATTTGTTCTGCATATGCTGTTTAATTTACACCTTTGGACAATCTTTGACATAAGTTAGTTGCCTAATTCACTCTTCCAGGAAGTGATGAAGCTGGCTTTGCATCTCAGACTCTTCTGAATCTAAAATTGGTGCTGTTCCATAGCGATAATAAAACATGAATCCAAACAGCACTATGTGCCAGTTCTAATTTTTCACTTTTCAGGTACTAACTCATTTAATCCTCACAACAACCCTGTAAGTAGGTACTATTACTGGTCTCATTTCGTGGATGAAGTAGCCAAGGAGGAGCCGGCCAGTTATCAATGAGGCTCTCATTTGTATAATTTAATCACTCTAACTACTCTCAGCTTCTTTTTTCCAGTGCAGGATGTAGAAATTCAGAAGATTCAGAAACTTTCCCAACACCTACGGCAGATGCTCATGGACTTCCTAACTTGGGACTTCTGGCTCAGTTCTGTTTTCCTGTACAATTGGATATGAAACCTTTCACGACTTATTGTGTGAAAAGTAAAACTTGCATGGGTCAAGTTCAACAGGCAAGGAAGACTTTATTCCAGACTATTGTAGTAGGAAAGAGAGTCCAGAACTCAGTGAGAGCTCATTTCTGCTGAATCAAAGTCCAGGAGAGTTAAGAGTTGGGATGGGGGCATGACAGACCATCTGTGTGCTAATTGCATTCACCTAAAGGAAAAGTAAACTTTCATGACAGGAAGTTAGGCTGTCCAATTAAGCTCCTACCTTTCCATAGAAATGGAGAGATTTCCTTCCTCTGTGACTGTTTCCAATAGGTGGCTTCCTGGTTCTTGAGAAATTCTTGGGCGATAAAACTGGCAAGAAGCTTTTAAAAAGATTTACATCTCAAAGGAGCGAAGGCAGGATTTACAATCACAAGTTTTCTAAAGCAAAGGCTTTTAGAAAAGGGAGGTCAGAACCTAGATTCAGGAAGAAATCAGTCTAAAGTTTAGTCAACTGAAGGGAACTGTAAGACCATCTTGGTCAACTGTACAGACTAAATAGTTTAATGTATGCTATCACACCTTGTAATCTGAAAAGTAATATTCAAGTGTTGCTTTCTCCAGGAAGTTCTCCTTTCCCCAGTAAGTCCAGATTCTGAGCTCTTCCTCTCTGGTTTCAAAGCTCCTGATTCTTCCTCCATCATATGAATATTATGTAAAGTTGTCAATAGCCCAAGTGCCCATCAGTAGCACTATGAACAGATATATAAATAACATAAATAGCATATGTGTATATTCTAAATAGGAATATAAACAGATAATGGTACTTTATTTGCACAAATGCTATAGATTATGTTGAAGAAAAATTTAATAACTTATCAAAGTGTTCACAGTACATCATTATATTAAAATAAAAATTATAAAACACTATGAAAAATATGATCTCAATTAAGTAATGCAACAAATAGGTAAAATCCCCTGAAAAGATATACACTGAATTGATAGCATTTTTCTGTGTGTGGTAGGATTCTAAATGACTTTCTGCTTTCTTCTTTGTGCTTTACCATCCTTTGGATTTTCTTCAATGAAAATTTATTACTTCTGCAACCTTGTTTTTTGAGGATGAAAACCACAATTTTACACAAGGAACTATAGACAAAAAAAGGTACAAAGGCTTTTTTTTGGTTATGATTCCCCAGCTATAATCCAATAGAGTCAGATATAGCGCTTTGTAGTATTTCCTGAGTGATTTCTTGTATTTCTTTTGATACTATGCTTCTGGTGGTCCAAATTATAAGCAGAGATCAAGGTGACAAAATGGGCTCTACTCCTCCTGATCCAGTGGTAAGTGCACGGGCTGCCAAACTGTAGGCAAGAGGGTTTGGGGGAAGGATGTATAACAGGACTGTGATCAGCCTTTCTTGCTTTGGCTATATCTGCATCCTCGGTCTTGACTTAATGCCATTAACTGATGGAAGCACTTATTTCCACCTATGTACCTGGCTGAGAAGAGTAATTCAGAAATGGCATGAGTGATATTGTGAGGTAATGAGTTTGCTGTTGTAAGAGGTAATCAAGCAATGTCTGAATGCCTCTTATCAGGAACATGATGGAGAGACTTTCAGCCTCATGTAAACCAGCTGGTTACCTTTGTTAGATCTGAAATATTCCCTCAAACTAGTTCCAGGAGAGGGGGGCTTACTGGCAGGATTCTTGTTCCTGAACAGAATAGGAAGCACAGCTAAGTTTCTAGGAACTGGGTTGGGGGTGCTGGCAAAGTCATTGAGAGCCCAGGCAGTCACTTTCTCAGGGATTGTGAAGTTTCTTTGTTCCCTGCTTTCTTCTGCACTTGCATCTTGTATAATTTTTGCCAGCTCCATCTCAAAGGCAAAGAATCTATCCTCCAAGAAACTCCTGGAGATAGTACACCTAGGTAAAAAGAGAAGGAGAGAGAGAAAGAGACAGAGAGAGACAGAGACTGTGACAGAGACTGATTCCCATTCAGAAATCCCAGGCAGGATTGACAGCATTATCACAACGATTTAAAGTAATGAGAAATTGGGGATCCTGGGTAGTGCAGTCAGTTGAGCGTCTGACTCTTAATTTCTGCTCAGGTCATGATCTCAGGGTTGCAGAATTGAGCCCCACATTGGGCTCCACACTCAGCACGGAGTTTGCTTAAGATTTTTTTCCCTTCCCCTACTCTCTCTCTCTCTCTCTCAAATAAGTCAGTAAATCTTAAAAAAGAGAGAGAGAGAGAGATCTATTGATTGGTAAAAATGCTCAAACCTTCCAAAAGGATGTACCTTTATATGAGGTAAATTTTCACATTGGTTACCATTTTCCCCAAAATCTACTCTATCACCTGTCCTCTCCTTGATCAGATCGTTTGACACTACGGAAATAACTGGAGGATTCTATCCAAGCCCCTGCAGAGCTGATCAGGAAAGCATTCTGAAGTTGTCACTCTGAATTGTTTTTCAAAATACACTATCTGGAATCCAAATGGTCTATCTGAATATTTCAATTCAACTATTTTTTTTTAAGATTTTATTAGTTTATTTGACAGACAGAGATCACAAACAGGCAAAGAGGGGGAAGCAGGTTCCCTGCTGAGCAGAGAGCCTGATGCAGGGCTCGATCCCAGGACCCTGAGATCATGACCTGAGCCAAAGGCAGAGGCTTAACCCACTGAGCCACCCAGGCACCCCTCAATTCAACTATTTTGATTATAGGTGTAAACTTGTGTTCTTAAGTTCATCTGAGGTCATTTCTTATATTTATTTAGTGGACAGAGCCAGTTAACTAGGGAATTAAACACATCTTTGAAAATAAAGAAACCAGTAGCAAATATAGAAAATACTGGGAGTAAAATTCCTCTCCTCTGTGTCAATGTGAGGCCTCACGTTACAGCTGCAGTTTCTTTCTATAACCTTTAACAATATCCAGGCTCCCTATATTGGGAGCCTTTGCCTGGAGCAGCTAGCATTTCCTTAATAATTTATGCCACCTTTTTCATTTCTGTTCACTTCATCGCTTAATCAGCAGTGTTGTAATTCCTGTTCCCCAATACATCTTCATTTTTGACCCGTTCTCTTTACGGGCTCTGAAGGCTCTCCTGTTCTTGGCATGGCATGTGTCTGTTCTTCAGGAGCTCTCCTGGGTCTCTGGCAATCTGCTTCCTGCTAATTGCTGCAGATGGGAGTAGGAAGGTGAACAGAGCACACGAGGGAGGAAACAGATTCTCCCAGTAAGTAAGGGTTCCTTGGAGACAAGCACTTTCGGGAAGCTGCTTTAATATTGTCAGGCACAGTGAAAGAGCGATTTAGGGAGTCCATTCTATGACATTTTTCTTGTCCTTCAAAGGGATATATCCAATGGCTACCCTGGTGTTCACTCACCCTCTTAGGTCTACACCTACGTAAGTTTAGAGTGATGATAATAATAAATATCACTTATTGTCCCTGACCTAAAGCTGAGCACTTTGCCCATATTAATTCTTTATTAATCACAAGAAATATCTGAGCTATGTATTCTTATTCCTGTTTCACAGAGGAAGAAAATGAGCCTCAGAGACAGTAAACAGCCATTTATCTTAGTCTACTGGGACTATTGTAACAGAAAGTACCATAGACTTGATGGCTCTTGAGAAACAAAATTATTTCTCACAGTTCTGGAGGTTGAGATATTTAAGATCAGGGTGCTGGTAGTTTCATTTTTTGGTGATCCATTTCTAGGTTCACAAATGGCTATATTCTTTTTTTTTTAATTTTATTTTTTATAAACATATATTTTATCCCCAGGGGTACAGGTCTGTGAATCGCCAGGTTTACACATTTCATAGCACTCACCATAGCACATACCCTCCCCAATGCCCATAACCCCACCCCCCCTCTCCCAACCCACTCCCCCCATCAACCCTCAGTTTGTTAGATTAAGAGTCACTTATGGTTTGTCTCCCTCCCAATCCCATCTTGTTTCATTTACTCTTCTCCTACCCCCTTAACCCCCCATGTTGCATCTCCTCTCCCTCCTATCAGGGAGATCATATGATAGTTGTCTTTCTCTGATTGACTTATTTCGCTAAGCACGATACCCTCTAGTTCCATCCACGTTGTCGCAAATGGCAAGATTTCGTTTCTTTTGATGGCTGCATAGTATTCCATTGTTTATGTATACCACATCTTCTTTATCCATTTGTCTGTTGATGGACATCTAGGTTCTTTCCATAGTTTGGCTATTGTAGACATTACTGCTATAAACATTCGGGTGCACGTGCCCCTTCGGATCCCTACGTTTGTATCTTTAGGGTAAATACCCAGCAGTGCAATTGCTGGGTCATAGGGTAGTTCTATTTTCAACATTTTGAGGAACCTTCATGCTGTTTTCCAGAGCGGTTGCACCAGCTTGCATTCCCACCAACAGTGTAGGAGGGTTCCCCTTTCTCCGCATCCTCGCCAGCATCTGTCATTTCCTGACTTGTTAATTTTAGCCATTCTGACTGGTGTGAGGTGGTATCTCATTGTGGTTTTGATTTGTATTTCCCTGATGCCGAGTGATACGGAGCACTTTTTCATGTGTCTGTTGGCCATCTGGATGTCTTCTTTGCAGAAATGTCTGTTCATGTCTTCTGCCCATTTCTTGATTGGATTATTTGTTCTTTGGGTATTGAGTTTGCTAAGTTCTTTATAGATTTTGGACACTAGCCCTTTATCCGATATGTCATTTGCAAATATCTTCTCCCATTCTGTCAGTTGTCTTTTGGTTTTGTTAACTGTTTCCTTTGCTGTGCAAAAGCTTTTGATCTTGATAAAATCCCAATAGTTCATTTTTGCCCTTGCTTCCCTTGCCTTTGGCGATGTTCCTAGGAAGATGTTGTTGCGGCTGAGGTCAAAGAGGTTGCTGCCTGTGTTCTCCTCAAGGATTTTGATGGATTCCTTTCTCACATTGAGGTCCTTCATCCATTTTGAGTCTATTTTCGTGTGTGGTGTAAGGAAATGATCCAATTTCATTTTTCTGCATGTGGCTGTCCAATTTTCCCAACACCATTTATTGAAGAGGCTGTCTTTTTTCCATTGGACATTCTTTCCTGCTTTGTCGATTAGTTGACCATAGAGTTGAGGGTCTATTTCTGGGCTCTCTATTCTGTTCCATTGATCTATGTGTCTGTTTTTGTGCCAGTACCATGCTGTCTTGATGATGACAGCTTTGTAATAGAGCTTGAAGTCCGGAATTGTGATGCCACCTACTTTGGCTTTCTTTTTCAATATTGCTTTGGCTATCCGAGGTCTTTTCTGGTTCCATACAAATTTTAGGATTATTTGTTCCATTTCTTTGAAAAAAATGGATGGTACTTTGATAGGAATTGCATTAAATGTGTAGATTGCTTTAGGTAGCATAGACATTTTCACAATATTTATTCTTCCAATCCAGGAGCATGGAACATTTTTCCATTTCTTTGTGTCTTCCTCAATTTCTTTCATGAGTACTTTATAGTTTTCTGTGTATAGATTCTTAGTCTCTTTGGTTAGGTTTATTCCTAGGTATCTTATAGTTTTGGGTGCAATTGTAAATGGGATTGACTCCTTAATTTCTCTTTCTTCTGTCTTGTTGTTGGTGTAGAGAAATGCAACTGATTTCTGTGCATTGATTTTATATCCTGACACTTTACTGAATTCCTATACAAGTTCTAGCAGTTTTGGAGTGGAGTCTTTTGGGTTTTCCACATATAGTCTCATATCATCTGCGAAGAGTGATAGTTTGACTTCTTCTTTGCTGATTTGGATGCCTTTAATTTCCTTTTGTTGTCTGATTGCTGAGGCTAGGACTTCTAGTACTATGTTGAATAGCAGTGGTGATAACGGACATCCCTGCCATTTTCCTGACCTTAGCGGAAAAGCTTTCAGTTTTTCTCCATTGAGAAAGATATTTGCAGTGGGTTTTTCATAGATGGCTTTGATAATATTGAGGTGTGTGTCCTCTATCCCTACACTTTGAAGAGTTTTGATCAGGAAGGGATGCTGTACTTTGTCAAATGCTTTCTCAGCATCTATTGAGAGTGTCATATGGTTCTTGTTCTTTCTTTTATTAATGTGTTGTATCACATTGATTGATTTGCGGATGTTGAACCAACCTTGCAGCCCTGGAATAAATCCCACTTGGTCGTGGTGAATCATCCTTTTAATGTACTGTTGAATCCTATTGGCTAGTATTTTGGTGAGAATTTTTGCATCTGTGTTCATCAAGGATATTGGTCTGTAGTTCTCTTTTTTGATGGGATCCTTGTCTGGTTTTGGGATCAAGGTGATGCTGGCCTCATAAAATGATTTTGGAAGTTTTCCTTCCATTTCTATTTTGTGGAACAGTTTCAGGAGAATAGGAATTAGTTTTTATTTAAATGTTTGGTAGAATTCCCCCGGGAAGCCATCTGGCCCTGGGCTTTTGTTTGTTTGGAGATTTTTGATGACTGTTTCAATCTCCTTACTGGTTATGGGTCTGTTCAGGCTTTCTATTTCTTCCTGGTTCAGTTGTGGTAGTTTATATGTCTCTAGGAATGCATCCATTTCTTCCAGATTGTCAAATTTGTTGGCATAGAGTTGCTCATAGTATGTTCTTATAATCGTCTGTATTTCTTCGGTGTTAGTTGTGATCTCTCCTCTTTCATTCATGATATTATTTATTTGGGTCCTTTCTCTTCTATTTTTGATAAGTCTGGCCAGGGGTTTATCAATCTTATTAATTCTTTCAAAGAACCAGCTCCTAGTTTTGTTGATTTGTTCTATTGTTTTTTTTGGTTTCTATTTCATTGATTTCTGCTCTGATCTTTATGATTTCTCTTCTCCTGCTGGGTTTAGGGTTTCTTTCTTGTTCTTTCTCTAGCTCCTTTAGGTGTAGGGTTAGGTTGTGTACCTGAGACCTTTCTTGTTTCTTGAGAAAGGCTTGTACCGCTATATATTTTCCTCTCAGGACTGCCTTTGTTGTGTCCCACAGATTTTGAACCGTTGTGTTTTCATTATCATTTGTTTCCATGAATTTTTTCAACTCTTCTTTAATTTCCTGGTTGACCCATTCATTCTTTAGAAGGATGCTGTTTAGTCTCCATGTATTTGGGTTCTTTCTAAATTTCCTCTTGTGATTGAGTTCTAGCTTCAGAGCATTGTGGTCTGAAAATATGCAGGCAATGATCCCAATCTTTTGATACCGGTTGAGACCTGATTTAGGACCCAGGATGTGATCTATTCTGGAGAATGTTCCATGTGCACTAGAGAAGAATGTGTATTCTGTTGCTTTGGGATGAAATGTTCTGAATACATCTGTGATGTCCATCTGGTCCAGTGTGTCGTTTAAGGCCTTTATTTCCTTGTTGATCTTTTGCTTGGATGATCTGTCCATTTCAGTGAGGGGAGTGTTAAAGTCCCCTACTATTATTGTATTATTGTTGATGTGTTTCTTTGATTTTGTTATTAATTGGTTTATATAGTTGGCTGCTCCCTCGTTAGGGGCATAGATATTTAAAATTGTTAGATCTTCTTGTTGGACAGTTCCTTTGAGTATGATATAATGTCCTTCCTCATCTCTTATTATAGTCTTTGGCTTAAAATCTAATTGATCTGATATAAGGATTGCCACTCCTGCTTTCTTCTGATGTCCATTAGCATGGTAAATTCTTTTCCACCCCCTCACTTTAAATCTGGAGGTGTCTTCGGGTTTAAAATGAGTTTCTTGTAGGCAACATATAGATGGGTTTAGTTTTTTTATCCATTCTGATACCCTGTGTCTTTTGATTGGGGCATTTAGCCCATTAACATTCAGGGTAACTATTGAGAGATATGAATTTAGTGCCATTGTATTGCCTGTAAGGTGACTGTTATTGTATATTTTCTCTGTTCCTTTCTGATCTACTACTTTTAGGGTCTCTCTTTGCTTAGAGGACCCCTTTCAATATTTCCTGTAGAGCTGGTTTGGTGTTTGCAAATTCTTTCAGTTTTTGTTTGTCCTGGAAGCTTTTAATCTCTCCTTCTATTTTCAATGATAGCCTAGCTGGATATAGTATTCTTGGCTGCATGTTTTTCTCCTTTAGTGCTCTGAATATATCATGCCAGCTCTTTCTGGCCTGCCAGGTCTCTGTGGATAAGTCTGCTGCCAATCTAATATTTTTTTTTTTAAGATTTTATTTATTTATTTGACAGAGAGAAATCACAAGTAGGCAGAGAGGCAGGCAGAGAGAGAGGAGGAAGCAGGCTCCCTGCTGAGCAGAAAACCCAATGTGGGGCTTGAACCCTGGACCTGGGATCATGACCTGAGCCGAAGGCAGCGGCTTAACCCACTGAGCCACCCAGGCGCCCCCCAATCTAATATTTTTTACCATTGTATGTTACAGACTTCTTTTCCCAGGCTGCTTTCAGGATTTTCTCTTTGTCACTAAGACTTGTAAATTTTACTATTAGGTGACGGGGTGTGGACCTATTCTTATTGATTTTGAGGGGGGTTCTCTGAACCTCCCTGATTTTGATGCTTGTTCCCTTTGCCATATTGGGGAAATTCTCTCCAATAAACCTTCTGCTCCCCTCTCTCTTTCTTCTTCTTCTGGAATCCCAATTATTCTAATGTTGTTTCATCTTATGGTGTCACTTATCTCTCGAATTCTCCCCTCGTGGTCCAGTAGCTGTCTGTCCCTCTTTTGCTCAGCTTCTTTATTCTCTGTCATTTGGTCTTCTATATCACTAATTTTTTCTTCTGCCTCATTTATCCTAGCAGTGAGAGCCTCCATTTTTGATTGCACCTCATTAATAGCTTTTTTGATTTCAACTTGGTTAGATTTTAGTTCTTTTATTTCTCCAGAAAGGGCTTTTATATCTCCCGACAGGGTTTCTCTAATATCTTCCATGCCTTTTTCGAGCCCAGCTAAAACCTTGAGAATCGTCATTCTGAACTCTAGATCTGACATATTACCAATGTCTGTATTGATTATTTCCCTAGCCTTTGGAACTGCCTCTTGTTCTTTTTTTCATGGTGAATTTTTCTGCCTTGTCATTTTGTCCAGATAAGAGTATACGAAGGAGCAAGTAAAATACTAAAAGGGTGGCAAAGACCCCAGGAAAATATGCTTTAGCCAAATCAGAAGAGATCCCAAATCGTGAGGGGGGAGAAAGGTTCAGAAAGACGTTCAGAAAGATAAAACAAAAAACAAAAACAATTAAAAAAAGAAAACGAGTAAAGAAAAAATATAAAAAAGAAAAAATATATATATTAGATAAACTAGTTAAAAAACGTTAAAAAAGAAAAGGGTAAAAGTTAAAAAAATTTGGCAGAAGAAGAGAAAAAAAATTGAAAAAGAAAAAAAAATTAAATTAACGGCAAGGCTAAAGAATCATGGGGAGAAAGCCATGAGTTCCGTGCTTTGCTTTCTCCTCCTCTGGAATTCCGCTGCTCTCCTTGGTATTGAAACTGCACTCCTTGGTATGTGAACTTGGTCCTGGCTGGGTTTCTTGTTGATCTTCTGGGGGAAGGGCCTGTTGTAGTGATTCTCAAGTGTCTTTGCCCCAGGCGGAGTTGCACCATCCTTACCAGGGGCCGGGCTGAGTAATCCGCTCGGGTTTGCTTTCGGGAGCTTTTGTTCCCTGAGCGCTTTCCGTAGAGTTCCTGAGGACGGGAATGAAGATGGCGGCCTCCTGGTCTCCAGCCCAGAGGAGCCGAGAGCCCGGGGGCCCCACTCCTCAGTGCGCCCTCAGAGAACAGCGCCCAATTACTCCCGTCACCCTGCCTCCGGCCGTGCTCCGAGCTAACTGAGCCTTTGACGGGTTCAAGGTAACCCCGAGTTTAGAGCTCACTCCTCGTCTCTGTCTCTGTAGCCGGCTTCCCCGTTCTAATACCTGCAAGCTCTGCGACACTCAGACACCCCCGATCCTTCTGTGACCCTGCGGGACCTGAGGCCACGCTGACCCTGCCTGGGCTTCACCCCGGTTAAGCCTCTGGAGCGATGTCCCTCAGCGGAACAGACTTTTAAAAGTCCTGATTTTGTGCTCCGTTGCTCCGCCGCTTGCCGGGAGCCGGCCCCTCCCCCTGCGGTCTATCTTCCCATTGCTTTGGATTCACTTCTCCGCCAGTCCTACCTTTCAGAAAGTGGTTGATTTTCTGTTTCTAGAATTGCTGTTCTTCTTCTCTTCGATCTCCCGTTGGATTTGTAGGTGTTTGCAATCTTTAGATAAGCTATCTAGCTGATCTCCGCTGCCTGAAGTAGTCTCAGCCTGCTACTTCTCCGCCATCTTGACTCCTCCGTCAAATGGCTATATTCTTGCTTTGTTCTCCCAGGGAGGGATGGGTGAAGGAGTTCTCTGGGGTCTTTTTTTAAGGGTACGAATCCCATTCACCAAAGTTCTACCTTCATGAAGTAATCACCTCCCAAAGGCCCCACCTCCATAGTTTTTGGGAGGACATAAATGTTGAATTTATAGCACTAACCTAGGGGATGCCTGAGTAGAATGAGACCCCAAGTTTATCTGGTTTCAAGGAAAGTATTCCTAGATACTCACCCAACTGCCACAAGAAGGTGGAGTTTATTTTTAGATCCTTCTTCCATCCCTTTGTGTGCCTTCTTTTCTCATGTCTGATACTCCTGGGCTCCATCAACTTTCCAAGAACCTGTGCTGTGTTACATGATTGTTTGTCAATAGTTATCTTGGAAAGTTATCTGGTGCACTGATCCTTATTGGAGTGGTAAGATGGTAACCCCAGTGTGTGTATTCAACCAGAATTCACTCTTGAGAACCAAAAGCTAATGTCATAATTTTTCATCATCACTTGCAAGCAGGGAAATAGTTTTGGGCAGGAAGCTCTGCCACACATCCTGTATCATATTGGTGGTATTGCCTGTTTTGCTTATATGATGACAAGCACCTTGAAGTTGTTTGATAAATGATTATTGAATTGACTTTCAGTGATATCTCAAGTCTTAGAAACACTTCAGTGTTTTGGTATGCATGGAGTCAAGTGCATCATGGTAGACTTTTGGGCTGGGCTGCAGGTCATTAGAGCTCTGGCAAGTTCTAGAGCTCCTAAGATTTTGATTTGGGACCTAATCAGACCAGGCCCAGGACACGCTTCAAAAGATCCAATCTACTTTAACAACCCAGGGGTTCTGTTGGGTGTCTGTAGGAGGCTGGTAGGGGCTTGGGACAATGGGACAAGGGTGCAAGAAAGGCCGGCAAGAAGGGCAGAGGAATCTGAGTTTAAATTTTCTCATTCCTGCGTTGATTCTACAAATATTTATTAAGAGCCTAATTATGATTAGATACTATTCTGGCCATTGGAATTAAAGAAGCAAATCAAGCAGATAAGGCCACTGCCCCCATGGATTTTATATCCTGGTGTGGGAGACAGGCCGTGAACAAGTAAACAAATGAGCATGCTGTTTTCAGATATTGTTAAGTGCTATGGAGGCAAACAGGTGAGGTGAGGCAAATAGACTGCTGTGGGCATGTGATGCTTCTGACAGGGCAGTCAGACAGGTCTCTTGAAGGAGGTGATAAGACCCCAGAATAGTGTCTAACAGGAGTCTCCATTTAGGGGCAGACATTAGAGGGGCTGTGGCAGCTTATTTTTACGTGGATATTGCTTTGTTATTAGTCATACATTGGTTTTTCAAAATCAGTCACAACACAATAAAATTTGTAATGACCCCTCAACATAGATAGTCCAGGATATGGGGGTCGCTTTTTCCATCCACAGGAGGTTTACTCACCGCTAAGTTCAGGATAACCCATAGGAGGTGAACAGGAGGAGGGAGAAAGAACTGGGTTTGAAAGCTGGAAAAAGACATAAGCAGCACACTGAGGAATCTTGGGCAAAGTGTTTCGGTTTTCAGGATCTCAGGTTGCACATCTGTTAATGGGTAGGGTGGGCTGGGAGAGATATGGGCACTGAAAAAAAAATACTACTTCATCTCTATGGTATATCTGTGAGCTCTCCCCTTTGATCTATCCATTAAAGATATCCTATAGTTATTTATATTGGTAAAAATAACTAAAGCCTCCAAGCCATATACATTTTATATGACCTCTTAGCTCTCACAAGACCTGTACAAAGTACTACCATTATTGTCTCCATTTTATAGATAAGGAAACTGAGGCCCAGACAGATTAGGAAAAGAAGAGGGGTTTAATGTTCAGTGAAACATTTGATGATTTTAAGGCATGCTCTTGTTTAATCATACCAACTGGCTGCTGGATCTCCTAAAGGGTCTTTACATATAGGGAAACTGAGGCTTAGTGACATTGTATGATTAGCTCAAAGGATGCAAAGAAAAGGACAGAGCCAAGATTTGAGCCCAGCACTGGGCTGCTACAAATGTCCCTTCTTTTCCCACACATTGCATGTAGCTGGCTGATGGGTGATGCTCCTTTACCAACAGGGAAGACTGCGGACTCTTCTCTGCTCTAGTCAATACATCATTTGTAGAGAACTCCTGACATATTTCCAATTATAATGCTGGTCTTTGTAACTGTCACATGAGTTATGGGACTACCGTGTCTAATTGTATCCATCAATATCACCAGTGAGGAAATAGTACCCACCTCAAAGTTTTTTTTTTTTTTTTTTTTTTTTTTGCAAAGATTGAATGACATGACAGATCTAAAATACCTCATCCATGGATACAAGGTAAGAAGGTAACTGATAGGGGTGCCTGGGTGGCTCAGTGGGTTAAGCCGCTGCCTTTGGCTCAAGTCATGATCCCAGGTCCTGGGTTCAAGCCCCACATTGGGCTTTCTGCTCAGCAGGGAGCCTGCTTCCTCCTCTCTCTCTGCCTGCCTCTCTGCCTACTTGTGATTTCTCTCTGTCAAATAAATAAATAAAATCTTTAAAAAAAAAAAGGAAGGTAAATGATAAGTGGTCTCCATTGTCATTATTGGGAAATAATGACTTTTTTCTTTTGTCTTCAGGCCTGAACTCAGCAGCTGACACTGAATTAAATGCAAAATATGTGCTTGATGAATAAATAAATGAAGGAAGGAAAACCACAATTAGTTAACTTCTTGGAGTTTGGGGACCTGACGTCTAGTCCAGTCTCTGCTGTCATGACTGTGAGACTACCCACAAATCACTTATCATTTCTGGATCTAAGTGGCCTCTCTTGTCCCATAGGGGACTGGTCTCAAATGGTCTTTATGACCTGCTTGAATTAGGGATTGATTCTTACATTATTTAATTTGTTCCTTGACTCTTGTCACTCCTTAACCACCCTATCTGCTCTTCATTTGATATCTTATATACCTGCTTTTTTATTGTCCTTTTGGGCTTCTTGGTGTGTATACTCAGTTTCACAACTGGTGCTTTAGGACAGGAGGGGATATCCCTCCTTTCATTTTGTTTTGTGATATTGGTTCTCGGTTGTGTCCCCTCAGACATTTGACAATGTCTGTAGAAACTTTGAGCTGTCACAGGTGGGGGTGGGGTGCTACTGGCATTGAGTGGGTAGAGACCAGAGGAGCAGCTAAACATTCTACAATGTCCAGGATAGTCCCCCACAACAAAGAATTATCTGACTCAAAAATGTCAATAGTACTGGGGATAAAAAGCACTGTATTACGTGGAAAATATATTTGCAAGGGGTGAGACTCTCCTAACACTCCTACTGAATCTGAGAGCACCGCTTCCTGTCATCTGCCCTGGAAGTAGGGTGCTGGCAGATGGAAGTCTGTGCTTAGTGATTAAATGTACACATAAAAATCCCCTGGCGTTTCGCAGGATTCAAAGGCACAATGAGGGAGGCCATTACTGTGCATCAGACTCCTATACAGAGCAAACGTATTATCTACCTATAATGAAGGATTTCTAAGCAGACATGGGCTGTAGCCTCTACAGGAGAACATCTTAGCTGGGGGCATGTGGATTTTAGCTGCATGAATAATATCAGCATTAATGGGAATCATTATGCTGCCCTGCACTGGAAATTTACCCCTGAATGGGTAGCAATATCCCACAGACAGAGGCCATTGAAAATCTGTTTCACTGACAGCATGCATGGAGAAGGACTGCGTGGGAAGCAGCATCGGCTGCCAGCTCATGAGTGGCTTTGGGCTGACTGATCTGTGTAGGAACAGAGGAGGGCAAATAGGGCAATGTTTTTCAGTGACCAGCATGAGCCTAGGGCGACACTGGGACAGGCCAGTGGTCTCTGGCACATCCCTCCTCCCCTTTCAGAGATTTCTGCTCATGTCAGGGTGCTCTGGCTCCTGTCATGTCCTTAGGACCATAGCCATCCTGCCACCCTCAGGAAGGTGGGCTAATAAACTCTTTCTCTCTAAGGTGTCAAGGACTCATGGGTTACCTTCTGCAAGGCAATCTGTGGTTCAAAGGGATGCAGTCAATGAAGTGCTAGGTACCTGGCCATAGATCTTTGTTCTCTGGAGTGTTTGCAAGGATGTCCCCAAGGATATAATCTTAACCCTACATGAATCCTTCAGATCATGATTTGAGCTGCTATAGAGCTCTTTCTTGCACATCACCATTTCTGGAAGCTTGCTATGTAAAGCAGTGAAGAAGTAGAGACTCTGTGTTGGAAGTGGGTTGGGGAATCTGGGAGCCAGGCCCCTGGGTTTCTCCCTCACACCCTACCACTGGCTTCTGAGCACCTCACTCGGGCTCTTTGGAGCAGTGCTCCTCAAGCTTTTCCCCAACATGACCCACAAAGAAAGAGATACTCTTTATCTGGAATCTGAAGTGTCTGGGGAATGCTGCCCTAGGCTGGAAGTGAAGGCCCAGCCACCCCAGAGGCTGAGTAGACCAGTATTGTGCGTAGTCTGGCCTGGGAAGCTGTGCTGGGGAGCATGGCTTGAAAATCACTGTCCTTGGGTGGCATTGACAAAGCCTGGCCACTTTAAAACCTTGAGACTAAAAGGAGTAGAGGCTTTCAGCCACAGTTTTAACCTGTACTATATCAGAGACAATGGGATTGAATTCATTCTTGAATGCATTAAGTAAATTCATGGATATTCAGTAAATATTTATCTACTATGTGCCAACTACTCCTCTCACTCCTGGGGAGACAGGAATTAAGAAATCCCTGTCTTCAAGGAATTTGTATTCCATAGGGATAAGGGTGGGGAACAAATAATCCACAAATAAACTATTATAATGAATGGATTTTATAAAATTTTGCAAGATGAACATGCATGTGTGTGTGTGGTTAACTAAAATAGAGTGCTCAGAAGAGATCTTTCCAAGAAACTGGTCTTTTAAAAAAATGTATTTATTTATTTGAGAGAGAGAGAGAGAGAGAGAGATTGCATTGAGGGTGTGTGTGTGGGGAGAAGCAGAGGGAGAGGGACAAGCAAACTCTGGGCTGAGTGCAGAGCCTGACCCCGAGGCTTGATCCCTCAACCCTGAGAACATGACTTGAGTTGAAATCAAGAGTAGGATGCTCAACTGCTGTGCCACCAGATGTCCCCCAAAATGGTCTTTGAGTTGAAACCTGCCACGTGAGGTGCTAGTGGAAAAGAATTCCAGACACACAGCACAGCTGGGTCAAGGTCTGGTGAGAGACTATGACTGGCATGCTCAAGAAACAGAAAGAAGCCTAAATTTTATCTTCAAGAAACTTTTAATCACCTCCACCAATTTTTAATGGGTTTTAGCAATTTCAATATCTTTTTGCATTTGATCCTTACCTGAAGCCTTTGAAGCTTGTTCTAATCTAGTTTTAGCTATTTTTAGACACATGGAAATGAGGTTTGGGGAAGTAAAATAATTTGGCCAGGCCTAATTATTGGCCTCATGCTGCTTGAGGGCATGGAAGTGGCAGAGCTAACCACAGAATTTGCTAGAGATTTTGTTAACTCATCTTTACGTTGAAACCAAAGAATGAATGAAATTTATAGACAGACAACATTTTGAGTTATATTCAAGATGTTTAAAGGAAGGATTTCATTTATTCTTCACCACAATCTTATGTAGTAGGTATTATTAGGATTGCCATTTTATGGATGAGGAAACTCAAACACATAAAAGCTAAGTTCTTGGGCAAAGTAGTAACTAGCAAATAGTACAGGTAAGGTTTGAACCCCAGGCAGACTGAGTCCTAGGCCTCCAGTCTTTAATGTTTTAATTTTTTATTTAAATTCAATTAAGTTCACATGTAGTGTATTATTAGTTTCAAGGGTAGAGTTTAGTGATTCATCAGTCTGTCTAACACCCAGTGTTCATTCCATCAAGTGCCCTCCATCATGTTTATCACCCAGCTACTCCATCCACCCAACCTCCTCGCCTCCAGCAACCCTCAGTTTGTTCCCTATAGTTAAGAGTCTCTTATGGTTTGTCTCCTTCTTTGTTTTCATCTTGCTTTATTTCTCCCCTTCCCCTATGTTTATTCATTTGGTTTCTTAAATTCCACATATGGGTGAAATTATATAGTATTTGTCTTCTATCACTGATTTATTTCACTTGGCATTATATTCTCTAGTTCCATCCATGTTGCTGTAAATGGCAAGCTATAATTCTTTTTGATGACTGAGTAATATTCCATGCATGTTTATCACATCTTCTTTACCCATTCATCTGTTGATGGACATCTGAGCTCTTTCTACATTTTGGCTATTGTGGACATGGCTGCTATAACATTGGGGTACATGTCCTCCTTCGAATCACTATTTTTGTATGCTTTGGATAAATACATAGTAGTGTAATTGCTGGGTCATAGAGTAGTTCTATTTTTAATTTTTTGAGGAACCTTCATACTATTTTCCAGAGTAGCTGCACCAGTTTGCATTCCCACCAACAGCGTAAGAGGGTTCCCCTTTCTCTGTAAACTCGCCAACACCTGTTGTTTCTTAAGTTGTCAGTTTTAGCCATTCTGACAGGTGTGATGGTGTGATGTGGCATCACATTGTGGTTTTGATTTGTATTTCCTTGATGCCAAGTGATGTTGGACATCTTTTCATGTGTCTGTTACTAGACCCACGTTGTGAAGATGACCCGGATCTCCATGTCAGCATGTTCAAGGTTTTTAAGGGGAGTAGGAAGTGGTGATGGAGCCTTTACTCATTTGGAATTCACAGACTTCACTCTAGCTCTTAGAGGTCTTGCTTAATTCTGGCTGGGATCTGTCAAAGCCTTCAAGATGCAGTGCTTTTTGTATTTAAACACAAGACTCTATGTCTATTTTCACTGTGAGGTAGGCTTTTCTGTCAGCTGGAAAGGAAGTCTCAGTCTTCCTTACTTAGAATGTCACTCAAGCCACTTTCTTCCTACCATATCTATCTATCAAGATGTGTGAAAAATGGAAGAGAGGGAGACTTAAATTTTAAAACAATGGATTTCTCTAGCCTCCTTTGAGTGAGACCCACTAAGTCCCTGGTACAGATTAGGAGCATTTTATAAATGCAGAGGTGACTATCTCAAATTCTCCCATGACCTTTGATTATCACTCCTTCATGTTATGACAGTGACAAATGCCAGCCCTGTGATGCCCAGCCTCCAGTTCACAAAAACTGCAGATTTCCCAAGTCTTGGTATGCTGCGGCTTAAGAGAAGAAACTTCCCTCACCCGTCATCACCTCTCACTTGTTGTGGGTGATCTGAACTGGAATTCAGACAAAGTTTCCCTGGTCTCTTGCGATTAAACTCTGTATGAAGGCCCCAGCTTCAGGGCGTTGAACAAATACACCATTATAGCAATATCAATATCAAAACATGCAGTATTACCAGAGAAAGAGTTGACTTGGGACAGTCAGAGTACTTTTTCACGAGACAATGTATGGGCTTGGTCTCCTAAATTAAGTGAATTTATTTAAAAGTTCAATCTTGCAAATTTTAACTCTAGGGAGGAAGCCTTTAGGCTGGCTATCTCTCCCTAGGTAGTTTCTGTCAAGTGATGTTGATGCTCACATATGCCTGGGTACCGCTGCGTAGTTCTTATCAGAGCATGGAGGAAATTTCTCATCCACAATTCAGTCACTTACGCACTATCTCCTAAAAACTGTGTGATCTTGGGTAGGTGACTGGATATTCCAAAGCCTCAATTTCCTTGGTTATATAAATAGGAATAATAACACTAATACCACAGAAAAGATTGCTGAAAGGTGGATCAGTTAGGATTCTGAGCTGCAAGCAACAGAAACCAATTCTGGCTGAGTTACACAGAAGGAGGAATGATTGAGAGAATCACCTGATGTGTTGGAGAACCAGACACAGAGCCCAGAAGAAGAACAGCCAAGGTCAAGACCCAGGCTGCTGTGGCAGGGGCGTTATTGGTAGTGGTAGTATAGTTGCTTCTTTCCCTCACTTGTCCCTTTTTCCAACTCAGTCCAGCCACAAACTGGATGCCTATAGCTGGAGCATATTTTTGACTTTGAAAGAGATGCAGCTTCCAAAATAAGGGGTAGGCTCAGCTTCCTAGCAAGACTCATTAAGGGGAGAATTACTAAAACATAGGAGTGGAAATCAAATGATGGAAAGCCAAAAATAAATACAAATGTTCACTTTCTGAAGATTCAAAGTGATTATATTCCCAAACTACCCAGTACACAGTTGGCTGTGAACAAATGTGAATTCCATTTTTACCTGTTTTGGGTCAATATCTTTACTGTTGATGGTCATATTAATGGAATTTATAAAGCACATTTTAGTGATTTGTAGCACTTACTAGCTCATTTATTATTTCTTTGCTTTTTTTACAGCTAGGAGAACTGTGCCTCAGGCCACTAAAACAGTAAATATTTGAAAGGCTATAAAAACAGTTTTGTGCAAAACTCAAAAAATACTAGTTTATTTCATTTACATGTTTTGTAGACTTTGCTATAGCTTCAGAAACTCTCATTCTTTTCTCTTGGCTATGTAAAAACTCAACTTATGCTTTTAGTACTTTGAATACGACAGGGCTTTAAATATGAGCCTTATGGGTGCTTATCAGTGGACAAGGATACTCTGGAACATGATTTGTGTGTCTAGAACTACTCTGCTTATTTTCTTCCTTAATCACTAAGTCACTTCCTGGAAATAAATGAGTCATTTGCAGAGACATATGTGGACTCTCGGGCCCTTGGGGCACACTTTGAGCGACTGGAGAAAAATAGACTAAGTATGTTGGTGCTGAGTCCAGTTCAATTCGTCTGTCTTGAGTTTCCCTTTGGCTATTCAAGTTGCTACAAAGCAGGGTGTCTTATAATTACAAGAGCAGAACTGAGTTCAAACTCTTTTTTATCACTCACTAGCTGTGTGTCCTCAGGCAAGTTATTTAACCTCTCTGAACCTCAGTTGTCTTATCAGAGGGTAAGTCTGAGAGTTTTGTAAAACACTGTCTATAAAGTGGCTAGTAGAGTGCCTGGTTCATAATTTATTCTCAACTAATGGATGGCACAGAGAGACCATTGAGGATACATCTATGTTCTGTTCTACTAAATCTATTATATTTCCTTTCTAGTAAAGATAAAGAATAAGACCATAATAATGACAAAAACAAAACCCTTTGAGGGCAGGGTTAGTGTTTAATTTATTTGCCCTCCTAGGGTTAATAGAGTTCTATGCACAGAAAACAAAATCTGTGTACTTTTAATGATAGATGATGTAACCAGAACTCATGGATGGGTGTTCAGAATTGAAAAAAAAAAAAAAAATTCTGAAGATAGACATTTGTGTAATAGGCTTCAGACAAACTGCACAATCTTGTAGGGTATATTTAAGGAACAGGATTTATTTAGGAGATTTGTAACATAAGGGTTAGCAAGAAAAGAAAGTACACACTCCCCAAATCTCTTATTATCCCCAAGGGGAGGCAATCTGGGGACAGGATACTCTGCTGAACAAACTGTGGGGATAAATCTCAGGGCAGAAGCATGTTTCTTATTATTATGGTTTCTTATGGGATGCTATGTCTAAATGTTTATGTGTCCCTTCCCCTCAAATTTGTATGTTGAAATCCTAATGCCCAATTATGATTATGTTAGGGGGTAGGACTTCAGTTGATGCTTAGGTGATGAGGATGGAGCCCTTGTGAATGGGATTAGTGCCATATAAAGAGACCCCACTGAGGTCCCTCACCCTTTTTACCATGTGAGGACACATGTGTACCAGGGAGAGGGCTTTCACCAGCACCAGACCATGCTGGCGCTTTCAGTTGGACTTCCAGCCTCTGCAACTGTGAAAAATAAACATCTATTGTCTGGAAATTACCCAGTCTGTGCTCTTTTGATATAGTGGCCAAACAGATGAAGATAGAAAACCTAACATGGGAAAGTGGCCTTGTCAAGTGGTTGTGGTGTAGAGGGAAAAGAAAAATACATTACTTGGAATCCAGATATTCTGGATTTGGATGCTGCTGTGTACAGTACTACAGTGTACTACTACTTAAACTACTACTACAGTGGTAGTTTAAGAAAACTAGCTTCCTAGTACCTACAGACGTTGGGAAATGTGTGCCATTGCAGGCTGTCCCTCTGTGGGATGATACCCCTAGCCCTATGGGCAGTTCCATTACAGGGAAGCTTCTTGCCTGGGGAAGGATCAAACCCCAGTGTTAGCTAGCTCAATTCAGAGAGAACTCCTGGAATCATTTTTAGATACTCTTGTTCATAATACTACATAGGACTCTCTATAGATGCTGCATTTTGTCTCTACAGATGAGATAGTTTAAAATAATATTAGTATTATTGTGTCTTTGATAATATTAATATTTTATGTTTCTTCTTGAGTGCTTGTTTCTTAAGTTTTTATTTGATTTTCTCTAAAATTTTTACCAATAACTGTTATATCCCAAACTCCTACTTTAAACATTTTTTTCAAAGATTTTATTTATTTATTTGACAGACAGAGATCACACGTAGGCAGAGAGGCAGGCAGAGAGAGAGAGAGGAAAGCAGGCTCCCTGCTGAGCAGAGAACCCAATGTGGGGCTCGATCCCAGGACCCCGGGATCATGACCTGAGCTGAAGGCAGAGGCTTTAACCCACTGAGCCACCCAGGTGCCCCCCAAACTCCTACTTTATATCAGTGAGCTGATGTAACATTCTCCCAAGAACCCTGGAAGTTAGACATGATTGAGTCCATTTTTCAGATGATGAAATGAGTAGCACAGAATAGAAAAGATTTTCTGGAGTCTTCAGAGCTACTACATGGTCAAATTGAATTGACACCTAGGACTCTGCTTCCACAGGTTGAGCTCTGTCTGTCTGCTAGATGCTTCCCTAGAGATCTTGATGGCATGAGAAGGATTGTGCCTTTGCTGGCCTTTCTTTTCACGAGAAAGCAACAAAACGCAGTGGTCTTCTCCAACCTTTGTAAGGCTCAGAAGAGTGGGGATCCTCCACACACTGGGTGATCAACACCAGGAATCCTAGTTAGCTTGCATGCCCAACAAAGAGGCAATTATGTCCATCCACTCTGTTCTTAGGCCACACAGACTGGCAAGAGTTATGGACTGGAACATTATGGATATCTGCCAAAATTATTCATGCATATCTACAGGTCTGCTAGTAATTCACTAACAGTCAATTGGATTCAGTTGGTCAACCAAATTAATCTAAGCATGCTATCTGCCACGTTGGCTTCCTCAGTCATTAATGAGAAAAATCGACAAAAACTAGATACCCAGAGAGCATGTAAAAAAAAAAAAAAAAAAAGAGCATAACTATTTTAACTTAGCTCAAACATTGTCATAAAGAATGTCCATTGTTTTAGCCCAATCTATTTCCCCTGTGGAACTTCGCACTGTATCCTAAACTGGACATTTATCATGACTTAAGATATTGGACATCCTACCTGACATCTTGAAATTGTTGCAAAGCCTCAGCCTATTATTAAAAAGGCCTGTCACTTAAATGAGAACCTTTAGCTGAGGGGGAGAGGAAAAAAATCAAGGTGACCAAAAGGTACATTTTGGGCTTTGAAGGAATTACACATTAGCAAAACTCCATCCTGCTCCAACTAATTATTGTAATCCTGAGGGGAGAGAAAGAAAGAGAGAGAGAGAGAGGGAGGAAGGGAGAAGGAGAGAGAAAAAGAGAGAGATGTAGTTTCATTGATATTTCTGAGACCCTTGAACACACAGAGGCAGAGATAAGAAACCCTTAGTCTCTCAGTTGGTAACTTATTGATTGCATGAGCAGTTCACTAATGAGCCAACTGCAAGAAGGCTAGCTCCAAAAAGTTTCTATCTCCAAATGTACTGACGTGTTTCAAATGGAATGTGTGTTTGCAAGGACACCCACCCATGTATGAAACTGGGGATAAACCTCTTTGGAACCTTTGACTTATTTCTTGGGCTCACAGCCATATATTATTCATGGTGATAATTAATTGTAAGGTCTATTCACATCACAAACACAAAGGAGGCAGAGTTCAAAAGAATGATGGAAGTGCATAGCTACGAGTGTTTTTCTAAGGGAAGAAGTTTGTTACTTGTTTCTTCTGACTTGTGCTCTGGCTGGGAATGAGATGGGCAAGGGATTTCCTTAAAAACTAAGATCTTGACAAGATCATTGTGGTAGCCCCACAGTTTTGAGAGAAACAGGTCCCCACTTGGACCATGGATCAAAGAACTAAGTTGGCAGTGTAAAAATGGTAGCTGCCACAAAAAATAGCATCTCAATTCCTCCAGGATATAAAAGATAAAGCTAAAATGTACACACAAATACACACATATTAATGAGGCACTCACACAGTGGTGCACCTTATTAGAATCTGTATGTAATTTTCTGAGCTGAGGAGGTAAGCCCGTTTATCAACTCCATTGTTTGAGGCTCCTCCAGATTCCTTGTGTGTTAGGGCTGGAGTATGGAGGTCTCCCAACTTGAGAATATTGCCCAAGTGAGGATGGCCATAAATTACATTTTAAGTTCCATTTCTAAATGCCCAGTATGAATGGCACATGAGTGCCAGCCACTGATCTGATCATTTTACATTTACGAACTAATTTAGTCCTCACAATAATCTGTGAGGGAGGTCCTATCTCAGATTCACAAATAAGAACACTGGATCACAGAGGGGGCACTTGCTTCACTGTCCATTCATAATCTGCCTCAGCACTTCCTGTAATACTCAGCCTACGTTTTCTACTTTACTTTGCAGGTCTCACTCCAGAGCCTTGTACCTGACCAACACTGTCTCCCGAGCAGCATGAAAACTCCATCATTGATTTAGGCCTTTTCTTGTTTCACATGAAAGAGATATGACCCTTACTAAGTAGAAATGGGATTTTTTCCCCCTTCAACTCATAAACCAAGATACTCAGATGTAGAGGCCGGCCTAGCTTTAGACTCAACTGTTTTCAGATGCCCCAAAGACATTGTCAGGATGCTGTTTCCAGTCCTGCAAGCCACCTTCCTCTCTGTGTTCACTTCATCGTCAGGCAGGGTATTTTTCATAGGTCGTGGATAATGTCTTGCGTTCTACCAGCTGAGCAATGCTGGCAGACTGGTGGTCTCAATAGCTTCTTCCCCCATGATTTCAACTGAAAAAGGAATAGGAACTTAAGACTGAAAGCTTGTTGAGGTTGCTGAATTCTGAAAGTTCATTTGTAATAATCCCTTTAAATTCAACCCTTTGGCTGCTGGTGAAATTAAGGAAGGATGAGGAGGCTTGGTGGAGTGGAAACTAAATCTGAATTTGGGGGTCAGAATCGTTTCAGGCCTCATTTTTATAGATGTAACTTTGGAGAAGTTTTACTCTATAAACAGTCTTAAGAGAGGATCATACTAGATGACCCGTCACGTCCTATGCAGCTTTCAGGGTCTGTGACACTACACAAGATGGCGTGATCCTAGGGGACCACGGTTATTTAATGAGAACATTTTAAACTGTCACCCAGACCTCCTGGCTCCCAATCCCACATGAGATACAGAATTCCAAGGACTCTTTCCAGTTAAGAATAACAAAAAGGCTTCCAGTAGATTTTAGAAAGGGCTAAAGCTAGGATATTTCTCTCTAGGGTTGAGAGACAGTATTACGATTTGGTCTGGGGGACAGAGGAAGAAAAAGCAACAAAATGGCAAGACACTGGGATCTTAGTCTCATTTGTTACCTTTACTGCTTCTTGCCTAAAGTCCTTCATTCTGTGATAGATTCTTCTTATGGAATTAAGTGTAGTGAGGAATTGTCCTGGACGTAGCACAGATGTAAAGGGTACCGATCTTAATTTTATAATGGAGATCTAAACTGGAAGGACAAGAATCATCTAAGCCACATGGTCAGTCCAAAGCTGCAGACATCAACTGGAGGGGCTGGGTGTGACATGGGGACCAAGATGTGATGGTGGGAAATCCATGATGCCGAGGGGGAGGAACAGCATAATGAAGGGGGGGGGGGCGGATGGAAATCATCCTTAGGCAAATTCATGCCTAAACTATTCAGATATTTTTATTATTTTTCCAATTGTTCTTATAAACTGGATTCAGATAATTTACATTAGACAAACTTACAAGCACCAAAGTATCAACTGGCATGCCAATTTGAGTTTTTTACCAAGATAAATTTAACTACCAATATAACTAGACTAGAATGCTGGCAAATCTATTCTGGAAATGAATTGAAAATTGGAAGGTTTCTTGGTGAACACAGAACTAGAACAGAGGGAGTTAGTTTTAGGACATAAATGTTTAATGACAATGGGCTAAGATAGCCCAGAGTATCTTTCCACAGGAAGGACACACAGGGATTGGATGGCTCAAGGGCCCCTCTCTTCTGCCAATTCTAGGGTTTCTGACTCTTCTTTCCTAAGCTCCAAGGGGCCCCTTATCTATCCTGTCTCCTCTGCTTCCTCATTCTAAAGATAAACTATTCATTTTGATTTATTTGCTTGTTTACCCCAAATCATTTTATCTCTAAGGCATCTTTTACATATATTGCATCTCTTAGTGTTGACGTCATAGTTCAATTCTCAGAATTCAAGTTATATGTTGCTGTCATCCCTATTTCTGTCAGCTGTAAAGAAATTTTGGTAAGCCAGTTTCCTCTGAGAGTTTATGATTGATCGATAGGAAAAAAAAATTAACCTGCATGCATTTTGGTGCTGTCCCTCCCTGCCACCACCATGCTAAAGAGAATTTTTACTCCTCAGGTTTAATTTCCGCTCTTGGAGGTGGGTTCTTCTGTTGCCCGAGTTGTTCCTTAGGTTGTTATGGGGCTAAAATCACCTTCAGATTCACAGACATCCTTTTTGGATTTTGCGTTTTGATTGGTAAAGTAAGAACTGGAAGCCAAAGAATTCAAGAAGTTTTTTCTTGTAGTTTCTGTGGTTCTTCTCCTTTGGCTGGGTTTCATGAGGTCACCGGGTTTGAACTTCGTAGTAGAAGGTTTACAGTGATATTTTAGTAGGTCATGAATTCTCATAATCAGTACCAAATGTTTTCCTGAAAACATATGGAGCTGCAGCCACCCTTCAAGGGGCAAGCATGTGTGTGTGTGTGTGTGTGTGTGTGTGTGTGTGTGTGTGTGTGTGTACCAAAGAGGTGGAAGTGAGGGCGTGGTACAAGAGAAAGTATTAATTGAGAGTTCATGGGAGCTGCTTTTCTTTTTTCTGGCTACTTTTAGTAGCCATGCTCTGATAAACTTTGGCCTTGTTAATAGAATGATGGCAGTGATTTTCCTGAAGTGGGTCGGCACATTCTCAGAGGCCCTAAAAAGTAACACTAAAATAATGGAAATGGAACTCTTTTAACAGTTAATTAAAACAAAACAAAACAAATCTCCCACCTACATGGAAAGATTTACTAACACTTGTATTCTTTTCTATTGGAGAAATTTTATAGATTCTGCTTTAAGAAAATTGACAGGACCTATAAGAACACATGGAAACCCCACAATAACAGATACACCCACAAAGCCATTATAAACATACTATTTTAAAATGATGTTGGAAGAATTTTAGGTTAATTCCATAGTGGTTGTAGCATCCTCTGCCCGAAAGAGGAAATGCCTGTTCCAAAAATTACTGCCCCTGATTACACAACGGAAGAAACTTAAACTGTTAAGTGACAGGAAAGCTATGTATCAAAGGATGGTATTGAAAGTAAACTTTGACAGCAATAGAGAAAAAAGTACAGTCACTCAAAGGAACACATCCAGTTTCTTTCCTGCATTCATAGGATAAAAGTAGGAGAACTCAAAGTCAATCAAAGAGCCACCGAGGCAGTCTGAGTTTAGTGAAGGGCCCGACGTGCTCAGTCTCCTTCGTTTTTCCTTGAAGCTCTGTACGGTGGCTGGGAAGCATCAAACTAGTGGCTTCTTATCTTTGCTCTTCAATTTCCACATTTATTACACTGGACCCAAGCTGTCCTCTCCTTCTGTTGAGAACCTAAGAGACTTACTTGATCTTTCCAGACTCTATGATATTCTTGGATGCACAGCATTGGCAATGATCGATATTTTCACTTCAGATGTGCAGCTTGAATAGCTCTAAAACTCAGGATGCTTTGCAGAGTTGTACGTTGACAGGTAGTCCTTTCCTGATATGGGAGCAAGTCGGGTGCAGAGTGGTCTGGGAGACCCCAGTGAGATGGGCAATATCAATATGTCCATCCTCTTGACAGATGCCAGAATGAGATAGGACACACTTAAAGATTTTATTTATTTATTTTGAGAGCAAGAGAGTGTGAGTGAGAGTGAGCAAGCAGGAGGAGGGACAGAGGGAGAGGAAGAGAGATAATCCCAAGCACAGTCCACAGTGAGTGCAGAGCCCAAACTGGGGTTGGGCCAAAGTCGAGAGTCTGACACTTAACCAGCTGAGCCACCCAGGTGCCCCAATGATATACTTAGATTTTATTCTCTGAATGCAACTGCTTTTTAGAGACCACTTGCCTTTAGGCAAATATTTTGAAGGTTTACTACTGTTGCTTAAATTTTTTGGTTGGAAGGGAGCACAGGGCTTAATGATATTCACCTCATATCTCATTAGTTCACTAAAGGGTGGGGGATTTACGATCCACAGAGACCTATTAAAGGAAGTAATTTTATTAAAATCCTAATTATTATTTTAAGACATATAAATTAATATTCTTATTTGTGAAGTGTTCCCTCCCCCTGCTTAGGATTCTGCATCTACAATTAAAATATAATAAAGATGATTAATAATGAATAAACATAAAATTAAAATATCATAAAGAACGCAATTAAAAAACACTAAAAATCTTCGCTGAGCAGAATCATTAGAAAGGGCTAATCATGACTAGAGGAGAAATGTTTTTGGAAGACGATGTTGCTAAGTACTATTTAACCAGTGAGAGTTTTTAAAAAATGCTTAATTCATGACTTATCACTGATAATGATGTGACTCTTGTTAGACTCTTGATGCCCCAAATGAGCAAACCAAAATGGTCCTGGGTCGTACTCTGATACATCTTTTGACTCTCCAGTTGCTTCTGTGTCATAAAAAAGCCCATCTCAAGCCTGAAGGAAAGTAGCCAGATGTGTTGTCAAGCATGTACCACTCATAATCATAGATTTCATTGTTATTTTATTAAATTTAATACCATTTATGTGAGTATTGACATGCATGTATTTTTCAGAATATCTCTCTAGAAAATGGACTAGATACGCTCTCAAGTTCTTTCCTGCTTCAAAATTCTACCTCGTAGCTAAAAGTAGGAAGCTGTATGGTGTGGCAGAGGAGCATTGAACAAAGACACCTGGCTGGGTCTGATGGTTTCTTGTTTCAAGTCCGCAGTTTTCTTATCTATAAAACAGAGAGTATAACCTCCTTCTCATTGGATTGCTGGTGCTGGGAGAAATGTATGTAAGAAATGTATGTGAAGTATAAAAAGTATAAATTCCCAGAAACACTACAAATAGTCCTGCCATAGCTAATGCAATATTCCAGGTCTGATGTTTGGGCCCCATAGATCTGGATGATCTTTTGGAAGACTACATTGATTCCTTTCCTTCATGATTGGTGATGTTCTGTTTTGTTTGTTTTTTTTTCTTCTTTAATTGATCTAACATTATATGTTGCCTTTTTTTCTTAGCAATTCCACATCCTTTCTGAAAAGGGATAGGATGGAAATAGTTCAAATGTCATTTTCATGGGTTTAGGGTAAACATTCGACCCATGAAATATCTTAATCAGAATTATAACCCATTGTGTAGGGAATTTATATCTTTGTGTCAGAAATAGATTGCTTTGTGTCTTTCAAGGAGCTTTGATTTCCAAGATGTTGCTGGTAAAATGCTCTGGGAGGGAAAAACATGCAAATTCTTGCCTATACAATTTATGTGCCAGAGAAGGGAATTTTGCTGTCTAACACATCAGGTGGCTGAGAGAGTGAGGCTCTGATGGTGGTCAAAATAACAACCACTGTGCCAGATGTTGTGTGAGGTGTTCTGCATGACTTGTCCACGGCCATTATTATAATACCAAAACATGGGCATTGTTTGTCTCTTGAGCACACGTGCAAGTGGAGGCACAGAAAATTAAGTTACTCAGTTTATGTAGTTGTAAGATCACATGGCACGTGAACCTGGAAGCTGGGACCCAGAGTGGAATCTTAGGGAGAGGACAAAGACAGGTATTGGCCAAATCTTCATCACAAACTTGCCTGGGAGCACCACTGTGATCTGATCTAGATGGACAGGGCTTGTGGACTTGAAGAAATATATATTTTTATGGGTAGTGTTTCATGAGGTATTATGTGGTATTTGTACTTATCTCCTATCATGGCAAGAAGCAAGATAAAAAAAGTTTGTTGCTTTTTGTTTTTTAACATTACCTCTAGTTTTAATGCATACAGTAAGAGCACAGTTTTGTCATTTGTGAAATAGAAATAACAGTATCACCTACAAATTTGATAATCTATGTAAATGCTTAGCCTAGCATCTGACAAAATTAAGAGTTCAATAAATGTTGGGTATTACTATCTAATCCTCTCATCTACTGGAAACAATTAGAATGCACACAACTTGGGGGTTTTATGATTGAGGTCACCATATCTCATGAAATGTTCCATATTAATGCATGTTGTGAACTGTTTGTGCCTTTGCCCCAAAATCCATATGTTGAAATCCTAACCCCGAATGTGATGGTATTAAGAGGTGGGGTCTTTGGAAGGTTATCAGGTACCATGAGAGTGGAGACTTCATGAGTGGGATTAGTGCCTTTCTAAGGAGAGCTTACTTGCCCACTCTCTGTTCTCTGCCAGGTGAGGAGGATACAACAGAAGATAAGAGTTTTACAGATCAAGAAGTGGGCCTTTGCTGGACACCGGATCTGTTGGCACCTTGTTTTTGGACTTGCTAGCCTCAAGAACTGTAAGAAATAAGTTTGGTTGTTTAAAAGCCACTCAGTCAATGGTATTATTCTGTTAGTAGCCCAAACAGACTACGACATGGCAGAAAACATAATTCTGGGTGACAAAGTTCTACTGGCTTAAAGCTTTGTGTCTTAGGAGTTGATATTCAGGGAGATTCAAAACTCGCCTGCCCAAGATGGCCTCTGAGTTAGTAGGAAGGATGTTTGCATGCTTAGTTGCTTCTCCTGGTTTTTACAGGGTTTTCTACATCGTCACTGGGTTGGTCCCCACTCTGGGAGTCATTCAAAAATGGGTGCAACAAGCGGGGACTGGCAGGTGTCAGGAAGGCATTCCCCCCTTCTCCCTCTGGGCTGGTTTAGGTCTGGGCTTAAGTTGCATTGGTGGTCTTGAGTTATGTGGTGCACACATACACCCCACCCAGGCTCTACTAGTATTCAGTTTTACTTCTGCTTCATGGTGAGGAAGGGCTGTCATGTACTCCCTTAGGTTCTGCCAGCTCCAAGTGCCCATCTCCTGGAATGCTGTCCAGAGCAGTATGTTAGCACAACACGTCTGCTCCCCTCTTTGCTTCTCCATTTTGGGGCCCAGAAACACAGAATGCCCTTTAATTCCTCTGGAGCATAAGGAATGGGCTGGGCTCCCTTCTTTTGATAAGGCATGTCTCAATATGGTTCCCTCACACCCCACCGAGGGGGATTAATTTGTAAGCCTCCCATTTTCAGACGTCTCCAAATGAAAAGTGAATGCCAGTTTCCTCATTTTGAAATCACTCCACACCTCAAGAGAAATCCTCTTGCTGACCCCACTTGACCAGGGAACACATGGTAATAGAGCAGCCTCTATTGCTCTTCTTCTGCCATTTGCACTCTGCTCTTCCTCAGACTCCGTTCTGCATTTTTCTCCAGAAGCAGTTGCGGAAATGAGGTACGTCGGACTGTTTCTACATTTGGGGTTTCAACCTCTCTGTCTCTACCACTGCCTAAAGGGTATGTCTAGCACCTAAGAAAGGCACCTCTTTAAATGTCAGCACTGAAAAGTGGGATTATTTTCTCATTTTTCTTAGCCTGTTACCATTTATTGGATGCTTGCCATATGCCAGGCACTGAGCTCTGTGCCTCATGGGCCACATGATGTCAAATCCTGAGACCTTCTGAGAAGTAGGCACGGAAACTCTACTTTTTTTTATAGGGATAGGGTTGAGGCTTGGTAATGTGAAGCAACATGGTCAGGCTAATTAGTGGTGGGATGGGGACTTTCATCCTGAGGACTCTGATTCCAGTAGCTCAATAAATAATTGAGAAGCTGAATATCTCATGTGGGAAAGCACTGGATTTTATGTTTACCCAGATTCTCTCTCTCTCTCTCTCTCTTATTCTCTGTTTTCTTTCTGCCTGGCATGAAGAAGATTCTGTCCTCAAGCCACAATGAACTGATTATCCACTGTTGCTTCCTGCCTCCATGTCTTATTGTGGTGTTCTTTCTTTTTGGATTTTCTTCTCTTTTTCTGGAAAGCTCCAACTCATTTTTCAGTGCTAAAATGTAAAATATTACTTCTTCCATCACATCCCCTTCCCAACGTCCCACTTGGGGACTGAATCATACACTCATTTTGTGGAATCATAAGACATTGTGTGGATTATACACCTCATTGTAACACTTGTGCTGTGGTTGGGACATCTTTCGTCTTCTAACAGCAATTAGTCTTGCACATAATAAACTATTGAATAAATTATGAATAAACAAATGAATACATGGTGTAGCAAAAAGAATGTGATTAAAATAAACAAAATTTATTTAACCTATGGCTTCACAGTGTATTGAGCATTTACTCAGAAATTTTCTTTCAAAACTCTGTGACTTGGAATTTCTATTTAGGGAATCAGACGAATTTTCACCAGTAGTTTGACTTCCCACATATGATTGCTACTTCCTGACTATATAACTCTCTGTGTCAGTCTTTGGACCTCAATTTCCTTATCTGGAAAGATGGGATAATAGTGTTTATCTATTTCATCCATTCATATTGTAAGTTTTTTTTAGGATCACTGGAATCTTCACATATCTTGGAGCCAATCTAGATTGCCCAGGTAGTGGTTCCCTTTTCTTCCTTCCCCTGGCATAACTCTTTTTTTTTTTTTTTTTTTTTAATATTCACTCCTCATGCAGTCATATCCCTTAGCATGAGCTGAATACGACTCCTATAAGGGTACCAAGGGATTTCCATTTGCCATGTGAGTAATGCACTAGGAAAAGACAAGGAATCCAATAAATGAGATGTGAGGGAGAAATGGTTCTGAGAGCTTCTTGGAAAAGTTTCATTGCTGGTAAAGTAGATTTGCAGGCTCTGACTCTAAGAATTATGTTTGCTCAGGTTCAGGGAGAAAACTGCAGTCAGGGGATTATGAACTTCATTAATAGTAATAAAGAGTGTGCCTTCTTCAAAAATAAATGGACACACATACATAAATAAAGTCAAGAGAGAGCCGTAGGGAGTAATTGCTTTTCTTCTTCCTGTGGTCATTATTATCTGAATGGGACACTTGCTTCAGTCATTGTGCGACCATTCAGAGGTCATGTTGATAATGAAAATTCTGCAGAGCCATGGGTTGGAGGGAACAAGACCCCAGGATGATATTTTGAGTCACTGAATCATCCAATCCAGAAGTCTACCTACCCTGGACTACTAGTTATGACAGAAAATATATTATCAGATTATTTAAAACAGCTGAGTTCATATTTCTGTTGTTTGTAGCCATTGGTGTCCATCTCTACTCTTACAGACCCCAATTATTATTGTTCTCCCTAAGAAGCAGTTTACCTCTTACATCATTTTGCTGCTCTACAATACTAATATTCTCACTCTTTTTGTAGTGTCAATGACTTTTATGCAAACTTCTTGTTGGCTTAGCTTGGCTCTCTTTCTAAGGCAGTTCTTGGTCTTTCCAGGTACCTATACGCCAGTGATTCCTCAACTCAGTAGGAGTCTCAGTAGTGAAAACACATCAATCCATGGTAAGACATGGTAAGACAAGTTCATGGTAAGACACGTTGCTGTTTATCACACAACAGACCTTTATATTTTGGCTGCATGCTACCTTGGTGAATTTCTTCATTCCTTCATTAACTTATCTATTAAAAAAATACATATAGAACACCTACAAGACTAGACACTAAGTCAGGCTCTGGGGATACAACAGCAAGCAGATGGAAAGAAAGACTATTACTTGGCAATCAGAGAGAATTTTTCTGGCCAATGATGAAAAAGATGGTGTTTTAGAAAGTTTAGGATAAAGGGAAGAATATTACTTGCTCTTGACTGACATCACCTCAGGAGAAACCAAGAGTTTTCTGATTATAGCTAAAATTAGAAAGAATGGCTTAAGTGAGCCATCATCTTTCTCTAGCTGAAAGCTAAAGTCATTTTCTCTTTCCTAAGTCTTATTATTAATGCTACTAAACAAATGCAGGAACTGGAGGCTAGTGGGAGGAAAATACTATTAGTGTGTGTAATGACTTAGGATGTAGGAACACCAGGTGAGGGGTTAAGAACAGGGACAGAGGCCCTCACAATCTTCCAACCAACTAATGCTTTAAGGTAAGTCATTGATTCTGGATATTACATCTTGAAGAGTGTAGGACTGGATGTTGCCTAAGCTCCCTCTGACTTCTTGCCATATAAAATTTTATCATTGTGATTGATAGAGTTCAGAACTAATCATGAGACAATAAGTATCCCCAAAATTTACCCTAGGCAAAATAAGGAAAGGATTTAAAAAGAATAAGAAAAGGATTTAATTAATAAATAGAGACGTTATTTTTATCTAAAAAGTTGAAGAATGCCAGGATTTTAAAATTTGAACAAATTATTTAAGGTGTCAAATCCAGGTTTTTAGCAGTGGTCACCAAAGCTCGTAGAAATCCTCAAATAATTGTTCACCTCTTCTTTTAGACAATGACAGCTCAAAAGTCAACACTGACTGGCCCTTTTCCTGTTGTTGAGGAGTTTTCCTTGCAGATGTTTGGGAGAGAAGTGGCTTCAACCAATTAATGCTTCAGTTATGGGCCCTTGAATCCCATTACTTTCTTTGTGCTCATTGCTTGGTACATCTTACTGCTTTGAGTCTTTGGGGTGTGTCTGTTCTGATGTGGGTTGAGTGCTATCTTCCCAAGTTCTGATCATCAGGCCATGACCACATATCCATTGACAGTGAGTCCATTTAATATATTGCCTAAACGGGACACATCTACAAATGAATGAGGACACTATTAGTAATTATGCTGGCGAATAGGGGTAAACTGGGATTGGCTTGAACAAATTGGGCCTTATGTATACTGTCTCTATTGAGCACCAGTTATTCAGAGTGGGGAGATCATATATAATATGGAGACAGAGATAGCTATCCAGGTCACCACTCCCAGCAAGGGACCATCATCTCAGTTAGCCAAGACCAGTCTTCAGGTGCCCTTTATTCCACCTCCCACACTTGGTGAGGTCTTTATTAACCCCTTTAAATTTCTGATGCACTTGCTTGCTTTGTTTGAAATAACAAATGTTGGATGGCTAATTGTTTCATAGGAAGTCCCTTCAATTTGTCACTTTGCTAAAAAATTAAATAAATGAATCATCCCTGCTTTATCCCCTATTTGATATAATTAATTCTAATCTTTTGCATTTTCATTTTCTCCATGTTTAATTCCATCATTTAAAACACACAAACGGAAGAGAACTCTTTTAAAATTAGTGGAATAATTCTGCTGCTCATGCTATTCTGTGAAAAGGCTGTTGAAAAAATACCATGACCTGATCTCAAACATTAAATGGTTTAGAAGTGAGACCTTCAAAATCAGACTGAAAGGATCACATTGAGAATTGTTTTTATCTTGGCTTATATACTTTCAGATGTGTCCTATCTCTCCAGCACAGCATTTTACTCTTGGAGAATATTAAGCATGGATTTCTAATTAATTAGTTAATACTATGGATAGCTTCATTTTTATACTTCCAACTCATTGTTTCTGGCATTGAACAGTATCACAAATAAACTTCAATTTTACAGCAAATAATCTGACTATTGAGATAACCTGAAAAGTGCTTCAGTAATTGCCTCTATGCATACAAAGCTTGTCACTACGAAGGAGGAAGAAGAAATTTCAGGGCATTTCAAGACACCCAAGTTGGAGGAAAGAGTCCTGATTGCCCTGGCTCATAAAATGTAATTTGCAGAATCTGCTTGATCCAAAAATTGTAAGTGCCTTTTATATCCATAAGCCTTCTTCTTTCTGAGGGGCTACCACTCCCTGGTGGTAAGGTATTCATAGAGACATTACATATAGTAATTACAATAAAAATAGCACTCTAAATTTGCATAGCAGATTATAATTTACAAAGTAGTTTTGCATACTCATTATCTCATATGACTCTCTCTACAACCATTGAAAAAAGTGTTTTTGGCAGAGAGTGTTATGAGTTCTTAACACCCTATTTTCTTTTCCTCTTGGACAAATGCAAAATATTTTCTAGGTTTCTCTGGAGTTAGTTATGTCCATGTTCTGGCCAGTGGAATGGGAAGAAGTGATATATGTCATATTTAGGCCTGGCCGATTAAGAACTTCTGCCCATTTCTCACTCATGCTTTGATCACTCCCCTTGTACCCCTTGCACCCCTTGCAAAGAATCCAGAAAATACCTTCAATAACATAGGGCCGGGGGCAGAAAACCATAGCAAGTGGGTCAAATCTGGCTTGCCACCTGTTTTTATACATAAAGTTTTATTGAAACTCAGCCATGTTGATTTATTTACATTTTTTTTTCAGTGGCTGCTTTTGTGCTATAATGGCAGAGTTAAGCTGTAACGTATGGCCTGTGAAGCCTAAAATATTTTCTGTAAGGCCTTTTGTAGATAGACAGTAAAGGGGATGACAGATCCATAGAATAGAAGGGGCCTTGGTCCCTGAATTTCTGTGTGGAATGCTACAGGTTAAATACCCGTACTGAAAAGTTATATGAACAAGAAATAACCCTTAATTGTGTTAAGCAGCCAAGGTTTTAAGGTGTTTGTCTGTCACTATCCTACATTTAATAACATAATTGTTTTATATTCATTTATTGATAAAGTAATGAGGTTTAGAGAGGTTAAGTTACCCATTTAAGCTCACAGAGTCAGACACTAGTAGTGGTAGACAGATAATTTAGTGGTAGACAGATAATTTAGAATTTGAACCAACCTAGGTATTTTAATTCCAATTCCAGTGTACTTTCAACAACTCAGATGTCACTTTTGATCATATTATATGAAAACATATAATACTATAAGTTGAATACCTAAATACCTAAATTGAATACTTAAAAAATACTTCTCATGGTCAGAAGTAGTTAATGTATCTCTCAAAGTATCTGATAGGCTGTAGAAGGCCATATTGGTAGAAGGAATGTTGCAACATCCTTGTTTTGTAAGCTTTATAAAATTGGGGCTTGGTGAAGTCAGCTGATTTCCAAAAATTGCAATAGTAAAGCAATATAAGGTGTTGTAAATAATTAAAATAGGTCTTCAAATTATCCTCAGTATCTCTCTTTCAGGCTATGTCAACAGAAAACAAATACTTCAAAAAAGAAATCAACAAAAAGAACTTCCTTAGGGTAGGAATAAATAGGGTTATCATGAAAGATCACTGAGCCTTCAACTGCTGGGTATCTGGGTTTCACCATATTGAAGAGAAGATTCTGGGAATTTTGATTTAGGGAGCATCTTGGATGTTTGTAATTATGTTGTAGTAATATTAAGTGGTGGGTACCTTCTTTTGGGTAGAATCCTGTTAAAAATCGAATCCCTAGTATTATTTTACTCTTTACGCATTTGGAGCCTACAAACTTCCTCCTGTTTGGAGGAGTTCAGAATTGACACCATGTGGTGATTTTTTTTTTAAAGATTTTATTTATTTGTTTGACAGAGAGAGAGAGATCATAAGTAGGCAGAGCGGTGGGCAGAGAGAGAGGGGGATGCAGGCTCTCCGCTGAGCAGAGAGCCCAATGCTGGGCTCGATCCCAGGACCCTGAGATCATGACCCGAGCTGAAGGCAGAGGCTTTACCCACTGAGCCACCCAGGTGCCCCCCATGAGGAGATTTTTGAAGTGAGGAGAAACTGAGGGCAGTGGAGACATGGATTGTCAAGATGATGTGTAGATCAAGCTGGTAATAAAAAATCAGAGATCAAACTATCCAGTTATTCCTAGGGCTCCACAGAAGATAGGATGGTCAGTCACACACTAAAGGAAATAAAAATAAATGTAATTTTGTTTGATTTTTTTTTTTAGCAGTGTCAAAGCTCTCCCCTTCATCATCCATGATAGTATTTCTTAAATTCTTTCTATACACTCTTCTCCTACTTGCTTGCCACAATATCTATCCACAACCAACTTTTGTTTTCTTTTAGTTTTATTTACTATCTTTTAGTTTTCCATGGAATGTTTCTCCACATCCATTTCTGTGGACCCTATTTTTCTGCTCCAATCCCCTTTTTCTTTGACAACTTGGGACATTGTTTCTTTAATGGGTAGATGAGGTTTGGGTCAAGCAAAGAAAAATAAGTTATATATACCTGTACATTAACCACTTTTGTCCTTGTTATATTAGAAAGGCAAAAATGGAGAGAAAATATTTTGGGTCAAAGTATAAATAAATTATAAAATCTTTGTCTAAAACCAACTAGCCTTTCACTGCATCTTTAGCAGAATTCGTGAGCTTTATTGGATTAGGAACCAATACGCCTTGATCATCTTTATTTTCAGATACATGGCCTTTGCAAGGGATGTTGAAGGTTACATCAAGATAGCCTGAGAGCAGTTGCTAATGCCTAATGCTTTTTATTTTGTAAAATGGTCCATGAATCATTATTGGATATTTTCTAAACTATCTACCCACCCATCTATTCCTGATCACTCTATCAACTTCCTCTGTTGATTCTAGCATGAAGGCTTACTCTAACGAAATGAACCAACTGAGAAAGAACATTTAATCAAGCCAGACATGAAACAAACTGGTTCTGAACGAATGAATTTGGAACTGCCTTGCCAGTGCCTATTGTCATAAAATACTTTTGGGATAAATAAGATCAATACATCCTGGAGATGATGTTTAGGGACCTTGGCCTTGACAGACACATAAGTACCCATGAAGAAGTTGCATCATTGGAGGTAATACAGTTAAGTTCATTGATGTCTGCAGTAGCTAAGAAACCATGAAAAACTCAATGTATACAAAATGATACATAACAAAAGCTACTTTTTTCTTCTACAAGCTTTAAAGGCTAGTGGTTTTGAATTTGGGAACCAACGATGATGAATCCCACATAAGTGCTCTTTTTGCAGGTCAAAGTGGTTGACTCTCAAGACTTTCATGTGGTTCCGTCTAATGTACATTTTACTTCTGGTTGAAATAGTTTTTAAGATATTTAGTAGTCATATTTCAAAGCTATGTTTGAAATTCTATTTTAGTGGAGGGAGCACACTGCTCCAGGCTAGAGCGTCTTATGGATTTGAAACTCTGTTTATGCATTTCTTATTGTGTTTCCTTGGAAAAGACATTCCACTTACCTTTGTGTCAGTGTTCATATCTGTCAAATGGGAATTAAATATTTATAGAGTCAGAGGCTTTGTGGGAAGGATTCCTGTGGAAAAAGAGCCTAGCACAAGGTCATCACATGAGTCAACTTTCCCAGAAATGTGCTACTTTAGGTTCACACAAACTGCAGTCAGGTCACATATGGTTCACTAGAAAGAGGTGGATACCATGCGTCAGCAGTTAACTCCTTCTGGAGCTTACTGAGCTCTAGTAAAATGAGTATCTTGGAGTGATTTCTATGTGCTGGGCATTGTGCTCAGGGTTGAATGGAGGAGAGGTCCTTGAAAAGCATAATTCATTCTTGGGTTTTTTCCTTAGCCTCAAAGGGCACTTGCTTCCATCCTAACATGCACACAATTATTATGGAGGCAGGGGGTATCCAGAAAGCACATTTTAAAAACATTAACAATACTGCTTGGTTTGGTTTTAGAAAGAGGCATTGATTTAAATGGGGAAATTTTTTTTCCTTCAAGGTCATGTTTGTGAAATATTAGGCTACACAGCACGGGCACAAGGTCATACATTTTACTTATTTATGCATTCCCCAGATGCAGCACCACGTATGACCTTGTTCAGCTATCCAAACTGTAAAATAACAGATTACCTAAACACTATTGGATATGTAAAAGAAATTACTTGGTGAGTCGGAGCTGATTTCTCAGTGCTTGTTTTTCTCTTTGAGCTGAGCAGACAATTTCTTTTCCCTTGGCCTGAAATCCCCTAGATGGCACTAGAGAATACTATATTTAAGTGGTTTATATAATAATATCTCTAAGCAGTTGAGAAGTAATTTTTATTTTTCTGCAAATAAATGTTAATAAGGAGCTGAACAAGTTGGAATAGACTGTGCAGGGTTAGCGTTTATGCATTCTGTAGTTAAATGGTATACTCAATGTTCCTTGAAAGTGAAAATGGGTTATTGTAATGGCGGATGTCTCAGAATTGGCTTTTGGTATTTTGACGAGAATAAAATTCATTTGTTACAGGCAAAAAGACTAGTAGTAACAGCAGAGATCTGGGACTGATTGTTAGCCCAAATGACATTTATATCAGTTGTTAAATATATCTGATAAGACAGGAAGGATTGGGTAGAAATGGGAGTCCTGAGCTTAACTGACCGAGGAAAGGGGCAGGTGAAATGAGTGGAAGGGCACCTGAGTAGCTCAGTCAGTTAGACTCTTGATTTCGGCTCCTGGGTTCTGGGATTGAGTCCTGTGTCTGGCTCTGCCCCAGCTAGAAATCTCCTTCGATTCTCTCTCCCTCTCCCTTCACCCCTCCTCCTGCTCCCATGCACTCTCTCTTTCTCAAATGTATTAATTAATTAAAAAAAAAAAGAAGAAGAAATGAGTGGAGAAGCCTGGATGTGAGACAGTGGGATGTGGTTACTGTTGTACAGCAGAACCACAGCTTCCAGGCACGTGTGCCGCAGGTCCAGTGGGGCCCACAGGCTGTGAGCTAATTTTTGCATATGTAATCCTCATAGCTTTTGGACAGAAATCTGAGGCTGAGATCGTGTGTCCCTACCCAAGATCACAGAGTTATTTGGCGACAAAATTAGGCCTCAAATTCCAAATTCCATTTCTCAGATTCCATTCTCTCTGCCTTCTGATTATACCATATGTGCCAGAGTGGTCACTAGCTCCTCACACCTGTCCAGCCTCCCCATTGTTCTTCCTGGGAACCCCCTTCCCAAGTCCAGTGTTCTTTTGTCATGTGATAGTTTGGGCGTGCTGAGCTGCAAGTGGCTGGAGCGCTCCCCGCTTAAGAGACCTAAACAATAGGTAATTCCATTCCTTCATAAAGGAACTCTGAGCTAGGGCAGCTCTGGGATTTGCTATTCAGCAGCTTGGGGATGTTATCATGGGCCCAGGATTTTTCCATCTCTGTACTCTGCCATCTCTTCTTGCACAGTTTTTGCCTCCATGGGTGAAAAGTAGCTAGCGCAGCTCCTGACACCACCTACAGACACAACTACATCTGGCAGTGAAAGAGATCTGTTTCCTCCTTGGGTCTCCTTTACAATGTGAAGAAACTTTTCTCAGAAGTTCGCAGCAGACTTCTGCTCATGTCTCCTTGGCCAGAACTGGTGCCCTTGTCCACTAAACCAGTGACTGCCAAGGATAAGAGATAAGCCTGATTGCCTGGCAAGGTGCCTCTCCCCCAATGGAAAGATGTGGAAATGTACAAGGATGTTCGTGTTTTACAAAGTGACTACACAACTGTGTGAAGTATTTAGGGCCCAGGGCACAGGTGAATGAAGAATCATCTTACCCACATGACAATATTGTCCCTGTTGAGAATCACTGGCCCCGTCAGGACTTGCTACTGAGTCACATGGAAGGGGCTGAACCACTGAACCAAGGAGAACTCCAGCAAAAGAAAGGAAGGGTAGTATAACTAATGAGTAACAGTCTGCAACCCCTTTTCCCTGTTCCTGCTCCTGTCCTGTGTTACCACTTCTAGAGTTCCACCCAAGTCACCTTAGGGCCAAATGTTCAAAGAAGGCCAGCACCCCCACCTCCCCACACACTCTCCCTCCCAGATCTTCTGGTAATAGACTACAATTAAAGAAAATAATATAATAATAATAATCAGGAATTGCATGGATAACATGAATGTGGAAAGAGCTGTTGTTCCTCTTCAAAACTCAAAACAAAACAAAATAAAAGGAAATTCGGCTGTTATTTGCACACTGGGGTGAGAACAGGAGGCAGTAGATAATTGGTGAGAATAGTTGAGTTTGTGCACTGGTTTTTACAGGGGTGGGGGAGTTGGGAAGCCAGCTGGAGCTAGAGAAAGGCCCTGGAGTTCTTGCAGGTTTCTGAAGTGTCCTGGGAGAGCAAAAACAAAGCTGAGGCATATACATCATTTTATGGAAAGAACCCAGGCTTTGAAGCCATGGAGACCCTGTACATGGCGTCTAAGCTTGTTGTGAGATATATGACCTTAGGAAAGTTACCAAAGGTCTCTGAGACACAATTGTGGCCCTTTGAAATATGGCCAACAACAACATCTACCTAGTGAATTGTTGCCATGATTATATGGGGAAGCAGAAGACAAGTCCTTTGCATAGGGCTCAGTAAATGACAAGTTCTATCACCTTTGCCTGAGCATGGCATTGTTTTTATTTACTCACCCTTTCTCCCCACAGAGGGTTGCAGGATTCAACAAATAAAAATACAGGACTCTCAGTTAAATGTGAAGTTCTGGTAAGCAATTTGTTAGCATAAGTATGTCCCATGCATTTTGGGATATACTCATACTAATACGTTATTTGTTATTTATCTGAACCTCACATTTAATTAACTGGGTGTCCTGCATTTTATCTGGCAATCCTGTCCCCACATTCCCTCTTTTCCCTAGGTTCTCTCCAGCCAAAGAATAAGCAAATGCAGCCTAAGTTAAATCATTCTTCCATTCCCATGGTTGAATCTTAGCAGGAACCTGAAGACCAATGCACAGCACCTATACCTTCCTTTAGGGAATGAGCACCCTCCAGGCTCAACAGGGGAGGACTCTGCTTCCACTGAGACAGGAGCACATCTCAAAAGCCATCTTCATCTTATGAACTTTGTGCTCTATCTTCTTCCAGAGTGTTTTTTTTTTCCCCCCACAGTTGGCTGTTCCATGTCTGCAGAGATCTGCAGTAAATACTGTACTGCAGTGCTGAAAAGGGAGGAAAAACATTACCATCTGCATCTACAGCTTGCAAATTACAGCTTGCAATCACCTGCTATTAAATAAAGACACTTTAACAATATTTTGGGTTTTAAATTAGCAATTTACATCACTCTGAAAATACTAGTACATACTAATAATACTAGTACATACTAGTAATACTAATACAAGACTCTGAAAATACTAGTCTTTTAATACTGCAATTTTCTTTCCTTTTAACCAGGCATCAACATGTATTGAATGTTTTAAAAAAGCAATACAGAGTAATGTTTATTTAAACAATAGCCACCAATGGTATGAGACACACAGATGGAAATCCAGTAGTTCCTCGCGCAGAGGGTGGCTTCATTGGAGGACCCTGATGGACCTGCAACTCTCTCATTTACATCATGGGGGGAAATTGAAGCATTGCCTTTTTTTTTTTTAAACTACTTGGCCACACCAGGCTCTGTGTTATGTAAGAAAGTAGTCTCAAGCCGGGAATTAGAGGCAAAGTCTTTGTCTGAAGGAGACTTGAAACGAAAGGCTGGAAGGGAAAGTGTTCAAGTGGGAGTATTTCTTTTTGCCACTTGACACTGGGGCTGAATTGGAGGGATTGGCATTTGCACACCGGATGCAAAACGAGATGGGATTTGGAAACACACAAAGAGAGAAAGATGAAACAGCTTTGTGCCTCATGGACACTACTTATATCGACAGAGGGTTATATCTATATCTGAATATAGTGGTTTGTCTTCAAGGTCTTATTATTGGACCTTTATCCCCCTCTTTCTCTTGACATCTGAGTTAGGGAATGGGAAGACGCCAGGAGCTGGCACAAGTTGCAAAGAGATAAGTATAAGCTTTGCGGTGTGAATCACTGGGTTGTAAATTCCTTCACACAAACAAAAAGCATTCTGGAGCATTACAATGATTAGCAGCCAGCCTGCTTTCCTGTGTATCCCCAGCTCTTGCATATGCATTCAGCTGCCGTTGACAAACAGCTGCTTCTCACCGCTTTCCCAGATTCAGGGAATCTGCTTTCCGTACTGGTTTACTTTTATCCTAGAAAATGGACACTACCTTTGTCTTTGTTGTTCATGTCCTGCCATTTTGCTCTTTGTAATCCCAGACACCTGTGTAAATCTGAAATTCTTTCCTTTTCATGCTCTGTTGAGCTTTGATTCCTACATCTGATGTGTGCTCGGTAAGTCTTAGATATTAGTAGTAGTAATAATGGTTTAATGCTATGCCACCCAAAATTCTAGGTTGAGAAAGAGTCTTGGAGGAAAACATTTAGATGTCAGCTCATTCCAGGAGCGTGCAGTGGGTGATTGGTCTAGAGGTGTGGGCAGTGCTGGATCCTCCCCTGTTCCATTAACTACACTGTTGAGCTTCACAAGTTCAGGCATGAGTCAAACCAAACACGGCTCTGATAGAGCCAGCGTGTGACCGTTAGTGATTTACTTGGAAAGCCGCAAATTGAATGACTCTTGGACTTTTCCAGTCCTCTCAGGCTTATTGGTCACCTCTGATGCCATTTATCACCGTATCTTGTTATCTCTGTTAAGGTCTGATGTTAGTTCCTCTGTTTAAGGATTAAATTGGTTTCAATCTAATCTCCTAAATAGAATTCAGATGATTTGGGGCGCTAGCTCAACTCTTTCCTGGCCAGAAGGCTTTGTTCATGTCCTTTTATTAGGTGCTATTTATAGTACCATTGGCTGATAGCACCAGGGGATAATGGATAGATTTTATTCCACGTTGATTACATACAGGTTCTTTTTAAAGGCTTTTAGAAACTAAATGTACAACTTTTCACCAAAGCTTCACACTGGAGTCATTCTCATTTGCTTAAATAGAACCTGTAAAGGATCTAATTCTCTCTTGAAAAGTATATAAAGTTCTTGAGTGACAGAAAAGCCCTTGAATGCGCATTGCAAGCTGTTTTGGGTTCATGACCTATCTCAAGCCTTTTAATGAATATCCTAAGTGTGGCTAGCCCTTTGATATAATCATTGTTTGAAACAAAAAAGTTGTCAGCATCTTTGGATGATTAGACTTTGAATGTTTTCTCAGTGGTGCATGCTGTTTTTTATATGTGCGTTGGTCACAGATGCTGTGGTGTGAAGAGTACAGACAGTCCTTAAATTTTGCCCTGCCTGGTTCAGCAGTCAGTGAGGACAGAGTGAGATCACCACGCAAGCCTTTTGCAGTTTGTAGAATGCTTTTTTTTTTTTTTAAGTTACTTGAATTACACAGTGGAAATTCATCCAAGCTTTGATGTCATAAAATAAGACCAACACTTCATTTTGCTAGTCTTACAGCAGGATAATAGTCTATTTCGTTTGTCTGTGTATGTGTGTGCGTATGAGCAGGTACATGTACATGCATGTACTGTCATGTTTGTTTTAAACGCTTCTGTTGAATTTTCCTCATAAATAATGTTTTCCAAAGTGCCTACAATAATTTCTTTTCAATGATGAGACTGCTAATTTCTTGTTTCTATGAGATGTTCTTGAATCCTTTCTTTTTTTTTTTTTTTCCTTCTAAATTTAACAGCGAGAGAGGATGCACAAACAAGGGGAGTTGCAGGCAAAAGGAGAGAGAGAAGCAGCTCTCTGCTCAGTGGGGAACCTGATGCGGGGCTCCATCCTAGGACCCTGGGATCATGACCTGAGCCAAAAGCAGATGCTTAAGTGACTGAGCCACCCAGGCACCTCCTGTTCTTGAATCATTTGAGGGAGGGAGAGAGAGAGCAATCTAGAGGGAGAGCAATCAACTAAACTTTATTAAGATTTCACAATATTGGGGCGCCTGGGTGGCTCAGTGGGTTAAAGCCTCTGTCTTCCCCTTCTCTCTCTCTCTGCCTGCCTCTCTGCCTACTTGTGATCTCTGTCTGTCAAATAAATAAATAAAATCTTTAAAAAAAAAAGATTTCACAATATTTGTATGTACACTCCCTTAAAACTCAATAGTTCAATGGTCCTGACATTTTACAAATCCTTGGATACTTGTTAACATTCTTCATATCCATTTTTATGATCTCTCTGCTGGAGAGAAGACAGTTTACCTGTTTTAACTATCTTTAAGCCGTTAGCTAATTAAGTAAAGATAATTTCATATAATGGGTTTTGCCATTGAGTTTACATTTTAAAGAGTCTCACACAATCTATCCACTCACTTGGGTTTTACCTAATGAATTTGGCACTATAGGACTGTAGCTGAGAAAAGCACATTTCAGAGCCATAGTAACTGGGAAGATGTAGAATGTTTCAATCCCCAATGCTTAGTTTTGCTAATGCCATCAACATTTTAGCCCATCTATCTCTCTCAAGAATTGCTCACAGATTGCCAAATTGATTAGTTTTTCTTTCACCTTTTAAAATTTTCCCCTTGCCTCCTCTTTTGGGGCTGGTAATGATCACAGAACCATAGAATTTCAATCTTAGAAGGTATTTTAAATGTCATAAAAATCCAATAGTTCATCCCATGCTTGAATCTTTTATATTACATTCCTAACAAAGGCTAGCCAGGATCCTCTTGAATTCCTTTAGCCATGGGGCACTCACTACCTCTCAAGGGAATCCAGCCCATTTCTACACAGCACTAGTGGTCAGAAAATTATTTGCCATGGTGAGAAGAAATTCCTCCCTCGACTTTTGCCCTGTTCTCAGTGGATAGACAAAATACACGAAATCCTTTTCTTTCCCGTGTATTTGTGACCAAGTGTATGCTCCTCTATGCCAAATATTTTTTTTTTTAAAGATTTTATTTCTTTATTTGAGAGAGAGACAGTGAGAGAGAGCATGAGCGAGGAGAAGGTCAGAGGGAGAAGCAGACTTCCCATGGAGCTGGGAGCCCGATGCGGGACTTGATCCCGGGACTCCGGGATCATGACCTGAGCCGAAGGCAGTCGTCCAACCAACTGAGCCACCCAGGCGTCCCCAAATATTTTTTTTTTAAGATTTTATTTACTTGACAGACAGAGATCACAAGTAGGCAGAGGTAGGCAGAGAGAGGAGGAAACAGGCTCCCCGCTGAGCAGAGAGCCCAAGGCGGGGCTCTCTCCCAGGACCCTGGGATCACGACCTGAGCCGAAGGCAGAAGCTTTAATCCACTCAGCCACCCAGGCACCCCTATGCCAAATATTTCTGACAGTACAAGTCCTTATAAGATGTGATTTCGAGTCTAGATATTCTGGATTCCTCAGCTCTACATACACCATAGTTCATTCACTGATAAGAAGAATGAAAATAAGAGCTATCATATTGAGTTTTTGATAGGTGCCAAGTATCTTACAATTATTACCTTTAATATTCACAGTGATCTGATTTAGGTATTGCAAAGAAACCAATGGTAAATAGAAGTTAAGTATTTTTCCCAAGGCTGCCTATCTAGTAGTTGGCAGAGCCAGAATTTGATCTAATGTCTTTATTGATTTCAGAGGGCATCTTCTTGATCATACATTATAGTCCCCTTTAGGAGATGTGATAACAACCCCCTTGCCAAGGCCATGAAGTAAGCTGAATATTCCAGGTCTGGTGAACAACTCAGAGTGGAGAAAGGTTGTTGATGTGGGAACAAAGGCGAAAGAAAACTTAAATTTCCTTACTAAATGTATCCCACTGACAAGTCCTTGAAACAGGCAGAGAGACATTCCTCTAGCAGTTCAGCTGCCTTGATGTTAATACCTTGCCAGGGGCAAAAGGCTATCGTAGCCCAACCTCCCAGGATCCTGTAAGTCTACCTTAACATGTAAAAATTCCTTTGAAAACTTCCTTTATCTCTACCCCCCACCCCGATATAAGTTGGCAATCGTCCCCCAAGCATATGACCCACTGATATACATCTAAAAGGGTCTTGTGACTAAGGTTTTACTAGACATTAATAAATGACATTTTCCTAACAATAGCTAGCCTCCCTCAAGGTCCTGAACTCTGCTTCCAAAATTCCTTAGAGATTTATGTAATCCCCAACCCGCTTCCAACTTGAAAGTATGTAATCAGCCGCTCCTCATGACCCCAAGGCAGGTCTTTCTGCCCACGTGTCCTGTGCCTGTGCTTTTAAAAAAACCCCATCTTTTTGCATGAAAGACGTCTCAAGAATTCTTTCTCGGCTGTCAGCTTCGAACCCTAACATCTTTTCTACATCAGTTGTCATTTACTTTGTTCTAGAAGTGATGTCAAACCAAAGGACGAATAAACATGAGGCCAGCCGGAGAAAGAAAGAGGGAAAATGAAGGAACTAGATGATTAATAGGATGGCTTGTAAGCCTTGGAAAAATTCATAATGGTGAATCAACAGGTGAGGAGGCAAGTCTTAAATATGTAGTAGCTAAGCAGAAAGTTGGCAGCCAAAAAGCACTGATGGTGTTGTACAAATCCCCAGTGTGCGCTCCAACCAGAAAGCCAATTCTAAAAAAGCACATTCTCTGGCATCAGTTTCAGGGACTGAGCTATATTGCCTTCTGAGCTGCTCAAGGCCTTTGGGATGAGAACAGTGAAGCCTGGGGGGCAGGGCGGAGCGCTGGGCAGGAAACACCAGCTCTCAACATCTTGCCTGCCTATCCCTATGCTGGGATGTTAGAGAGCCATCAAGCTTTCTTTAAATTGACTTTGGAGGGAGGTTCTGGCTGTAAAGAAATAATTGTTGAGATTAGTCATTTTCTGCTTCCTCAGGAAAACTGGGCCGTGAAAGTGGAAAAAAACCCCATACACATTAACAAATGCCCCTAGCAAGCAAAATTTATTGAAGATGAAAGAAAATAAAAAAGGAAAGTCCTAGTGTCTTTTAATGAGACCTTAATGTACTCTAAGGGAAGAGATTATTCCTGAAAGTATTAAAGAGATGGTTTTGTTAAAATTCCCGTTGAATATATGGAAAACTGAGGTCCAGAAAGAAGTGTCTTGCCCTGGGCTTTACATCTAGGTGGGGACAGAGAAGAGTATCTGAGTTAGGTATTTTGATCATAAGACCAGGACTCTTTTTACTATACTTTTTTACATTTCCTATTTCTTTGGTAAAGCAAATAAGTTCTGTTGAAATACACTGACACAATGAATAGTCACAAGATAGAAGCTTACACTGGAAGCTTGGTGTGTAATGGCATGCAGAATTGTGTTGGCTGCATCTTTCATGGGAATGAAAGTACTTGCTGAAAGTACTAAGAAGGGATCTGTGGTAACGTTATTCTCGTGAGCATCATAGTTTTCTCTATCTTATGACGCTATCTATGGTAAATCCGATTTCATTTAGTGTTGTAACCTTGAAATCTGAGTCGTGGGGATGGGGGATGTACACATTAAAAATGCAGGTTCTTAGGCTTACCAGCAGACCACATCAGAATTTTGGGGGGGGGGGTGGAGTTTAGAAATTAGTATTGGACAAACATCCCAGATAAGATTATGAATACTAAAGTTGAAGAATTTTTGTATTAGTCCAATAGTGAATGAATTTCCAAAGGCGGCTGTAATAAATTACCACAAACTTAGTGACTTAAAACAATACATTTTTATTGTCTTACAGCTGTGAGGGTCAGAAGTCCTAAGTGGAGGTCAAAAATTTGAAATGGGTTTCATTAGATTAAAATCAAGGTGTCAGTAGGGCTCCATTTCTTCTGGAGTCTCTAGGGGAGATCTGTTTCTTGGCTCTTTTGCCTCTAGAGGCATCCACATTCCTTGGTCGTGCTGCCTTCCTTCCCTTGGTCCTCTGCTTCACCATCACATCTCCTCTGACTCTGACAGTCTTGCTTTCTTCTTTCCCTTATAAGGACCTTGGTGATTACATTACCCAACAGAAACTCCTGTCTCAAAATCCTTTAGTTAATCACACCAGCAAAGTCCCTCTTGTTATGCAAGGTAACATAGTCACAGGATCTGGGGATTAAGTGGTGGACTCTTTGGGAAGGCATTAAGCTGCATAGCACAGTTGGTTTTAAAACATTTCAAAGAAACACAAAGGAGCTGAGAGTGGAACATGAGGCATTAGTAGGGTCTCCTTCTGTCTCCAGGAGTTCCCTGAAATTTCCCTTTAAGAAACCTGAGGACTCAGAAAAGCACAGTTTGAGAAAAGCAATTCTAACATATTTGCTTCCTGAGGAGTCTGCATGGAGGCATCTACCAGTCTTCATTTAGTTTATCTTGCATGACTTTCCAAGAGTTAATTTGCAGCTACCACTCGGCCTCCCCTTTTTTCTGACAAACTCCATTCACCCTCTGCAGAAAACAAATAAAACACGACCTTGCTTTATTAGTGATCAAATCACTGCTTTAACTGATTTTAAGAGAAAATGTCAGGAAAGGTAGGGGGCTTCCAGTTAACTTTACATTCCTCAGTATTTTCCAAAATTATTCAATGAAAAAGAAAGTAAACAAGTAATTACTGTAATTTTTTAAGGTATATTTTCTTTTGTGTATTTGTACAGCTCTGTCTCTTGTCATTATGTGCTCTCCCTTTATCCAGTACACACCTTTGTCCTTGAACTAACATCGGCATTGGCTATGAAAGTTTAATTCTTTCTGTAATAATTTTTCTTTGAGATGCTGTTTGGACTCTGACAAAACTCTGTAGGTGTTTCTGAATTACCTGAAAAAAAGTGGCCCTGAGTTATATATTTTAACTAATATACAACAGCACTAAAAGTTATCGAATGGGAAATTAACCAAAAGCAGGAAATTAATTTTTTTTCTTAAAAAAATCTTTCTAAAAAAAAAAAAATCTCTGTACAGGAGACCCTTGGTCATCTGCCCTATGACTGTACTTGGAAAGAATTGGATTTAATAATTGTCCTCAATGTCTGTATTAGTCAGCTTATGCTGTCATAACAAAACACCACTGTTTGGGTGGCTTCCACAACAGAAATTCATTTCTCATAATTCTGGAAGCAGAGAAGTTCAAGATTAAAGTGCCCACAAAGTATGTTGCATTTTGAGGTGTCTTCTCTTGGTTTGTAGATGGCTGTCTTTTTGCTGTGGGCTCATCTTGTAAAGAGAGGGCCAGAGCTCTGGTGGCTTTGCCTCTTCTTACAGGGGCACCAGCCTTGTAGGATTAGGGCCCTACCCTTATGTTGCAAAGGAGCAAGGATTACTGATTCTTTTAGACAAAGAATAAGATACAAGTTTAAAAAAATCTGTGCTTCTGCTTCTTCCCCTTGTCATAATCATATAAACCATTTTTAAAAATAATGAAATGGTCAAGTTCTTGCAGGAATCAAGAAACACTTGTGATGCTCTGGAGACAAACTATGCACTGAATTGTGTCCTCCAAAAATTTGTATGTTTAAGCACAAGCTCTCCATGTGACTGTACTGTATTAGGGCCTTTTAAGAAGTGATTAAGAAATCCCTGAAACGATTATATCTATGTTATCTTTCTATCTATATCTATTATCTCTCTCTCTTTCTCTCTCATCTCTCTCTCTTTGTCTCCCTCTCTCTCTAACTAATCTTATATTTAAGTAGTCATCTATTGCAAGAAGGGGATGGGATGCCATGTTTGAAGAACAAAGTGGCTTTATATCAGTTAAAAAATTGTTTCCCAACCTGAATTTTGCCAGTCTCCAAGGAAACTCTTATCACTACAAAGAAGTCATGGGATTTACCTGAAACTATCATTTTAACAATTTCTAAATCACTTGCATTGAAGAAAGAAAATGATTGCTTTTTTGAGAGGGGTAAAATTCCTATTCACACTTTTTTATTTTAAAATATCCTTCCCTTTCTCTACTTATATAGGTCTCTAAACTTGTCCCACTCACTACTAAAAAACATAACACATAAAGGGAATGAAACTGAATCTCCTTGGTGATGTGCTTCTCCTACTCTAAGCAAACAAACAAGCATATCTGTTTTCAGCTCTGCATTTGGTTTGTAGGAACAAATTGACACAAATTAAATAACATAAAAATATGATATATAAATGAAATAAACAACTGAAAATGTAAATATAATAATATATAAATATAATAAATAACAAATGAATGGATAAAGTTTGATAATATGTTTTTAGTATGGGTAGAAAGAAATGAGTGAGGTAAGGAAATAATTTATAAGTTTAAAAAATGTCACAACTCCCAAATTGGAGAAATCATGGATTCATGGATTCATTTCCAATATGATTAATTTAATAATCTACACATTTTAGCCTAACACTTTGAAAAAGAGCCCAAAGAACCATTCCCAAAAGTGCCAAGTGCCTCATGGCTAGATCCTACAAGAAATGAGGACATCTTTCTATGTTGTTGAAAGAGCACTTACCTCCAAGTCAGAAGATAAGGATTGGAATCTGACTCTGCCACTAACCAACCTTATCTCCTGAACAACTCAACTCACTTCCCTAGACTCAGTTTTCTCATTGTCTTGGTAAGATTAAATGTCTATAAATCCCCCAGGAGTCTGGAAACTTCATGGAACTCAACTGATGAGAGTAGGCTCTTGTTACAGTGGGCTGTGGGAAAGCCCTGGAGATTATAGCTGGAACATGCTATGAAGAAAGAAGCCTGCTAAGGATGATGGGGACAAAGGAGAAAATTGACCTACTTGGGGAAATATTGCAAAAAGCTGCCTAGAGAATCTGAAAGTGATTTTCAAATAATGCCCAAGTATTCCCAGGGATGCTTGGGGCAAGACAATGCTCTGCTATTTCAGAAAAGAAAATATGTACTGTGTTCTGTGAACTTGAATACAGTCAAGGACATACATCATAATTGTGTGCCAAGCCAGCCTTGTCAGGATAAGTTACAGTCTGAGAACAATTATTTTCTGGAACAAAGCTCTCTGAAGTATACAGGAGCATGTAGTACTTTGATATCATCTCTACGCTGATGGAAGGTGGTTTTTCTTCTTTTTGGTACAAGTTTTAACAGAATTAAGTTCATATATTATGAATATTATACATGATAATGAAGTCTTTGAAAGTCGTGTGATAAATTGTGTTTTAGATATGATGATTTCACCAGTTTATTACAAACCAATGCAGTGAGGAAAGAAATCTTCCTGACCTACTATGTTGCCACTATTGACTAGGTTCTGTGGCTACAGAGATGAGTACAATGGGTCCCCACAAGTATATTTGTGAAGAATGTAAGTTGAAAGCAGCTGCATTTAATTAGAAAGGTAACTGGTAATTCAAAATTTGTGTGCATTCAGGAAAAGTGGAATGATCAACTAGAGCTTTGAATTCTTTGACAGTCACACTAACTGCCATGAGAATCCCAGGGATAAAGGAAATCACCCTTTTAAGCCTTGCAGATAGTATTTAAGGGCTTTTAAAATAGAAAGTTTAACCTTGTAGGGCACGCATTCATGAAACATGAAGTCAGAAGGAAGACAGAAACCATATTTCATGTCTTTACTTGTTCTATGGACATTTCATTTCTTGATTTATATTAGGGTCAATTCCTCCTATGCAAATGACTGACTCATTTATAGGATGGCAGCACACTGGGTACAGGCTCCAGGGGTTGAAGTCCAGAGTTGTTTTCACTTTCTGATTTAATCCCTTAAAGATTCTACTCATAGATTTGAAGACTGGTATTCACAAAGGGTGCCAGTTCAATTTTTCTTGACTTCTTGCCGTCATCAATTTAGATCATCCCTTCTTGGAGTTCTTTTCTTCCTTGGTTTTATGACTCCTCCTGATTGCTCTTTACCTCTCTGATTGTTTTCAATCTCTCTGGAAGACCCACTTCTTTTGCCTCCCTCTTCCTACATGGTCATTCTCTAGATTCCTCTTTTTGTCTTCAAATTTGAATTAGTTTTCTATTGTTGCCATAAGAAGTTACCACAAATGTAGTGGTTTCAATAAAATACATTTATTATTTTGTAATTCTTAAGGTCAAAAGTTTGACATAGGTCTCACCTATGTGCTGGCAGGACTGTTTCCTTCTGAAGGCTCTAGAAGAGGATCCGTTTCCTTGCTTATTCATTTTTTGACAGAATTTAATTTCTTGTGGTTGTAGGACTAAAATTCTTCTTACTTGCTGGCTATCTACTGAGGCACATTCCCTGTTTCTGGATGCCTCCCATATTGCACTGCTCATGGCCCCCTTGCTCCATTTTCCAGGCCAGAAATGGAAGGTTGAATCCCTCTCACACTTTGAATATCCTCTCCTTCTATATTATCTTTCTGTGACCATAGGTGGAAGTTTGGGAATTCCTACATTTTTTTTTTAATAAGATATATTTATTTATTTGAGAGAGAGGACAGCATAAGCATAGGGAGGGGCAAAAGGAGAGGGGGAAGAAGAGTGAGAGAATCTCTCTGAGCATGGAACCTGACTTGGGGCTTGATCTTAGCACCCTGAGATCATAACCTTAGCCAAAATCAAGAGTTGGGTTCTCTATCTTTTTTTTTTAATTTTTTAAAATATTTCATTTATTTGACAGAAATCACAAGTAGGCAGAGAGGCAGGCACAGAGAGAGGGGGAGGCAGGCTCCCTGCCAAGCAGAGAGCCTGATGTGGGGCTCGATCCCAGGACCCTGGGATCATGATCTGAGCCAAAGGCAGAACTTTAACCCACTGAGCCACCCAAGTGCCCCAAGAGTTGGATTCTTAACTGACAGCCACCAGGTGCCTCAGAAAGTTTCTATGTTTTTTAAGGACTCATGCAATTATATTGGGCCCAGCTGGATAATCCAGTGTACTCTTCCCATTATAAGGTCCATAACTTTATTGACATCTGCAAAGTCCCTCTTGTCACGTAAAGTAATGTACTCATAAGTTACAGAGGTAAAGGCATAGACATCTTTGCAGAGTCATTTTTCTGCTTACTACAAAGTCCAAAGTCAAATTTATGATCAGATTCTGTACACTATATTTTCTTCTTGCTTTCATAGTAAATCTCTGCTGCATATATCAAAGTCTGTTACTAATCAGCAACTTCAGACATCATTGAGATGCCTTTGCATTCACCTCAAATTTGACCAGGTCTTTTCTTTGCTAGATAACTTTCAGTGCCTTCCACTGCCCACAGGATAAAGTTCAAAATCTTCATCATTTGCCTAAAGATTCTTATTTGTTTTTTTCTGATCCATTCCTGCGGCTCTCCCTACTCCACCTCTTTGTTTCCCCACATCTTTTGTCTATGTCATGCCAAGTCTCAGCGTCTTGAATTCCATTTTTCTTTCCGTCTGGAACATATCTCACCTTCAGCTGTTCAGTATCTTCCAACTTAAAATGCTCTAAGAACTGACTTCTTGCCTGTCTTTGACTACCAGCGTCATGTTAATGGTCCCTCATAGAATATCTTTTCCATTCTATTGTCCTAACTTTGTGTGTATGTGTATGTCTCTTGCTGTTTATCTGTCATGTCACAGAGCAGAAGGACCTGAAATTATTCACTTTTGGTATTATCATTGCCTGGGAGAGTGCCTGGGAAATATTTGATACCCAATATATATTTTTGAATAAATGAATTAATGAGTGAATGAATAAGAATAATTTGTCTTGGGGTGCCTGGGTGGCTCAGTTGGTTGAACGTCTGCCTTTGGCTCAGGTCATGGTCCCAGGGTCCTGGGATCGAGCCCCGGGTAAGGCTCCTTGCTCGTCAGGGAACCTGCTTCTCCCTCTCCCTCTTCCTACTACTCCATCTGCTTGTGCTCTCTCTCTCTCTCTCTCTCTCTCTGTGTGTCAAATAAATAAAAATTCTTAAAAAATAATTTTGTCTCTTGAGGAACTACAAATTTTTCATAGAAATCAATTAAAAAGTATTTGTTTATAGTTTACTATTTATTAAGCATGTATATCTATTAAGTAAGTGATCTATGCATGACAACTATAGGTAAATCAGCACATTTAGCTGTATTTTATTCCAAATGCCTAACACTGAGTTTTGTACTCAGTGTACCTTTTGTATAGAGGCTGCTCAGTAAATGGCTATTGAATTTCCACCCTGCTTCTCTGACAGGAAACATCAGCTCAAGTGCCTGGAGTTGTGGAACTCTGCATCTCCTGCATCCTCATCATTTGGAGGATTCAGCTGGCTGGATTTATAGGGTCAGATACTTGCAACGTGAAAAGCATGGATTTTCATGGATTTAATTTCTGCTTCAGGTACCAGTGCGTTATGCATGTGACTTTAGAGATTACATTTCATTGTTCTGAAAATATTCTACTATTTGTGAAATAAGGCTTTTAATTATATGATTTTTGAAACCCTATCACATTTTCTGCCCACTAAGAATTTCCTGACCCTTCCTGTGTGTCTGGCATTGGGCTAGGGTCTGAGAGTCATTCAAACAAGTATCAATCATGGTCCTTGTCCCTCAAGGAATAATCTAGCTCAGGAGGCCAGTGTGGTTTAATAGAAGAGAGGTAGTTTGGTAAAAACAAGTTTGAAGCACAAAAAGAATACTTGTATTCTTATTTATTCTCCTGCTTTTCCACCTACTTGAGAAGGCAAGATACTCAGCTCCAACTCTCTCACGTACTCTGGTGTTCGATTGCGATCTTGAATTAGAAGGGTGGAAATGCATATTTGCAATCGTGGGTGAGATGACAGCTGTGAGAACATGCGGTAAGTGTACAGCTGGGTGGTCAGGGCTTCCAACAGAGAGGCTAGGAGGGATGGTGGTAAATCAATGGTTTATCAGCCCTCTAGAGATCACCTTGGAGATCAAGGATGAGTCATGCCTCCTCTTGTCTTTCCCTGCATTTGAAAAGGCTGTGGCCAAAGTATATTTCAGGAGCTAAAAAACAAAACAAAATAAAACCAAAGAACAGCTCTCTTACCAGCAGTGAGGAAATACACACACACACACACACACACACACACGCACGCACACACACACACACATTTGCTGTGGTTTAGAATGCAAAGACAAAAAATTGAAACTCTGTTCTCACTGAATGGCTAAGACAAATTGAAATCTTTTTCATCTCCATTTTCTTAATATCAATTTTGTTGTCTTTCATGCTTGATGGAAGGTTGCTGGAGTCAGTTTGGATTAGAAGGCGTAGGCCAGCATAAATGGTTGGTAGCTAAAACAGTGCCTGACAGATCTTCATCATAAATCCTCCCCTGGAAACCAAACTTTCAATTAAAAGAGCACTTTTTTGAAAGGATGATGCCCATGTGATCTTAAAAGGATCTTGGGAAAAGAAGTGAGATAGAGCAGAGTAAAATAAAAAAGACCTTTAGTAGGCAGCTTAAGAGAGTAACCAAGTGGAGAGGAAGAAACCATTGTTACCAGGGGAAAATAGCAGTTTTTCTTATAATTTTTAATTCAGCAAAGAAAACTTGATGAATGACTCTCTTATCTTGGTGGTGTCAGAAAGGGAACAGGAAAAGAGAAGGACTCAAAGTGATGATAATAATGCCTCTCACAGGGAAGGAAAACCAAGTCTTTGATCTGGGTATACGCCTTTTCTGTTTAAATGATCTGTGCCAAGAGTTCTCTTAGTGGAACAGATAATTGAGACCTAACTGGATTCATGAGATCTATGATGTAAAGCTTCATCAATTCTACAGCAGAGTCCTAGACTGGGAAAAGAGTAAAAGATGTCTGATCAACAGAGTGGTTTGACTTAATTACGCCTTTGGAGTAGATGTCCCATTCTCTCCGGTTAACCTTTCCTTTTGACATGGATACTTTTAATCCATATGGGCACACAAAGTCCTCACCTACTTAGGAGTTTGGGCGTATTGGAAAGTATTAATGGGGAGTCACCGTTCCTCACAAAGCCAAATCAATCATTCCAGTCTCAGAGATAAGAATAGTTTCTCCCATTGAATGGCTTCTTTACTCCCATACTTTGTGCTCTGTAAGCAAGCATTGAGCCCCATCTGCCAACTGGAAGGAAAAGGTGTTACTCATCCTAACCCAAAGTACTAAGGTTACTTATGTTTCCAATACCAGTTAAAAGCTTCAAGAAAAGCAGAGAACAATGATTATTGCATTTCTCTCTGCTTGGGCTGGAGATAATGAGCGGCTCCTGCTGCCCTTTACATGCATAATGCCTATTGATGTCAATGAGAGCCTCATGGTGTGCAAAAGCTGTTAGATCACATGCATCATCTCGAAAATAATAAGGACAAAGGGATGCATTTTTTTTTTTAACTTGGCAAAGAGAGTATCTATGGTTCCAAGACTCTCTAGATGATCCCAATTAAGAAGAAATAATTTTCCTAGAGTAGTGTGGCTGACAATGTTTCAAGGTGAGCTTTTCATGAGGAAGGGATGGAGCGGTTTCTGGGACTGTTTTAGGCTTCCAAGGTCATTTCTCCTGAGAGACATGATTAGGAAGTGTTAGCAGTCATCGCAGAGATTGATCAAAAAACATGTAACTTTATATACTGGAAAGGAAATGAAGAAAGTTAAAAGAAGAACAAAAAAGAAAAATTCTTTTTCAATTGCAGGAAACGAAAGGCTTCTTTAGAAAATTACTTAACTCCTTTGAGCTTTTTGTTCCCTCTTTTGTAATGCTGGCTCGAGTCTAGATCTGTGCTTCTCACACTTGGCTCATTGTTGGTACAACTTGGAGAACTTGTTAAGGAAAAAAAAAAAAAAAGGAAAAGAATAGCTTTATAGATTTCTCTCCAGGAAACTCTGATTCAGTAAATCTGAAGTGAGTCCTGGAATCTTCATTTTAAAGGTCTATTTATTTACTTATTTGAGAGGGAGTGTACACTCAGAGGAAGAGGGTGTGGGAGAGGGAGAAGTAGACTGTGCAGGGAGTCCAACTCCAGGCTTGATCCTAGGACTTTGGCATCATGACCTGAGCCAAAGACAGATACTTAACTGACTGAACCACCCAGGTGCTCTGGAATCTGTATTTTAACAAATTATTTTGATAATTATGTAAATTTGGAAAATACTTATAGATGGTTTCTGGTGTTCGGGACACTTGAATTCTTTTTTTTTTTTTTTTTTTTTTTTTTAGGTGTTAGATATTATGGACTAACCTTGTCTAGTTAATGACTGGGCATATTGGAGAGACCATACCCTAAATTATGTCTAGCTACTAATTACAGTGGACAATGAGAGGACATGCTTCAGAGGTCGAGGAAAAGTCTAATCTGGGAGACAGGAAATAGTATTAAATGTTATAGCGACAGGTAGCAGACACTCATTCTATCAAGGTAATGGGCAAATTAGGAAGAGAGAGAGATAGATATTGGGTATTCTTATTCACATGTATCAGTAGGTATCTGACTTCATAGCGATTTTCCAGCGTCTCATCCAACACAAGCCACTGCCCTTCCATCGTTGTTTCAAACAAAAGCCTGGAGTTATTCTTGATTCTTTTTAGACTTTTGCATCTAAGTGTGACTAAGCCTTCCCAGGTGGGATATATCTACCCTATTTCTGACACACATCCTGAATCTGACTGCTTCTCATCTTCTTCAGAACTACAATTTCTAATCTAAGCCTCCAAATTTCTTCCGCAAACCTCTGCCACAGCTTTCTAACCGGTCTCCTTGTTTCAAAGCTTGCTTTCTTGCCACCCTATACAAAGGAATCAGTATAATCTTAAAAAAAAAAAAAATCAGGTTATACCACTTCCCCACTTAAACTCTGATCAAATCTTTTTTCTAAAATTTTCTTCAATTCAGATTATAAGTGAAGGGTCTGTCTTAGTGGGAAAACTATTTGAGAAGGCTTCAGCAGACTATCAAAGGTCACTCAGTGATTAAATGACACCAAGAATATCCTTTAATTTACAGAAATAATTGTTTTCTGAATTCTCTTCTACTGTATTGTCTTTGCTGACTCACAATTAACTGAAACTTTGATACGTAAGAAATCTTCATCTTTCTTAATCATATCAAATGAACTTAGTAATCTAATTATGCTCTCTGCTTTTCATAAATGCAGTTGGTGTTCTGCAGCTTGTTGTTGGGAAAACTTTCTCAATCAGTTATTTTTGGTGATTTTTTTCTAATGTCTCTTTTCTTCATTAAACACTGGATTAAGCAATCAATGGTAAAAGTCAGGTAGAGTGCTGGGGAAAGACATTATGGGAAGAGGAATAGTATGTCTGAAGGCACAGACGTGTGAAGTAGTAAGAAAAATTTAGGACAGCGAAAGTCATTTGGAGTTCTCTGACTGAAGAGGGTGCTTCTGGAGGAACAGAGGGAGGTGAGATTAGGGATATGGACAGGTGCCATATCATGACAGGTCTTATGAGCTATTTTAAGGAGTTTATAGTATGAAATATATGGAGAGCCATAGGATATAATTCAGGGAAATAGGACGATAACATCTGAAATATAGAAGACCTCTCTGGCATCAATGTAGTGGGAGGGATAGTGGTTGAGAATGTGAGGAAGACAAAGAGAGGGTAGATTGACAAGACATAAAGAGGAATTAATAATCAATATCAGGAAATCTTATGGATTCTACTTTCAAATTGTAAACTGAATGTGACCAATTCTTCCCATGTACATTGTTACTATCTTGTGATAAGACATTATCATTACTTTCTTGGATTACTAGAATAGTCTTCTAAGAGGTCTCCTGGCTTCTGTACTTGCCTTTGCTCCTTCTATAGTTTATTTGGCAACATAGTAGCCAGAATGATACTTTTTTTTTTTTTTTTAGATTTTTTATTTATTTGACAGACAGAGATCACAAGTAGGCAGAGAGGCAGGCAGAGAGAGAGAGGGGGGAAGCAGGCTCCCTGCTGAGCAGAGAGCCCGATGCGAGGCTCGATCCCAGGACCCTGAGATCATGACCTGAGCTGAAGGCAGAGGCTTAACCCTCTGAGCCACCCAGGCGCCCCAGAATGATACTTTTAAAACATAAATTATATAATGTTGCTTCATTCCTCAAAATTGTCCAAGGGCTTCTCATTTCACTCAGAGTTAAAGTCACTCATTATAATAAGTTCAAGGCCTTTCCCAAAATAATGCCTAGTGATATCAGTGATCTTGCAAGATGGGTTTCCCCTACTCATTCTACTTCATCTATATTAAACTCTTGCTGTTCTTTCAAAACACTGGGTATGTGCCTTCCTTAGGACCTTTGCAATGGCTGTTCCCTCTTCCTGGAATGCTCTTCCCACAGATATCCACACACAACTAATTCTCTGATTTCCTTTAACTTTACTCAAATATCTCATTTCTAAAAGGTTCTATGTACCCTTCCCTGATCCTTCTTTTAAAATTGAGATCTGGGGCGCCTGGGTGGCTCAGTGCATCAAGCCTCTGCCTTCCACTCAGGTCATGGTCTCAGGGTCCTGGGATCGAGCCCCGCATTGGGCTCTCTGCTCAGCAGGGAGCCTGCTCCCTCACCCTCTGCCTGCCTCTCTGCCTACTTGTTATCTCTGTCTGTCAAATAAATAAATAAAACTTAGAAAAAAAGAAAAAGAAAAGAAAAGTCTTTTAAAAAAAATAAAAAAAAAAATAAAATTGAGATCTGCTGCAACCTCCTACCCTGGTCACTCTAGATTCCCTTTCTCTTGCTCTATTATTTCCCCTGACACCACATGCAACATACCATATGATTTGCTGACCTATTATATTGTTATTAATTTATTTAGATATTTTGTTCTGTAATATGAGCTCCATGGGGAGGGATCCTTCTCAGTTTTATTAGCTGGTATATACTCCAACAGCCACTGTGAGGAGAGCTGACTTGAGGAAAACTGTAGGAATGGAATTGGTGAGGCTTCCTAGGATTTTTTTTTTCTTTTAGAATTCAAAGAGAAGCATTAAGGGGGCAGATATTATTTGTAGTTTCTCTCTTAGAGTTTTAGACTTTTGGGTAATTCAACTGCAGTGTCAGGTGGTTACTTTCATAAGCAATTGGAACCCCAAGTGTTCTAGCTCCAGGGTCTTGGATTTCCTCTCCGGCTTTATCTATTTCTTTACCACTCACCCAAGTAACATGGCTATGCCAAGAGTGAGTCCCATCTAATGGTGTGATATAGATCAGGGAGAAAATAATGTCTACAGGCAACATTTATTGAATGCTCATTATGTCTCAAGCACTTAATTAATCCTCACAGCAATCCCATGAGGTAAGAGCTAATTATTATTGTTCCTTTTTTATATATGGGGAAAACTAACACACAGAGAGATTAAAGCACTTGGAAGTAGCAGAGATGGGATTTGAACTGCAGTCCTTCATAGTAACCACAATGCTTTAATTCTCTTAGAACAGTGGTTCTAATAGTTGTTCATGAGATGAAACTCTTGGGTATCATGAGAAAAAATACTGTAACCATTGACATATTGATTTTTTATATAAATTGAGGAACTTAGTTTCAAGCAACGGAAACCAAGTGTGGTTATTTGAAACCGAAATGGAATTTATTAAGACACAAAATATCTTCCCAAATCTTCAAGACAGGTGGAGAATCAAACATGGAGCTTCCACAGTAAGGAATGGTCCATGAGTGATGCCATAGAATAAGAGGACTGGCTGGGCTTTGTCACTGAACACTGCTCCTAGGTATAGGGTTCTAAGATGACATTACCTGCTCTCAGATGCTGAACATAGCCACTATAACTAGAACCAATATTGGCATGCTGCCTCTGCAAGATGGATCTCTACAAGATGGTCTCTCCTTCTGCCACCTCACCAGAAAGGATTTTCTGCACAGACCCTGCTACTTTGTGTTCCTAACTTGGGTTTCAAAATCTGGGCTAGTTTATCTGATTGGTGAAGTGTGGGGAATATGCTGTATACTAGTTTCAAAGGAGACTGGGAAGGTGAGAATTTGGCATTTTCAACTTCTACTGGTGCCCATTAGTCATTCTTTTAGTAAGAGGACCCTTTTCTTGGTCTTGTGAAAGTAGAGTTTCAGAAGACATAAGGAAATAACTAAAAAGTGATGAATATCCATTAAAACCTGCATATTGACACAAAAGTATCTACATTATATGTATGCAATGGAAAATTATAAACTTCAATAAATGTGGGTGCAGATAGCTAAAGCTGTCAAACTATGCATGATCAGGTGTTTTGTCAGTGGCAAAAGACATTGACTAGTTTATGGACGAAAATTTTCAGATTTAGATTCTCCTACCAATAGATTTCTTCTTCTTCTATGAGTTAGGCAATGGTAGTTAAGATTTAATTTCATGAGCTTATCACCTAGGTTCAGCTTTTCAAATTCTATTTAAGGAAGAGAATAGTTCAGCTTTTCAAATTGTATTTGAGAAAGAGCCAGTACTTAGTTGGGGTGTGCGTGTGGGGGTGCCTATGTGGGGAGGAGTAAGAGAGGACAAGGAGGACAAGAGGCAGGCAGCAGTGAGATGGGAGAGGAAGCAGGGAAGTACATCTTTTTAAAGGGAAAACTATTCATTCAAATGGATGTCCTGTGGACTCAAAGGTCATGATCTATAGTGGCCTATTACTAAATTGAAGTCACAGTTTTGTTCTATTTGGATTTTATAAACCAACATATTTTTGTAAAAAAAAAAATGGAGATTTCTTATAAAGTCTGGACTTGTGGCTTCTCTTGAAAAAATCTACTTGGGTTGTCTACACTCAGGACTTCCCTTGTGTGCTCATCTGGCACTAATTGGTTGGAGCTAAGTAGCTTCTTCCTTGCTTGGACAGGTGCCACAGTCCCCACTATTCCCCACTATGGCCCTAACTAATGTTGTTTGTCCGCCACTGCATATCATTAGGCTTTCACTTTCATTTGCCTTTTAGCAGAAAAATGTTTTTCTACCTATGTCTCTATCCAAAGTAGGAAAACATGTGCTAGACTGTTTCAAGAAAAATGAGAGAAAACATATTTCTTTGCAGAAGCTTCTACATTTTCAATAAACAAACAAAGTGTCTTGGGCAAAAATTTAATGCAAGATGCCTATGTAAAACAAGCCATAATGAGAATTATGAAAATTGCACAGAAAAAGCATACGGAAATGATGCATGATAAAATGTTTAATGATTTAAAAAAGGAGGTTAGGACTAAAATTTCAGTCAAAGCTATTTTTTAAGTGAATAAAATAAGTAAATCAGTTCATATTAGCCAGTCCATTTCATTCACTAGCATTACCTTTTCAACCCCTGTGGGCACATCAGTTTGCTGCTGGGGTTTGCAGTTGGAGATTTATTAATTCCTTGAATGTTTAACTGGCTGGTTTGCTCCTAGAGTAAAAGAACAGAGAAGAAAACTGACTTTTGTTTACAATAATGCTTCTCCTTTCTCCCAAACTTACCCACTGATCAATCTGTAGTTTGAATTGTGTCCCCCAAAAATGTTATGGGAAAGCACTAACACACAGCACCTATGAATGTGACTTATTTGGAAATAAGGTCTTTGCAGAAGTGATTGAGATGTAACCTCGATGAGGGTACATATTGGACCCTAGTCCAATATGCTAGTCCAATATAATTGGTGTCTTATAAAAGCAGGTGAGACACAAAGATAGGGAGGGTACAATGTGATGAGACCCAGGAGAGAACTCCACGTGAAAGTAGAGGCAGGGACTGGAATCATGGGTGTATGAGCCAAGGTGTGTCCAGGATTGTCAGCAACCATCAAAAGCTAGGAGAGAAGAATGGGACGGTTCTTCCTCAGGGTCTCTAGTAGGAACCACCCCTGCTGACATGTTGATTTCATACTTATGGATTCCAGCACTTTGAGGCAATAACTCTGTGTTGTTTTAAGCCACTGAGTTTTTGACAATTTGTTATGGCAGCGCTAGGAAACAGATACAGTCACTTTAGGAATATATTTGGGTGACTTGTCTTAAACCATACTATTTATTCTTCTGATTCTTTATTGTCAATGACATCAACTTATAGCCATAGATATCATGCTTCTATATCAGAATGTGATTCTTCTAGTTTTCCTCACAAAAACTGAAGAAGTTACTTTTCCTATCCATACAAAGTGTGTGGTTGAGAGCCATTAATTTGTGTCTCTTGCCCAGGATGAATCTCTGAGCATTCTCCACCAAGAGCATACATAAATGTTATGTGCTATTTACTAATTTGAAAGGCAGTTTAAACTTATCTTTTATCACTATACTGTGATAAAGAGAGGCTTTAAATTGCTTGCTGACCCTTCTAAGCAGGTTTACTTCACTCCTGAAATAATTGTCCTCTTTCCATATAAAAATACTGCTTAGGATCTCATGGTGTTACCATTTTGTTCCCTTGGAGAAGATAACATGGTAGTTTGAATCAACTGAAATAAATTGAGTAGGATTATTGTCTCAGTGCCAGCTTTGTTGTCATTCTATAACACATTCTCGGATGCTGATGAACTTGATGAAATAAACAGTGATGTTTTCTTTATCTAAAAGAAAAAGGAAATAAGTCTTGAAAAAGGCAATTTTACTTTTTGGTTCATGTCAGATTTCTACTCAGGACCCAAACCATTTGCTCAAGAAGAGAATTTTCCTGAAACTTTAGCCTAAACTCTCCTTTATTTAACTTTTGAAAATGCAGACTTTTTGATAAAGAGCTAAGAAAGGATATAGACATCAGAATTCATCAGCTAGGCTTCATTTACCCCTTCATTTACCCCATGGTGTCACGTAATCATTTCTTAAATTATTTTACTGTGCTTTGGAACTTTAAAAAATGATTTAAGATACCTTAAAATTTTCATGCTTTGCTTTACTTTTTGTGTATATATTATTTAAATTGTCATAAACTGGGATCCTTCGACATGCATGTGACAAGAGAGGGGCTGTGCACCAGTGAGAAAAACTTTTACGGCAAAAATTCCTCAGAAATTGAAATAACTTCTGAACAGATCTAGATCATGATTAATGATTTGTGATCGTTATTTGCTGCGTGGTTCCAATGCTGGCTGTTCACACAGTATTATAAAGGAGAGTTTCTGCTGAGTATTTAGGACCAAGCACCCATAGTTTTCTCACTTTTTTCTTTCTTTGTTCTCTGATACACTCTTCTCTTTAGTCAATGTGTGCCCTACATTTATTTACATGCTTAGTTCCTTCTTTTTTATAAGCCTGCCATACAAAACAGAAACTACGACCTTGAGAATAATCAATGTCCTAGAGCATGGTTCACTCCTTTTATTTTTTCTTTCTGCCGCCTCCTCGTTCTAACTCCTGCGTTCATGCCTTGTTTTCATTTTTATTGACTCTGTAACCGTTCCTAAAACAGCACGTCTATTTTAGTTATTTTTGGCTTTTAAAAATAAAGTATATAATGCTTCATGTAGTCACTTGAGACTTAGAATTTCATTTACTATGTGACTATGATTCATTTAGCTTGCTCCATGCCACTCTAGTTAATTCATTTGCATTGCAATATAATATTCTATCATGTGAATATAGCACGTTTTGTATAAACAGTCTCCAGTGGGCAACTGGGTTACTTCTAGGTTTTTGCTATCATGGGCAGTACTGCTATGAATATTCTGGAATATATCTTCTATTGTACCTCTGCAAGGAATGCTTTTGTGTAGACAATAGGATTGAACTGCTGGACGCTCAGATTTTTGGATATTCAATATTAGACTATAAAGTCTAACTTTTCCAAAGTGATTGTGCTCATTTATGCTTATCTTCCCATTTTCCTATAACTTCATTATTGCTATTTATATTGTACTATACCTTCTTCATATTTACGTTTGTTCCATTTTGCATAATGTAAATATGCAACTGTGTTTTCACGTTCTTAAAAAGACCTTCAGTTTTTTCTTTTTTCAAACAAAATTATTAATTTTAATATAGCATGATTTATCAATTAAAAATTTTACAGTAAACATAAGAAATTTTTCCATATCCCAAAGACTAAACAGTTCTAGCTTATATTTTCTATTTTATTTTTGATATTTTAGTCAATGTGTTCGGGAACTCATTGACTATTTGATATTAAAATAGAATAGGTTTTGCTTATCGTGTGAGGTAGGGATCCAATTTCATTCTTTTCCCATATGAATAATAATTTTTTCCTGCTTCACTTATTGACTAATTTCTGCTTTCCTCACTGATCTTGCATGATACACCTGTCATTCCAAAGATCCTGGTTGTTTTATCTATCCATGATATAATGGTTTCATAATCAATTTTGATATATGATAAGATCTTTCCTCCTATTCTTCTTCAGATGTGTCCTGGCTATGTTTGACCCTTTATTTGTTGCACAAATTTATAAAGATCTCTATAAAGTGGCATAAAGACTTTTGGAAGAAGTCGTCTGAAATTTTATTGATCTTACAAATAAATTTTTGGAGAATTGGCATCTTTATGATACTGTCTTCTTATCCATAAATAAGGTTTATATCTCTTTTCATTTGGGTAATGTTTAATACTTCTTTGTAAAGTTTTATAGTTTTTCCAGGACATTATTTCTTGGATTTATTCTTATCTACTTGATATTTATTTGATACAGTTATAAGTGGAGTCTTCTTTTTAATTATGTTTTCCAGATTTGTGCTGCTGAAGAATAGAAATGTATTTTACTTCTGTGTTAAGCTTATATCCATCTACTTTGCTAAATGCTGCTATTATTTCTACATTTTTTTCTGTGCATTTTTCTTGGATTCATTGGTGAATGATAATATCTCTAAATACTGACAGTTGTATGTTATCCTTTCTAATTCTTGTGACTATAATTTTTTTCCTTGCTTAATTATAGTAGCTAGAATATTCAATACATTGTTGATTAGAAGTTGTGATAAATGTGCTTCCTTGCCTTTTTCTTGATTTTCAAAGCTAATGCTTTAGAATAATGTATTTTTTAATAGATATTTTTTCCTCAGGTCAGATGTTCTTTTTTCTAATTTACTAAGAACTTATTACTATGAATAAGTTTTGGATTTTATCAAGTTTCTTCATCTATTGAGATGATTATATAGTACTCTCTTTTAGTCTGTTACTGTGGAAGCTTACACTAATGGATTTTATGATAAAAACTATTTCTGCATATCTGGAATAAACCCAGTTTGGTATTATTGTATTGTCTTCTTAATGCACTATTGGATTTCTTTTTCTTTTCTTTTCTTTTTGTTTTTTTTTTTTAGGAATTTTGATTCTATATTTATGAGGGAAATAGACCCATAATGAGTTCTCTGACTTTATTATCAGCATTGTATTGGGCTTATAGTTTGAATTGGGAGTAATCCCTCAATTGAAACCCAATTCAGTCTAGGGAAAAAAGTACAGATTTTTGTCTAGGGATATAGGCATAGAAATTTGTTGAAATTTTGGTGGAATTTGTCTTTTAAAACCAACCAGGGTGATGTTAGGTTTGAAGAAAGATTTTTGACCACTACTTCAGTTTCATTATTCTAAAGCTAGTCAAGATTTTACTTTCTTCTTAATGAATTTTTTTTCTAGGAATAGCAGAGTTGATAATGCTATTCTTTTATTATTCTTCACATTTTCTGTGATTATATATCCTTCTCATTCATAACATTGTTTCTACTTTTTCCTTCTCTCAAACAATTAACAGATTAATTTCTTTTGTTATAATTTTTATTAAAAGAGCCAACTTTTTCTTGGTTGAAAATATAACTTTTCTTTTTAAAAAATGTAAATAACTTTTTTTTGTATTTTATTATCACAATTATTATTTGTATTATTTTCATTTTCATTGTCTCTTTCCTTCTATTTTATTTTGGTTAATTCTGTGATTTGGGGTGGACCACCTAACTTCTCAATGTGAATACTTAGCTCATTAATTTTGAGGCTTTTAAAATGTCTAATGTAAGTATTTAAGATTACAAATTCCTTCGAGCAACTATATTTGATGCGTTCCACATATTTTAAGTAGTGTTTGCTGTTAGCTTTTTAAAAGGTCCATTATTATTTCTTTTTAAACTATGAGTGATTTATCAGGATGTTCTTTTAAATTTCTGCTAGAAACACAAGAGGTAGTTTTGTTTGTTTTCTCTGATGAACAGCGAGAAAGACATACTCTAAACTTAATTTCTTTATTGGCAGAAGTAGGATCTTAATATTCTTTTTTTTTTTTTTAAAGATTTTATTTATTTATTTGACAGAGAGATCACAAGCAGGCAGAGAGGCAGGCAGAGAGAGAGGAGGAAGCAGGCTCCCCACTGAGCAGAGAGCCTGATGCGGGGCTCGATCCCAGGACTCTGAGATCATGACCTGAGCCGAAGGCAGCGGCTTAACCCACTGAGCCACCCAGGCGCCCCGGATCTTAATATTCTTAATATTACATATCTTTTAGATTTGTTTTGAGGATTCAATGAGTTAAGGCATGTAAATAACTTAACACAGTGCCTGGCACACAATCATCTATCAAAATGGTAGCTGGGGTGGGGGGCGCCTGGGTGGCTCAGTGGGTTAAAGCCTCTGCCTCCGGCTCAGGTCATGATCCCAGGGTCCTGGGATCGAGCCCCGCATCAGGCTCTCTGCTCAGTGGGGAGCCTGCTTCCTCCTTTCTCTCTGCCTGCCTCTCTACCTACTTGTGATCTCTATCTGCCAAATGAATAAATAAAAAAATCTTTAAAAAAAAATGGTAGCTGGGATGATTTTTTTTTTTACTATGTATTTATGAATCATGGTATTTGTCCAAAGTTGGAGAATTTAGTGCTTATTGGAGACACTTGCAGCAAGTTTAAAGATAACATGCTAGGTGAATTCTATATGAGGAAATATTGGGTATTTCATTCCACATTAATGGAAAATAAGAATTTGGAAAATGCTCCTACATGGACATGTTATTATGTTTTCTATAGCTTAATATGCCTCTCTTTATGTTTAAGAAAAAAAAAACCAAAAACCTCTTTCCCTCTCAATAGCACCAGGGGTAATCCAAGTTAATAGCTATATCCAAGCGAAAATGAAAGTCGTACCAAATCATGCCTTAAATGAGCATAAAATATTTCTGAACAATATGCATTTACACATTTATCTTAATTGGATAGCTACAATCCACAATCAGTGAGCAGAAAATCAGAGAACACAGTGTTGGTAGGAATTTAACACAAATTTACTCGTGGAGGTTTAAATTGCAGAGTTTCTATAATAAAATGCAAAGGCTACCCTTTTATTTTTGCAGGCAGTTAATTAGTATCCTCCCTCTGGTGTGAAAATGCTCTTGCTATAAACAAGACCCTATTGTGAATAAAATGTAAATATCTTTGCACAAAAACAATGCATTTGCTTTGTGAGTTTTGTTTTCTCTATTTGGACACAAACTATATATTTTTTAAAAGCATAATTTCTATTTTTATGGCACTTACAGTTTTCAAGGTGTCTTTCTATCCACATTGAACCTCACAATTTTTGGTGAGGTAAACGTGGTGATGTTGTGATACCCATTTTACAGATGAAGAAACCAAGGCCCAGAGCAGCAGAGTGAATTCCTTAGGATTGGAGAGTCTGTAAGTTCCAGAACCAAGACAAAATTTGGATTTCCTAACCTCCTAGTCAGTCCCCTTTATTAGCACCCCTATTCCCAAATGTACTGTTCATTTCTTCACTATATGCATTTTAATTTTAATCAAATTATCCAACGTGCTTTATGCATACCCAGGGGTTGTGTTCTTCTGGAGGACAGACAAGTCTATTTGTCTCCGACAAGAATACCATGGTGTCTTTATCATTTGCCAATAAATTTATAAGCCATTGAAAAAGTATAGTACTGTTTAAAGACATGGTTTTATTTATCTCTTAGGTAATAACACTTTGATGAAGAATCTAAATCAGTGGTGTTAAGTCACTTGTCACACGGTTTATGAATATTAGAGCCCAGAGTCAAGAGTCATCCCTGGGCAGTTTGATCCCCAAACCAATGCTTTAGTCACTGTATTACATGATAGCAAAGGAATAAAAGATGAAGGAATGAATAAACTGAGCTTGGTAATGATGATATTTTCATGGACTATAGAGGAAAGATAAGTAATTTGACCTCAACCTTTTTTTTTGGTCTAACAATAAAAATAATTATTCCCCAATAATTTACATTTTACTTAATATTTTACATATTTTATTTCTAATTTCTATACCACTACTATAAAGGATGTATTATTAATTACTATTTATTTATTATTATTTATATCATTATTATTATTACTGTTTTATAGATGAAGTAAGAACAAAGGATGGAAAATACGGCATAGCATGCTTAAAGGTAACTTGTAAGTGGTTGAAATAGATTTCAAATTTCATGCTAATTGCTCTGAAAGCTTATGCTTTTACATTTTTCATATGACTAAATCTTTTTAAGCTACAAAATCATAACTTTATTTTTATTTTTTTATGTTCAGTTAACCAGCATATAGTACATTGTATGTTTTTGCTTTAGTGTTCCATGATTCATTAGTTGTGTATAACCCCCAGTGCTCATCCCAACACATGCCCTCCTAATACCCATCACCTGGTTACCCCATCCATCCACGCCCCTCCCTTCTGTAACCTTCAGTTTGTTTCCCAGAGTCCACAGTCTCTCATGGTTTTTCTCCCTCTCTGATTTCTCTGATTTCTTCCCATTCAGTTTCCCTCCCTTCTCCTGTGGTTCTCCACACTATTCCTTATGTTCCATATATGAGTGTAACCATATGATAATTGTCTTTCTCAGCTTCACTTATGTCAATCAGCATAATTTATTACAAAAAGGAAAAATAGGTATAGGATTTTTTAAAACAGTAGCCATTGAACTAGAAATTAGTTGTATGGATAGTCAAAGTGCTTAGCATTGCTCTGGACATATCAGAGGAAGAACAGATTAGGAATTCTATTTTCTATTCTCACAACCCAGAATTCTACCATGGATAAATCACTTCAGTTTGCTTCTTTTATTTTCTCACCTACAAAGCAGGCATTGATCCATGGTTTAACTAACTAGTGATCATTACAGATTATCTACATACACTTTTAAACTGTTCATAAACAGGTTTTTAGGAAATGTATTCCCCATATAACAAGTATCTAATTATACAAATATTAGTAAGAAAAATGACTTGTGACATAAGGGATTTAAGAAACCATGTGGACATTTTAAAACATGACTCCAATTTTTTGCCATTTTTAGACTGAGTTGGTGGTCTGTATTCTGTTTTCTTGAATTTGAGTGGGCTCATGAATGCTCTGACCAACGAATTACAGTAGGAATGATGTTATATGATTAATAAGGTGAGATAATAAAACAACCATGAAGCTTCCACCTGGTTCTTATGGAACATTCTCTATCTGGAAGGTCCCTCTTAGATGCTCCCTTTTGGATCCCAGTCACCATGTCATGGTAAGCCCAAGCCACAAGGAGAGGTTGTGTGCAGGTGCTTTAGTTGATATGATAGTCTGAGCTCAGCCAAGTCTTCAAATAATCCCAGTTCAGGGACCAGATATGAATGATTAAGGCATCCTGGAAACAAAACCTTTAATCCCAGTTATTAGAACTCCCAGTTGTTTGAATTGTCTGTCACCATTCAAGTCTTCCCAGTGAGGCCCCAAACACCTTGGAGATACAAGTTGTCCCCACTGTGCCCTGTTTGAGTTACTGATCCACAGAATCTGTGAATATAACAAAATTATTATTTTATTGAGATGGTTTTTAATGCAGAAATGGCAACTGGCACAAAATTTAGTATTAGAAGTGTGATGCTGCTGTAACAAAAACCTAGGACATTTGGCTTTGAGATTCATGGTAGTGGAAGCTGTAAGGTCTAGAGGAGGTTGTTAGCAGAAGCCTGACAGGCCTCAAGAAAGAAAGTTGGTAAGGGTGCAGTGAAGACTGAGCAAAATGTTATTGGAACCTGGAGGAAAGGAAATCTTTATTACATAGCAACTTAAAAAATTTAAATGTTTTCATTTGTAAGAATGTAAAAAATATATAATATTCTTATTGACCTGGTGGGTTTGCTAAGACTATACTCAAAAAGAATGCTAAACATGTAAGCTAGTTTCCTTTATCTGAGAGTTACAAGATAGGATATAGAGAAATGTGTTAAAAAGAAAGAAGAATTAAAAAGAATTATTCAGTTTTCAAACAGTATCTAGAAAAACTTAAAAGATCTAAAAATTCAATAGTTCAGGGGTTGCTGTAAACATAATTCATATCTTCCATAAGTTTTGCACAACCACCACCATTAAAAAACACAGTATTTGTAGATATTGTGTAAGTTGTATTTGTATTGGAGATACCTATATCTCATGTTTCTATCTATCTCTTCACCAAGATTTATATATATCTCCACAGTGTCTATATATAAAAGTCTGCTAGTATTGCCATAATAACTATCACAGACTGGTGCTTAAGCAATAGAAATTTATTTTTTTCATAGTTCTGGTTAGTTTCTTTTCTTTTTCTCTCCTAGGCTTGCCGATGGCTCTCTTCTCCCTGTGTCTTCATACTGTCTTTCCTCTGTTTTTACGTCTTAATCTCCTCTTCTAACAAGGCTATCAGCCATATCGGATTAGGGTGCGCCCCAATGACCTTATTTAACTTTAGTATGTCTTTAAAAACCATAAGTGACTGTTAATCTCACAAAACAAACTGAGGGTTGATGGGGGGAGGGGGGGTGGGGGGGTGGGGTTGTGGACATTGGGGAGGGTATGTGTTATGGTGAGTGCTGTGAAATGTGTAAACCTGGCGATTCACAGACCTGTACCCCTGGGGATAAAAATATATTATATGTTTATAAAAAATAAAATTAAAAAACCAACCAAACAAACAAAAAACCTTGTGTCCAAACACAGTTATATTTTTAGATACTTGGGGTTAGGACTTCAAGGTATGAATTTCAAGGGGAAACAATTTAACACATAACTGATTGTCTCTCTCTCTCTCCCAAATAGGTTTTATAAATGTTTCATTGAGTTTTGATCCCAGGGGAACAAGATCTGGTCAACAGAGATCCTAGTTTATGTATCTCAACATTCTGAAACACATTAACTCAGAGTATCTTTGGTGAAAAGAATACAGAGCCTTCATAGAAAATATTTGTGCTGTGTTTCCTATTTAATTATGAAAAAAGCAGTAGAAAATATTTATAGAAAAAAATTTAAGAAGATGAAGAAATTTTCCATAGAAATGTTTATTCTTTGACATTAGACCTAATAAAAAAGAAAGGAAAATTTGATGTTTTCTGTACTAAAGGAAGAGGTCTCTAGTAAATATGAACTGTTTAGCTCTTAATGCAGTGTGCCAGATATCAAAGCCCTTTTTATATTAGTTGAGAATGTTCCAGAATCTCTTGAAGAAGTAGAATTATTTTGTGGAATAAACCAAGGCTTTGTCTGTTTGTGGAATATGTTGTACTCTTGCATGGAGCACATTGAAAATAATAAACCACATCAGTGGCAAAGCCCAAAATAAACTTTAGCTAGAGAGAATACAGTGAAATTGGACTAGTTTATGTCCCATGTCTCTTGGTCAGCCAGATCCAATTCTCAAGGCCAAACATTCTCTCTGGACCTCTGGACGTATTTTCTCAGACTATGGGCTGGGTCTCTGTTGCCCACTATAAATGAATTATATTTTATCTATTAATATTATAGGCATTGGGGTGCCTGGGTGGCCCAGTGGGTTAAGCCTCTGCCTTCGGCTCAGGTCACAGTCTCAGGGTCCTGGGATCAGGCTCTCAAGCCCTGCATCAGGCTCTCTGCTCAGCAGGGAGCATGCTTCCCGCTCTTTCTCTGCCTGCCTCTCTACCTACTTGTGCTTTCTCTCTCTCTCTCTGTCAAATGAATAAATAGATGTCTTTAAAAAAAAATAAGAGGGCCCTTGATGATACTGGCATTCCTGGTTCTCTCATTGAGGGACAAGTCATCTTTGGGTTTCACTTGCTGTGTTTTAGGAATATGCTTGTACATTCTAGTCTTCTCTCCTTCACTTCCAAAGGCACAAAGACAAGCAAATTAAATAAGAGACCTCACTCATGTCAGTTTGCTCCTTCATATGTCTCAGTGAGCAATTTGCATTTGACATGGATGGTTTCTATGGGTGGTTTAATTTTTCTCTAGATGCTTTACACTTCCTGGAAGAGAACTTTTCTGTCATTTGTTATCATCTGAAAGTTCATCTGGCCCCTTTCTTCTCTGTATAAGTATTTTCTCTTCATTCTTCTCATTATAATTTGCAATTCTTTTTTTGTAGTCTTTAATTTGAGCTATTTATCTGACTGTACTAGAAGCTCCATGAATATTTAGGACCATGCCTTTCTTGTTCAGCTTTTTCGTCCCAGAATAACAGTAAGTATTCTATATATATATATATATATATATATATATATATATACACAAAAGAATAAAAGATTATGAAAAAATAGTGGCAGTATAGGTTTCTTTGTGGTTGTTGGATTTTTCTGATCAGCCATATTTAGCCCTTAGCAAAGATTCTTAGTATTCAGAAGTCATCGTATTCACCTTTGCATTTCAATAATAATCACCTTCTATCTCAGATGACTGGATAAATCTCGAGTTCTCTAATCAAAAACAACTTTGCATTTTCTTCCATTAGCATGATTTTGCCTTTGTAGTTTTCCTAGACACCAGCAAGGCAATTTAGGTAGACTTTCAAAAGTTTGACTTACTATAGTTAAGCGTGAACCTTTGGGTGACTCTTTTGTTATAAATAGCATAAAGTGAATGAGATATGTATTTGTTGACTATATTGAAGAAACTATATGGACTTGGGGCTCACACAGTACTTTGTGTAAAAACAAATATTGTAAAACAAAACAAAACAGAACAAATAAAGTCTTAAGTTAATGTAGATAACTGCATTGAAGAACTCTAAACACTGGGGTGACTGGTGGCTTAGTCGGTTAAACTTTGCCTTCACCTCAGGTCATGATCTTGGGGTCTTGGGATTGAGCTCCACATGGGGCTCTGTGCTCAGTGGGGAGTCAGCTTGAGGATTCTCTTTCCCTCTTCTCCTCCTCTACCTTCTCTCAAATAAATAAATAAAAATCTGAAATGTGACTCAGAAAATCTCACCATAGTTTTTAAAGGTATTTAATAATTTATATGTATCTATAATAATATATATATTATTATATATGTTGTTATTATATATAGCGTTATAAAATATGTATATAATATTATATATACACACATGAATACATATATACTATAACAACATATATATCACCAAAACTCTTTTAGATTATAGATAAAACTATGGCATTATTTGTTTTTGACGAGCTATCTTAAAATGCTTTGAGAGTGGTGTACATTTCCCATGCATATTTCCTCAGAAGTTTGTCCTATATTCTCTCCATGATTACTGGGGTATATCCATTTATAGATCGGGAGAGATGGCAGCTGATGTTTTGATATAGATTAGGAAGATTGACTATCAACTTCTCAAAAGACCATCAGAATAACCTGTTCTTCAAACAAAGCTAAGTTCATTGAATGTACTGCAGTGAGGTAGAGAATGACTTTGATAGTCTTAGCAGCATCTCAGAAAGGAAAGGCCAGGGGTAGACATTGGCAGGAGTTTGGGTTCTGGGATCAAATACTTTAAGGCAGGTCTTTCAGTGCACATTTCTGATTGGGATTGGGTACAGTTCTTGATGTGGTATTTTTGGTTTGGCGGGCACAGTGATGCAAGTGTCTCGAAGGAAATTTTGATAAATAAACAGATGTTTGTTAAGTGAGCTATCTGGCCATGTGAACAACCATTGTTCCCAGAGCAAAGGCTGTTTGCCCAGATGAGCAAACTATTCACTCTAATGTTTTGGCTTTTAGGAAATTCTTGGCAATAGTAAAGTTATTTATTGGTTTATAGTCTTATCTTCCTGGCCAAGAATCTCCTGAAATGAAGAGGCAAGTCATGTGGACACAAGTGACTTCAGATCTCCATCCCGGCAGTTAAAGCTGTGTGAATGGAGGTGGTTTCAGTTCACAAAATTTAATGTAGGGGATAAATAATGCCATTTTTTTAAGGACCCTGAAAATATTGTGATGGTATGTAGGTTTAAGGGGACAATCAGAAAGGAAGTCAATTTTGAAGATGTTCCAGGTACATGCTAAGATTTAAATCTAATTTAGAACTTTTTTAAATAGGAGAGGTATTTTTAAACCAAGTGTATAGACTCTAACTCGGTTTTATTTCATGAAATCCAAGATCTCTACTGTCTCAGGATATTAGGAATGAAAACCTTTCATATCCCCATTTAAGTGTATGATCCTGTGGGGAGTCATTGTTTATCACTTGGTACACTGGTTTCTGAAGTCAGTCACTTACATGATTCTGGGTTTTGTTTGTTTGCTTGTTATTTGTTTGCTTTGCTTCTATCCTCACTCCATATGTATAATAGTTGAAATCATGGCCCATTCTATTTTTAAGATAGTAGGCTTTATGATCCCAGGAAATCACTGGGTAACTGGGCTCTCAACAGTAATTCCTCTTTCCATGACTCACAGCAGTTCTATCAAACTATTGTTTCTATGTGGACCAGTTGATATAAAGAAAAATTCTGGAGATTGGACAGAGGAGAGCAAGTGACCTCTCCCTTCTATAACAACCTGGTCACAACATATGGCCCTGAGTATAAGAGAGTTGAGCGGGGAGTTGGATCAGGATTAAAGGGTGAGCAATTTTTGAGTCACTGAAGGGCAACTGTTAAATATGGGGACAGGCAAACATCTTCCATTCATGAGTAGTTTAAAAGTGATAGTTGTGTAAAAATAGGGAATGTATTAAAGGAAATATTGAACCAACCCTGGCAATCTCTGGGCTCTTTAAGTTGTTTTGGGGTTCTCTCATTCTAATACATGATACCTTTATAATATCACTCAATATCCTTTCCGGCTAGGACCTAACTTTTCTCAGGTTGCCTAGAAACTTACTACAGGAAGTCAGGAATTATTCAAGCAAATGTTTTGAATGAGTGTGACCTGAGGAATAAATCATGAAATTTTCCAATTAGAAGGTAAACCCCTTGTCTGGGAGATCTCTTCATAGAAGAAAGCATGCAGAAGGAGTTATAGCCTGTTTTGCTAGCTCTTTCCAGAATTATGACAGTAAATATTGCATGTATTGGAAAAGAAACTGGAATTTCAAGCTGTACTTTAGAAGATACCTTCTGCATGTAAGTCCAAGTTTCATTCTACTCCAACCTGTTCCCTAACTCAAAGGCATTATGGATAGTTTCAACTTTGATTGTTCCTATCTGGAATAGCACATTTTACTTTTCTTATGTCATTTAGAGCAGAATTCCACAATATGTCTGATTTCTATCATGGTAATATGTTGCCTTTTCCCATCTTACACAGTATTAAATTCCTTTAAGACCGCAGAGTTGATGCATTCATACAATTTTTAGTATGGGCTAACTATATAACATTTCTGTGATAGTTACTAGGGAAACAAAAAGGAAGACGTCATGCTTGTCCTCAAATATCCTATTTAATAAATCTGCATTTTACTTATCAAGCCCTTCACTTCTTGTCCTATATGCTATACACATTCCACAAATATGTCTAGTCTTTAGAACTAGATGGGCTTTTATGATTTAAGAAAGAGGACTTTAATCAAAACTGAGTTTGGATCAGTTTCCCAAGGTGAGTTTAGGGACCACTCAAAGTTCAGTACCCATTTTAAACATTTTTACAATGTTTATTGAAATGAAGTAAAACATATAGAGAGTTGTTCACATAGAGTAGGTGCTCCAACAATGTGAAGATTTCTTAGCCATTATTACCAAGCCCAAGGGTTTGTAAACTTCTGTGAATATTCTTGGCTTTGCACCCATATAGTCTCATAGTAACTATTCAATTTTGACATTGTGGAACAAAAGCAGCCATAAACAATATGCTAACGAATGGATATGGATGTGTTCCAATAAAACTTTACATACCAATACACAAATGCAGGTGGCAGGCTGGATTTGGGGCATGAGCCAAAGTTTTCTGATCTAGTCCAACTTTCCTAATTTATAGAAAAGAAAATTAAAACTCTGGCAGAAAAATGAATTATTCTGCATGCCATGTACATGCCTGCCTCGTTAAAAGCATTACATTTGTACCAATTTCCCTGTCAGTTGGGATGCTGATGGTAAGTTTATATAAATCAGGGTGGATTTGCCTGCCAGTTCCCTTAATGTGACTCTTAATTCTTCATTTTACTGTAAGAATTGGGTCTAAAGTCTAAGGTAATAAAAATTGCCTCTCAGATGAAATGGAATTTAATTTCAAAGCTTAAAAGACTAGGAAAACTAGATTGTGCCAACCAGAAAGGAATGAAATTCAGTTTTCATTGACCACTGTCTTCAATGTAGAAGAGCACTTGATCTTCCAATATATTCAAGTTAAATATTGCTTTGCTTCATTTTATATTCTATTTCAAATTTTATAGGTTTTCTTCTCTTGATGTAAACATATTTTTGTATCTTTCTTCTTTGGCTGTAAACAATAGTGTTACAATTAACAAAAGGGTCCCTATGGGAATTATAAGAAATAAATACGTAGAAAATAACTTCACATTTTGGGAAGGACAACGTACTGCTTCCTGTCATATTCATATCCAGTCTCATAGCCAAGACAGGATGGTCATATCCATATTGGCAATAAAATTTTGTTGTTGCTGCTGAAGACTCTTCTTCTAAGTTATACAAATAGTTTGCTGTCAAAATTTAAAAACTGACATACTTGATATTTCTGGTATTTTAAGAGCAATCATTCTAGCATGGTGATTTGTTTCTCAACAGTTGGACATAAAATAAATGGTCTCAATATTGACACAGTTTGTCTAGATGGTTTTTTTCCCCTGAGGCTATAAAGCTATCTCAAGTTCTTTTAAGTGAAAAAAGAAAAAAATATAGAACAATGTGTATATAATGCTTGCTTTTTAAGACAGGTAGTGAGAGAGACCAGAAGGATTAAGAAACTTGTAAGAATGGTTGTTTCTGAGAAGAAAAGCAAAGGAAAAAGGCTGTGAGAAAACCGTTCATCTGATTATCCTTTTATAATATATATAATATATAATTTTTAAATTTTGTGTTGTATGTATAAGAGATATATTCAAAAATTATATTAAATTATATACACATTTCGGTTCTTAAGATTCAGCACAATCCTACTGATCAAAATCTTTGGAGGTTGGGCCCAGGCTTTTGAAATTTAAACTCCCCCAACGATTCTGATGATCAATCAGGAAACATTCATCTATTCCACTCACTGGGTGCTTATTTTCTTGTATCAAGGTGTACATGTGAGAATATAACTTTTTTCTCCTAAGTAAAGAAACACATGGGGGGGTATCTCATAGTATTTCATTTTCAACACAATTTCCAGCCCAGAGGGTTATTCAGTAAATATTTTTTGATGGCAATAAGGCAGAAGAATAATTCCCATTCTCTACTATATTTTATTCCAGTGTAGAATAATCTTTAGAAATACATTAAATATTATAGTATTACAGGAATTAAAAACTACCAAATATGAGGGACCAAGTATCAAAAAAAAAAAAAAATGCCAACAATAAAGAACTATTGGTATAGCCAGTCTGTTAAGGGCAAGTCATGAAGTTCAAAGTGAAGACCATATAACTTAAGGATGAGTCAGACTTCATATTCTTCTACATGAATTAGTAGAAACAACATTTAAATAAAAAAGTGTGTAGATACCAGATTCCAAAGAATCTCCATTTTATTCCATAGAGCGTATAAAGCCCTCTTCTCATATAGCAAAGTACTGTCCCCCTCTTTAGGGTAATATATGTGGCATCTCTACAGTTTCCAACTTTCTTTTCTACTGTGAATCTTATATCAGTTAGTATTTGTAGAGATAGTTGATGTGATGATTAAGGCCCTGTGGTTACCAACAAACATCCGATTTGCATTCAGTTTTCTTCTTTCAGATGCAACATAGCAATCCATTCTTATTCAAAACTTAAAGTCATCTGCGAACCCTAAAAAGTTCTTTGTCATGCTTACAAGTTCCCCAGGATTTCACTGCTGCCACAAAACCCCTAACATGGCCCTCCTTTCATTCTGATAATCAACTCTTTTGGTAGGGGAGGGCATGTGGGCCTTACAGGGGACAATCCAAGGATGTTCTTTCTTGTTTCTTTGGACATCTGTGAAATGTAAAGGAGATGAAAGTCCAGAATCTGGAACCCAGAGCTTTGGAATGTTTAAGGACCAAACCCTTTCTCTTTGCTTTACAACAATTTTGTGCCATATCTTTTTTTATTATCCCCCATTTATAGAGGAAGAAATTTGAAGCTCAGAGAATGAAATCATTTTCCAGAAGTCACATACTATAGGATATAGGATTCTTTTTTTTTTTTTTTTTAATTAACATATAGTGTATTATTTGTTTCAGGGGTACAGGTCTGTGATTTATCAGTCTTACACAATTCACAGCACTCACCATAGCACATACTCTCCCCAATGTCCATCGCCTAGTTACCCTATCCCTCCTACCTTTCCTCACTTCCAGCCACCCTCAGTTTTTTTCTTGAGGTTAAGTCTGTTATGGTTTGTCTCCCTCTCTGGTTTCATCTTGTTTCATTTTTCCCTCCCTTCCTCTCTGATTCTCTGTCTTGTTTCTCAAATTCCTCATATTAGTGAGATTATATGATACTTATCTTTCTCTGATTGACTTATTTAGCTTAGGATTATACCCTCTAGCTCCATCCACGTTGTTGCAAATGGTAGGATTTCAGGTTTTTTGATGGTTGTATAGTATTCTATTGTATAAATATATACTATATCTTCTTTATCCATTCACCTGTTGATGGACATCTACGCTCTTTCCATAGTTTGGCTATTTCTTAACAGAAACTACAAAAGCCAACTGACATAGTAATGACATTTTTCAAGGTTTTGATATAAAAATAACTGTCATATTAGAATCCTATATAAAATTTTATAGCAGGTCAAAAGTAATAGTAAAATTTTAAAAAAGATTTTTATTTATTTATTGACAGACAGAGAGATCACAAGTAGGCAGAGAGGCAGGCAGAGAGAGGGGGAAGCAGGCTCCCCGCCGAGCAGAGAGCCTGATGCGGGGCTGGATCCCAGGACCCTGAGATCATGACGTGAGCAGAAAGCAGAGGCTTAACCCACTGAACCACCTAGGTGCTCCTATAAATGATATTTTTCTATAGTTTTCTTATTTGGTGTGGTCTCTGGAATCATCTGTTCTTTAAATGTTTTATAGAATGCTTATATGAAAGTCTGAATTTATGTTCTCTCTTTTTCTTTCTCCTCCTCACCCTTCCTTCCTTTTTACCTTTCTTCCTTCTATCTCTCGTAGTGGAAGTCAGTATTTTTTTTCTTTAACAACTTTCTGTTTTTTTCCCCCCGATATTAGTGTTCTATTCTGAATTTGTCTCTCTTCTGTTGTAAAATTTAATTATGTATGTAAATTAAGTTATGTATTTTCCCAGAAAATTATCCATTTCACTCAAAGCTTCAAATTTATTTAAATGTATTTTAAAAAGTTTTTTTTTTAAGTTTTTAGTTTTATCACCCTTTTATTTATATACTCAGGTTTCTTTTTTTTTTTTCCCTTAATTAGTTCAACAAAAACTGATAACAGAGGTATATTTTAAAGTGTAGCACCCAGTATCACTTTAGTCTGGGGAGAAGTTTTGAATTGAACATTCCTGTACACTATCAGTTGATATTTGTGATGATAGCTTAGTAAGCATGGATATATATAACCATTAAAAAATCTATTATATCTTTTGTAATCTAATACTAGTTAAGTTGCTTAAAAAAAGCTATTCATTAAGAAATCTGGAATAGAAAAAAAAAGGTTGTTTTTTTTTTCACCTTAAGGTGCTTACTAGAAAATTCATTGTTATTTTTATCATTTGGAATTTATTTACAAATTTGGTATAATCAACTGCTTCATATCTTTCTACCTGTAAGTGAAGGGACCTTGTTGGCTTTGTTCTCACAAGCATATAGTAGCACTTCCTGGCATACAATAGGGGCTAATCTACATTTATTAAATGTAGGATGAACCATGTTTTCCAGAGGTGGACAAATCTGTAACTACTGCTCTTCAAATCAAGTTTCTCTTCTTTTCTCTCTCTCTCTCTCTCTCTTTTTTTTCCCCCCTCTCCTGGAATCTTTCTTTCTATATTTCTGTCATCTCTACTGATTCACCTAATATAACTTTGTTTTCAGGAAAATCATGTTACTTTAAATGCCCCAGCTCACCTTTTAGCCTCTATTCAATATACTGGTTCCTGGTGCTCTCTTTTCCCTCAGACTTCTGGACTCCAGTCAAAGGGTACAAGTGGAACCTGAGCAAGGATGTGAAGTAGGAGGGAGTGGGAGGAGTGGAACCCAGTGTTCCAGCACTGCCTTTCCTCAGCGTCTTTAAGAGCAGATTCCACCTCACCTAGTGATGTGCCCCAGATATCATTAATAAGGCAGTGCTTGATACCAAAAGACCACACTAAAAGGAATTCCAGGGCTGAACTTGAGAGAAGAGGAATATAAGCTTAAGTAGAAGATCCAAATTGCATGCAGCAGGAAAGAAATGATAAAAGTTAAATACATAGACAAATTCTAAATGCATTTGCGAATAAAATTATAACAACAATAGTAATGGTAATTATTGTCATTGACATTTTTAAAACATGTAGAAATTGCTTAAGTATAATGAATTCAAAAAAGCTAAGAAAGGAGAAAAAAAGAAGCACAGAACAGGTAGCACAATAAGATGTTCAAAAGATGGAACTTTAAACCCAAATGTATAACAAATTATATTAAGTACATGTGGACTAAATGTTTCTGTTAGGTAGCAAAGATGATCAGATTTAGAAAAAATGTGGTATTCACTACATACAAAGACAAATCTTAAGCATAAGTATATGTCAAGGTTAAAAGTAAGGTGAGAGAAACAGATTTAGTATGTAAAGTATAAGCAAAAGCAAGTTCTTGTAGCTATTTTAACATCAAAAAAATAACCACATCTTTGGCAAAGCACATTAATAGAAATCATGAAGTCATTTCATCATAATAATCTTCATCATATTATAGTTCATCAAGAATACATTTCAAATTTTCACATGCCTATAACATAGTCTCAAAATATCTAAAACAAATTGGTATGACTTAAAGAAAAAAATAAAGAAATTTACAATCAAAGTGTTGTATTTTAACAAATCTATCAGGAATTGATAGAGGAAGAAGAAAATGAGAAAATTAAATCCAGTAATATATATTAAAAAAAGACAAATGGATCATGATAAAGATGGATTTGTCCCAGAAGTATGTTTAATTTAACATTACAAAAGCAATTATTAGAAAGTAATCAGATTAAAGAAGAAAAATCTTATTTAATAAGAAATTATACTTAATAAAGTTAAACATTTATGTTTAAAAATTTTAGTCAACTAAAGGAAGGAAATTTTTTTAAACAGGAAGGATATACTCAAAAAACCTGAAACATACATAATAAATAATGCTAATGTATTGAAAGCTTTCCTTTTGAGGATAAATATTCAACATTGACCTAGAGATCCCAGTCATTAGAAGAAGGGCAGAAAACAAAATAGAAAGTAATATAATAAAAAAGGAAGAAACAAAATTCTATTTTCAAGTTACACGTTGTTAATATAGAAAATACAAAAGAATAAATAACTTCTCATAGAGCTTAACAGCAGACAAAGGTACAAAATCAATATGCAAAAATTAACTGAGTTTCAATACAACAGCAAAATATTAGGAAGGAATAAAATTAAGAACTGTTTTCTCAATAATTGCACCAAAAATATCAAGTATCAGAACACCTGGATGTCTCAGTTGGTTAAGCGTCTACCTTCAGATCACATCATGGTCTCAATGGCCTGGGATTGAGTCCCACATCTGGCTTCTTGCTCAGTGGAGAACCTGCTTCTCCCTCTGCTTGCTGCCCTGCCCCCTGCCCCCGCCCCCCACAACTGCTTGCTCTTTTCTCTCTCTCTGGCAAATAAATAAATAAAATATTTAAAAAAAATCATTGAAAAAATCAAGTATATAAGAATAAATCCAATAATATACAAAACTTCTACAGGGAACATAACAACTTTATTAGAGATATAAGAATAACTAAATAACTGACAGACCACATTCATGGGTTTGAAGACTCAGTCACTTAACTAAGTTCTACTCAGATTAATTGATAGATACAATGTAATCTTAGTAAAATCAGTGTAATCAGTGTTTTTGGGGAGGATTCTTACAAGATGAAAGTAAAATTTACATAGAAATGCAAAATGCTAATTTTCTTAAGTATTGTTGAAGAAGAACAAACAATTGAAAAAACTTTCTCTACTAAATATAAAGATTTACTTTGCAAGATTTTAAGCTTTAACATTAATGGAGGGAATGATAGATCAATGCAATACAATTGATATCTAAGGTGCCTTGGTGCCTCAGTTGGCTGGGGTTCTGCCTTAGGCTCAGGTCATGATTTCAGGATCCTGGGGTTAAGCCCGCAGGGGGGCTCCCCGCTCAGTGGGGAGCCTGCTTCTCCCTCAGCTTATGACCCCACCGCCTCATGCCCCCTTTTTGTTTGTCTCTCTCTCAAATAAACAAATAAAATCTTTAAGAACAAAAAAAGAGTTGACATCTGGAATTACATCCATACATGTATATTAATGCCTAATAAAAGGTAATGGATGCTTGTATTTCAATGTTCATAGCAGCATTGTTCACAGTAGCCAAAAGGTAGAAAAAACCCAAATGACACTGGCAGCTATAAAAAAAAGAACAAAACATGCACTGGAATGGTATTCAGCCTTAACAAGGAAGGAAATTTTGACACACCCTACAGCATGGAAGAACTTTGAATACACATGCTAAGTGAAATAAGCCAGACACAAAATGACAAATATTACATGATTCTGTTCAAATGGAATACTTAATCAAATTCACATAGAAAGTAGAATGGTAGTTGCCAAAGGCTTGTGGGAGGAGGACATGGAAGTTAATGCACTGAGTACAGTGTCAGTTTGGGCAGATGTAAAAGTTCTGGATATGGATAGTAGCGATAGTTGCACAACAATGTGAATGTATTTAATGCCGTTGAACTGAACACTTAAAAATGGTTAAAATGGTAAATTTTACATTATGTGTATTTTACACATAAAAAGATAATTATAAATATAATTTAATTATATTTATAATAAATATATAATTAATAAAAAGATAATTATAGCACTATAAAACAATTTATGCTGTGAGAATTGGGTATCCATATGCCCCATGCACACAACTCAGTGCCAAGTAGATTAAAGTTGTATATATCAAGACAAAACAATGAAGTATCAAGAATGTAATAAAAGACTTTAGGATAGAGAAATCAAACCAGACATTAAATTAAATTAAAATTACTTTAAAGCCAGGAAAAATGATGGTTAAGTGAGGAAAAGAATAATTTTTCTTAACTTATTGAGCTAAATACTTAACATCTATCTATTATGATGTATAAAATTATACCTTAATAAACACATTAATAACTGGCCAATAGAGGAAAAAATAAAGCTTTTGAGTGGAGTTTCTGGAATCAGCTGGAATTTACAGAAGATACAAATACTGAGGATGACAGTAATGATGGTAATTGAAGGCTGATTGGGATTGAGGCAAAGATAATTGTAAATGAGAAAGTGAAGGAAAAGAACAATCAGACTCAGGGATGGATTACCCCAGAGTATCTCAAGTATCTTCAGGAATGGTGATCAGATAAGAGGTGGAGACCGATATTATGAGCACCTTAATATCTTACAAGAAATGAGAGGAGAGGTGCCTGGGAGGCTCAGTCCATTGAGCATCTGACTCTTGGTTTTGGCTCAGGTCATGATCTCAGGGTCCTGAGACTGAGCCTCACCTAGGGCTCTGCAGAGAGTGTGGAGTCTGTGTAGGTTTCTTTCTCTCTTCCTCTTTCTCCCTCTCTGCCCCTCCCCCTGCTCATTACATATTCTCTCTCTCTCTAATAAATAGACAAATAAAATCTTAAAAAAAAATAAAAAGATACAGGGGTGTCGGGTGGCTCAGTCAGTTAAGCATCTGCCTTTGACTCAGGTCATGATCCCAGGGTCCTGGGATCAAGCCCAAGTCACACTCTCTGCTCAGTGGAGAATCTGATTCTCTCTCTTCCTCTGCTCTTACCCCTATCTTGTGTTCTCTCTCTCTCTCAAGTAAATAAATAAAATCTTTTAGAATAAGATATAGAGGAATATCAGGAAGTGAGGAAATGACATTTATTTTTTTTATTTTATTTTTTTCAGTGTTCCAAAATTCATTGTTTATGCACCATACCCAGTGCTCCATGCAATAATGCCCTCCTTAATACTCACCACTAGGCTCACACAACCCCCCACCCCCCTCCCCTCCAAAACCCTCAGTTTGTTTCTCAGAGTCCACAGTCTCTAATAGTTTGTCTCCCCCTCCAATGTCCCCCCAACTCACTTCTCTTCTCCATCTCCCAATGTCTTCCATGTTATTCCTTATGCTCCACAAGTAAGTGAAACCATATGATGACTGGCTTTTTCTGTTTGACTTATTTCACTCAGCGTAATCTCTTCCAGTGCCATCCATATTGATACAAAAGTTGGGTATTCATCCCTTCTAATGGAGGCATAATACTCCATTGAATATATGAACCATATCTTCTTTATCCATTCGTCTGTTGAAGGGCATCTTGGCTCTTTCCACAGTTTGGCGACTGTGGCCATTGCTTCTATGAACATTGGGGTACAGATGGCCCTTCTTTTCACTACATCTGTATCTTTGGGGTAAATACCCGGTAGTGCAATTGCATGGTCATAGTATAACCCTATTTTTAATTTCTTAAGGAATCTCAACACTGTTTTCTAAAGTGGCTATACCAACTTGCATTCCCACCAACAGTATAAGAGGGTTCCCCTTTCTCCACATCCTCTCCAACACTTGTTGTTCACTGTCTTGTTAATTTTGGCCATCCAAGCTGGTGTCAGGTGGTATCTCAATGTGGTTTTAGTTCAAATCCACCTGATGGCTAATGATGATGAACATTTTTTCATGTGTCAGCCATTTATATGTCTTCTTTGAAGAAATGTCTGTTCCTGTCTTCTCATTTTTTGACACGATTATCTGTTTTGTGTGTGTTGAGTTTGAGGAGTTCTTTATAGATCTTGGATATCAGCCCTTTGTCTGTAGTGTCATTTGCGAATATCTTCTCCCATTCCGTGGGTTGCCTCTTTGTTTTGTTGACTGTTTCCTTTGCTGTGCAGAAGCTTTTGATCTTGATTAAGTCCAAAAGTTCATTTTTGCTTTTGGTTCCTTTGCCTTTGGAGACACACCTTGAAAGAAGTTGCTGTGGCCGATGTCAAAGGGATTACTGCCTATGTTCTCCTCTAGGATTTTGATAATTTCCTGACTCATGTTGAAGTCTTTTATCCATTTCGAGTTTATCTTTGTGTATGGTATAAGAGAATGGTCGCATTTCATTCTTCTACACATAGCTGTCCAATTTTCCAGGCACCATTTATTGAAGAGACTGTCTTTTTTCCACTGTACATTTTTTCCTGCTTTGTCAAAGATTATTTGACCATAGAGTTGAGGGTCCATCTCTGGGCTCTCTACTCTGTTCCACTGGTCAATGTGTCTGTTTTGTGCCAGTACCATGCTGTCTTGGTGATCACAGCTTTAGAGTAAAGCTTAAAATCAGGCAATGTGATGTCCCCAGTTTTGTTTTTCTTTTTCAACATTTCCTTAGCAATACGGGATCTCTTCTAGTTCCATGTAAATTTTAGGATTGTTTGTTCCAGCTCTTTGAAAAATCCTGGTGGAATTTTGATCAGGATGACATTGAAAGTATTGATTGATATGGGCAGTACAGGCATTTTAACAAGTTTTATTCTTCCAATGCACGGGCATGGGATGCTCTCCCATCTTTTTGTGTCTTCTTCAATTTCTTTCATGAGTGTTCTGTAGTTCCTTGAGTACACATATTTTACCTCTTTGGTTAGGTTTATTCCCAGGTATCTTATGGTTCTTGGTGCTATAGTAAATGGAATCGATTCTCTAATTTCCCTTTCTATATTTTCTTTGTTAGTGTATAAGAAAGCAACTGATTTCTGTATATTGATTTTGTATCCTGCCACATTACTGAATTACTATATGAGTTCTAGTAGTTTGGGGGTGCAGTCTTTGGGTTTTCCATATAAAATACCATGCCATCTGCAAAGAGAGAGAGTTTGACTTCTTCTTTGCCAATTTGAATACTTTTTATTTATTTATTTTTTGTTGTTGTTGTCTGATTGCTGTTGCTAGGACCTCTAGTACTACGTTAAACAATAGTGGCAAGAGTGGACATCCTTGTCATGTTCCTGATCTCAAAAGGAAGGCTGTCAGCTTTTCCCCATTGAGGATGATAGTCATTGCGGGTTTTTCATAGATAAATTTTATGAACTGAGAAATGTTCCCTCTATCCCTATACTTTGAATCGTTTTAATCAGGAACAGCTGCTGTATCTTGTCAAATGCTTTTACTGCATCAATGAGAATAAAGACACTTTGGTCCAAAACCTATGGGATATGGCAAAGGCAGTCCTAAGGGGGAAATACATAGCCATCCAAGCCTCCCTCAAAAAAATGGAAAAATCCAGAATACACCAGCTGTCTTTATACCTTAAAGAACTGGAGAATCAACAACAAATTAAGCCAACCCCACACACAAGAAGGGAAATAATCAAGATTAGAGCAGAGATCAATGAGATAGTAACTAGAGATACAGTAGAACACATCAATGAAAATGGAAGCTGGTTTTTTGAAAGAATCAATAAGATCAATAAACCATTGGCCAAACTAATCCAAAAGAAAAGAGAGAGAACCCAAATTAACAAAATTATGAATGAAAAGGGAGAGATCATGACTAACACCAAGGAAATAGAAATAATAATCAGAAATGATCATCAACAGTTATATGCCAATAAGTTAAGCAACCTAGACAAAATGGATGCATTCTTGGAAACCTATACACTTCCAAAACTGAATCAGGAAGAAACTGACAACCTGTAGAGACCAATATCTAGTAATGAGATTGAAGTAGTGATCAAAATCTCCCGAAAAACAAGAGCCCAGGACCTGACAGATTCCCTGGAGAATTCTACCAAACATTCAAAGAAGATATAATATCTCTTCTCCTGAAGTTGTTTCAAAAAATAGAAACAGAAGGAAAACTTCCAGACTCTTTTTATGAAGCCAGTATTACCCTGATCCCCAAACCTGGCAAAGACCCCACCAAAAAGGAGAATTTTAGACCAATATCCCTGATGAATATGGATGCCAAGATTCTCAACAAGATCCTAGTTAATAGGATCCAACAGTACATTAAAAAGATTATCCACCATGACCAGGTGGGATTTATTCATGGGATACAAGGGTGGTTCAACATTCGCAGATCAATCAATGTAATAGAACAAATCAATAAGAGAAGAGAGAAGAACCACATGGTCCTCTCAACTGATGCAGGAAATGACATTGAAAAAAAAAAAAAAAGGAAAGTCGGTGATACAACCTCAAAATCTAAGAGCTAAGTTTTTTTTGTTGTTTGTTTGTTTGTTTGTTTTGTGGGAAAAGGATAATAAATAACTTGGAAAGTGAAAATGGGACAAAGGAGTACTTAGTTCTTAGCTTTGAGGTATTTGGGGGATGGGAGAAAAAAAAATCATTCTTCTTACTTACTCTAAGAAGAGTAAGAAGGACTCAGGGCTAATAGTATCTCCATGGGATAGCCCACATTCAGTCCAGTAAAAAAGAAAAAAAAAAGTAAATGGAAACTTTAAAGAAGTTAAAGATATTGAGGTTTTAAATTAATTAATTAATTTATTTTTAAAGATTTTATAATTTATGTTTTTATAAGACAGTCTATACCTATCAGGGGGCACAATGGAAGGATGTGGGAGATGCGGGCATGAAGTTAATTAGTGGAATGCATGGACAAGTGTGAAGATTAGGGTAAGGGTAAAGATAAGGAACAGAAGGATGGGACGGGTGCTGGAGCTTCTGGCCATCACAGAAGCAGACAGATGGTAGCTTTAACGTCAGGTAGTAACTTCTTTTTCTGCAGCTGAAAGAAGTAACAGCCTCTGCCTGGGAGTCCTTATATGAGTTCTCTGTTCTTTCTGAAATGAGACAAAATCAAAATGCCTCAGAGATAATGACCAATAAATGTGCTCAATATTCTATCTCATAAAGATGTTTTAGGATCCTAAGAATGTTATCAGAATTTTTGATATGTTACACCAGCTGAAAGACATAAAATATGCTGTTGGTTCTGGGAAATAAATAACATTAACTTGTATTTTAAATCATTTTTATTAGGTCATTTAGAGCTCAGATTTCAGGTTGGATATAAGATGGAAAGGAAATTCAGCAAGGGACAGTGTTGGTCATATTGTTAAGCAGAAAAGGTTTAAATATTTTTATCTGCTATACATATACTATATATATAATAGAGCATCTGTCCATTCAGAAAAAAAGATTATAAATTAGGAGATGGAGGGACTAAGTAAAATTGGTAAATCTGATTATTTTTACTCTTATTTTAGAACTCTCTTCTTAATAATATTCCTGAAGGATGACCCTCTGTTCAGTAACGTAGAGACCACATGAATAGGCACTGATATTTTGATGAAAGTAAAACAGAAGTACATTTTGCTTTTCTTAATCATAGATAAAAGTCACTGAAGTAAAAAAGACTTCAGTGACTGTGCCCTTTTTATAGCATGAATATAGAAGATTGCCAATAATCTTTCTTCATTTATTGTTCGGCTATTTTGCTTGATATGCCTGTATATCCCTATTAAATGTGGTTGGGAAACTAAGCATTTTGGTCAGTCTATTGTCCTTACATCATACAATGGCCTCTTGGAAGAAGAGGAATGTAGCTAACATTTCTTGGAAGGGTTCTATGAGCCATTTTCTGTGTTATTACTAGCAATTCTCACAATCTTCTAAGGAGGTATTACTATCCCCAATGTTATGGTCAAAAAATTTGAGGCTCAGTGTTAAGTGGATTGTGCAGTATGGTGCAACTCACAATTTGGAATTGGGACTTGAAAGAAAAATAGGAACTATTTTGTCTCTCTATTTTTGAGCTCCCAAGAAAATGTAAGATCTAGGTTCTCAGGGAAGAGACACTAGCAAAAAAAAAAAAAAAAAAAAAAAATTATAATTCGTAGGTGTTCCCTATTATTTATCCAGGCTACAGGGATTCTGAATTCCTTTACACAGTTGATGGATGAATACACAAATAATTTGTTTCATGAACCGCCTAAGAGACCACAAATGCTCTAGATGCTTTATAGGATTGCTATGAGGATCCAGGAAGACAATTTATATTAATTTGGGATAGGGCCACACTGATATGGGTACTCTTGGTGGTCATGTTTTATCCTTTCTGTTTTTTTTCTGAGAAGAGTAGAGTGAGCAAGTCTTGCCTAATCTTGTAGGAATTTGGTATTTTTACAAAAATCAAAGATACTGATTTGAGTTTTCATCGGGTTCCCTTTGCATCCATATGCGATGAAGTTTGAGAGGAAAGATCAGCACCTTGTTAGTTTTTAGTTGTCCATTTCAGAGCTTTATGTCAGCAGATGATATAGCCGAACTCAGTTGCTTCTGCCTTAGGCATCCCAGCATCAGGAATGAGGCAGAATTATGAAGACTGTTTTTGGATATTTAATTGGATAGTTATCAAGAGAAGTCTATAAAAAGCTGTTCTAAATTTCATATGATAATAAGAATAAGAAAAACAAATATTTATTAAGTTCTTAATGTGTGACAGTATGCTAAGGGATTCTTATGTACTTCTCTATCATCCAAAACAACTCTATGTGGTAAGTGCTATCATCATTACCTTTTTGCAGAAAGAGAGGTGAATGCCAAGAACAAATGTTTACATCTCCCAAAGTCACATGTTGAAATCCTAACCCTCAGGGTGATGATATTAGGAGGTGGGGCCTTTGGAAGGTGAGTCGGTCACGAGGGTGGACTCCTCATGAATGGGATCAGTGCCCAATACACGACACCCAGAGGGCTCCCTTCCTCCTCATGTCATATGAGGACACAACAGGAAGAGAGACATCTATGATCCAAGAATTGGGCTCTTGTCAGACACCGAATCTCCCAGCACCTTTGTATTGGACTTCCCAGCCTCCAGGATAGGGAGAAATAAATGTTTGCTGTTTCAACCACTTAGCCTGTGGTATTTTTTGTTATATCAGCCTGAGCTGATATAACTAAGACAGAAGACTAAAGCTTAAAAGCATTTGACTTTCCAGAGCCTCATTGTTAATAAGAGGCAGAGCCCAAACTTAGGTATACCTGACTCTAAAACTTAAAAGCTTGGTTATGAAAGGGCATTTACTGATAACAATTTATTTAATTAGGCAAACCCATATTGAGACAAACTTACTATGTGGCGGGTGTTCTATCAAAGAGAGTAATATGCTAGAGAGAATTATAATTAGTACTAAGTGTTGTTGTGTTAGAAATGACTTACCTAGTGACATCTCTATCAGTCAAGGTTCAACCAGAGAAGCAATAATATTTATTGATTCACTGGTTGTTCCATTCACTGATATACTCATTGATTCACTGACACATGTATATGTGTGTGTATATATGTTTTTTAATATATATGTGTGTTTGTATGTATTGCAAGGAATTACCCTCCCCAGTTGTGAGGACTGGCTGGATAATCTGTAATCTATAGATTAAGGAGAAGCTGTCTGGAACTCTCAGGTGCTAGCTGACACTGCTGCCCACAGGTGGAATTTCTTTCAGAGGCAAGTCCCAGCTCTGCTGCTAAGGCCTTTTAATTAGTTGAACCAGGCCTATCCAGATTATCTAGAATATATTTCTTACCTAAGGTCAACTGATATGGACTTTACTTATTTATTTTTTTAAAAGATTTTATTTATTTACTTGAGAGAGAGAGAGAGATTGAGAGAATGAGTGGGAGGAGGGGCAGAGGGAAGAAGCAGACTCCCTGCTGCGCAGAGAGCTTGATGCCGGGCTTGATCCCAGGACCCTTGGATCATGAACTGAGCCAAAGGCAGATGCTTAAGGGACTGAACCAGCCAAGTGCCCTATGACCTTTAATCACATCTGTGAAATACATTCAGAGTGACAGATTAGAATAGCATCTGATCAAATAATGGAGAACTGTAGCCAAGCCAAACTGACACATGAAACTACACATTACAGTACCTAACTTGGGACAGAAGAAGAAGAGTAAGGTATCAAGAAAAGTTTATGGAAGAATTTGTTCCTAAGATGATTCTTAAAGGATACCTAGGAATTAATGAGTCAGAGCACAGTACAGGAGATCCAGGTCCAGAGGAAGACACATGCTTTTGAGTTTGCTAGACTGTAAATTCCAGAAGAGAAGCAAGGACCCGTGGCTCTTTGCTTCACTTTCCTTCACTCTGCTTAACCAACATTGGACAGAGAGCAGGAAACAAGAGAGTATTCTCTTAGGAAAAAAATTAATGGATTAAGAAGAGCTGTCATTCATCCAAGAGGCATCAAGGAATAGATAGGGTAGAGCAGGGAACTGAAGTAAAGAATTTGCAAGAGCAGAGAAGCTTGCATGGCATTTCAGAGAAGGCATCCAGGGACGACTCTGGAGTGTGGCTCCATTTTTGCCACTGGTGTGTAATTGGATTTCCCTTTATTTACAGCTCCACATAGCTTCAGTTCTGGTTTCTATCACGAAGCAACTGTGACTTCTACCTTTAGCTGTTTCTACTAGTGTTCTCGTTAAAATGATGCCTCCCTGTTCTAAGTCCTGTGCTCAAATTCTAGATGCTTACATAGATTTGCACAATGAGCATGGTTTTTGTGAAGGTATTAAGTGTGAAATTGAGGCTCAGAGTGGTTAAGGGATGTATTCAAGATTATGTGTGTGTGTGTGTGTGTGTGTGTTTTACTATGTCATTAAAAATCATAGGGCTGTCTGGGTGGCTCAGTGGGTTAAAGCCTCTGCCTTTGGCTCAGGTCATGATCCCAGGGTCCTGGGATCGAGCCCCCCCCATCGGGCTCTCTGCTCCACAGGGAGCCTGCTTCCTCCTCTCTCTTTGCCTGCCTCTCTGCCTACTTGTGATCTCTGTCTGTCAAATAAATAAATAAAATCTTTAAAAAAATCATAAAAAATTCACATTCCTTTTGTCATTAGAATCTCTACCAGTAAAACATGAATTTATCCGACTTCAGTCACCTGATCGAGTGAACTTTATATAGTTTAACTATTTCTACCTAAAGTATCAGTCATCACACCCAGATTAGGGCTTTCAGGTCTGCCTACCAAAAACTAGGGTTCTGGTTTTAGGTCTATGACTTAATGTTTCTGGATTTCATTTCCTACTTCTGTTAAAGGGGGGAGGGTAGTCATTCCATCTCTGTCCATCAAATCCACTAAATGAGATGGGGTCACAACAATTGCTATACCACCACCACTATTGTTGCTGCTTTCCCACAGCAACAAAAACAAATTCACTGAGCTTTATATGAGCACTCTGTAAATGCTTTATAACACAGACTGCCCTTTGAGGTAAGCCAATTATCCCCATTTTGTGGAGAAGGAACCAAAGCAGAGGGAAATAAATTGTTTAAGGGCACACACATTTTAAGTCTTAAGCCAGGATTCCAATGCTCTGTCTGACTTCCTGCCTCTTCTCAACCCATGGAAGCCTCCCCCAGAAGGAATACTTTTCCTTGAAGGTGAGTGTCATGCATTAATAAACAATGGCATTTTCTCTACACTTCTGCATAACGTTTTTATGAAAAAAAAAATCATCTGTATGTACTCTGAAGAAAAACAGAGACATTTTGTCCAGTTTGGGTGCCTGCATTTTAACTTTTGGCCTCAAGAAGACAAAATGGCTGCTTAATTTTACTGGTAGCATCTTATACTGGCGATTCAGAGGGAACATCGTAATATTTTTCAAGAAGATGAAAATTGGAACTTGCAAAATTTATCAAGAATATTCTTCAAAGACTCTGGGATCCTTTTTTGTTATGTGTTTCTTCATTGTGGCTGGCAAAGCAGGGGCAGCTTATCTCTAATGCTCTCATTTCGAGAAGTATACTCTGATTCACGAGATAGTAGATGTGACTGTTCAGTCTTTTCATCCAAGTATATAACAGTGACACCCACGAATGCCAAAGAAACAGGTGAAAAAATATATATAGGTATTAGAACAAAATCAAAGTTTTCTGAAAATGGAAATGGATTTATTTTAAGATTCTGTAGCAAAGGCAGCCAACTTATCAAGATGCAGAGAAGAGAGCTGGAGTTGAAAAAGTGGAAGGTATAACTTTTTAAAGATTTCACCAAGTTTGACTAAGGTCCTTATTCTCCAATGGTAGTCATTATTAACTCAAAATTTATTCAGCTCTAATGAAGCACTTTTTTCCCCCAATCAGTTTCTTCAGTTTAAACTGTAGGAAGAATCACTTGGTAAAATCTCTCTGATTATTAAAAATGCACACATGTGCTTTGATCTAGTTCCTTCTAGGATTTAACCCTCCTGAAATTCATACATATGTGTCTGGGAATAGATGCAAAAATCTTCAGTGTAGCATGATTGATAATAGTAAATTCTTACAAATAACCCAAGTCTTTTTCAGTAGAGATCTAACAATATAGTTTCAACACATGTCAAGTAAAAATTGACAGTTTTAATGAGAAACTGACTAATCAACAAATATAGTTTTTAAAATTTTAACATGCTTCTCTCAAAAAAAATTGAACAGTGGAATTATTCAGGTTAAATAGATGATTTAAATAACAGAGAAAGCTGGCTCTAACAAACATACGTAGTGTTTGTGTAGAGTGTACAGTGTAGGCACACAATGTTAATGAACATAATGAACATTTTCAAGACCATTGTAAAAATTGTCTGTGTAATGGAGCACAAAAAAGAACCACAAAGAAATTTAAGAACAGAGTTGAACATCTCTCTCCCCAAAATAATGAATTAGTACTCAATCAAAAAATTGAAACTGAAAATCCAACAGAAGATTAATGCCAGAAATATATTAAGAACTCATAAAAATAACAATAAAAATAGCCTGATTCCCAAATGGACAAATAACATAAACGTGCAATTCTTAGAGAAGGAACTGGAAATCTCTATAATTGGATGAAAAAATTCTTGGCCATATAATAATAAGGGAAATTAAAATTAAAATAGCTATAAGACAACATTTCACAGATTGACACTCTTTAGTACACCCAGTAAAGCCAAGTGATCACAAAGATGTGGGGAGAAAAGAAACACATTCATTATGGGTGGGTGCTAGTGGGTACAATAGAAAAGGCATGCTCTCTTTAGCTAACAGTAGTACATGAAGTTCTACCCTGGAGAATGGCTTGCCTTTTCATAAGTTCCATGTAGAAGGATGCATACTATGGCAATCCTAATGTGGAAACAATGTAAATGTCACACAGAAGGGTAATGTTATATTCACATAATGGAAGACATTAAAAAATACATTTAAAAATAGTTCAGATATTTACTTGCATTGAAAAAACATAACATAATATTGGATAAAAAAGGAAGTCACTAAAAGGTAGAGTATGATATCATTTATAAGGCAAGAAGTTAGTCTTATCCATGAATATAGTTAAAAAAAATCCAGGGAAATAATACATTTGAACGAGAGGAAAGTGGTGATGTCTAAAAAGAAAATGAAGAATAATGAGACTTTTTTTGGTAGGTGGAATGTTCTCTGTTCTTTTTATCTTTTCTCTCTCTCCTTCTTTCTCTCCCATCCTTTCCATAAGAACTCTTAAGCAAGCATGACACAATTTTGATATTTTAATTTCTCTTGTTGGCACACACACAGGTGTTGGCTATATTCCTTTTCATACTTTTCCGTATGTTTTCATTATTTCATAATTAAAAGTAAAACATTAAAAAAAAAAACAAACTATCACTCTACTGTAAGGTCCTTTTCTACTCACATTTTTCGAGCCCTGAGCCAGACTCATACCATAGGTCCTATCATTGCTAGAGTAACTTACCAAGCCCCCTGGCCTTCCATGCAATCTACCTGGCCTATTGCTTCCAGAATATTCTTAAAAAACACACTGAAGTAGGTAGAGCAAGCAAGCATCAGTATGTTATTGATTTTATAGATGAAGAAAAAGAGGCCTTTTGCCCAAGGCTCTATAGGCAGAAATGGACTTAAACCGCTAGTCTCCCTGTGAAGTGCTCATTTCATTACTCACCTTTCCTTATATTATTTCATGTCAATTTTGCCTTGAAAAATAGTTCAATATCCTTTTATATCATATACAAACATGATGAAAAAGAGAAGCAGTGCAAATAGATTTTACCTCTTGTGTCAAACCAGATTAATTTGTAATTGTTATCTACATTATGTGTTTCTTTATTGTTCTAAAGAAACAATTCACAACAGCCATGTTTTTAGTTTTGAAGGGGAAAAAACACTTTATTTTTATTATAAAGTAAATACCTAACGGAAGTAGAAGAGGGAAATCTGTGCATAGATGAAGGCAATAGTAAGCAGTAAAGGAGAATAAGAAAAAGGTACATCAAATTGGGTACTTACAACGTCCAACCTCGTTAGATATGGAAGCCCCATGGAGACAGCCAAGCTGGATTCCCAATGGAGAGACCTGGATGAACAGAGCAACCTCCACTCAGGTGGGACTTCCAACTGACCTTCCCCATCAGGGCCATAGTTATAGGACAAATGATGGGGTCCGAAGCTAGGAAGTTAAACATGTGTTTCCCTACATGCAGTTTGGAGCGAGCTGCATTCCATGTTATTATGTCCAGTGGAGCCAGAAGGGATGCAATGCAAATTTTTTAACTCTTGGCATCCAGACCAGAAGGGCCAATTCTGACCTGGAGGCCAGCTAATGTCCACCAACCAGGCTCCTGAGGTTACTCATGCAGCACAAGTCTCACAAAAAACATGCTTTACCCTGCCTGCCTACCTGCAGTTCTGGACAGTGGGTTATGTAGGACAAATCACAGAAACCTCTATGAATACAGTACAGGCATTCACCGGGATCCACAGAAACTGGGTCTTGATTGTATCTCAGGATTTGTCTCCATATTGCTCATGCTTCAGATTTGACATCCTAATGGTATTAGCTACATGGAAGGTAATTATTTGGTGATGATTCTTAACTACTTAAACGTAACTTGTTTGTGTTTCCTTACACACACACACACACACACACACATACATACACACACACAGAAACATGGCCACGACAAGCATGACTTTCACTTCTTGTCTGATCTGCTTTAAACTTTGGACTGTGACCTTTTACCCTTTTACCCTGATGTCCATCACCCTTACTTCATCCCACTGAAGAGCTCAGGGCCTTGCTGTTGGTTGACTCACCCCATGTCATACAGTTAAAAGTGGAATATTTTATTGATTCTATTGCAATTTCTTCACATATAAGGGCATCATTCTTTCCTGAGAAGTGCTTACATGATCCAAAACAGGCTGTAAATCTATGGGCGACTCAGTGTTTCTTAGTGGTTTGAAATCTTACTCAATGAAGCAGAGAAGAGTAGTCTGCAAAATTAAGCAAGCAAGCATTCTGAACTTGTGTTCTACAACCAGTTGCAATTTCTTTTTCCTCCTAATGTTCCGAGAGTGTTAACCTAACATAGTCAATGACAACTTTCAGATAGTGTCTCATGTAAAGGTTGTATTTGGAGAGGTTCTTAGAATCTTACCTCAGCTAGTCTAGGAGTACTAACCCTTTGACAGAGAGAATTCCTGACCCATTGCCCTGTCAGTCTCTGAGAGACAGAGCCAAGGCAGGAGATGCCTCTTGAAATCCTCTCCTCTGGGTCAGATCTTTTTCTTGCTAACATGTCAGCATAACATCTGGGGTGTGAAGTCTCACCCAGTTGTCATATCCATGAAATTGCTCACCATCTATTTCCATTATCACTGCTGCACACAGCTAGGCTTAATGGTCTCTTGCAGCAAAGTGAATAGGAAGGGAGGGCCATGTAAAGTGAGTCAGAAAGGGTTAGGATTCTTTCTCCCTGTAGCAAACACCTCATGAGGGAGGAAAAGTGGTCATTTCTTTTTCAATTTTATGATGAATATCAAACTAATAAACCACAGGTCTTAGATTCTACAGAAAAAGAAGAAATTATAGTAATTCCTTATGTTTAGAACATTACATCTTTCAAGTTAGCTCAAAGATTTTAATAGGCTTTTTCCCAACCTCTAATCCCTCATGCCTAATGAAGACTTCTTGAACCATGTATTAAGGGGATTATATTCTTTTATTGGTTATTTCCTTATTCTCATACTCTTGAAATGTATGGCCTGCAGATGCTGAATCTTTCACAGTGGAAACATTTTTTTCCTATTTATTCATAGTATTGATCTTTGTACTCTCTTGTCCTTTAGGACTCTTCCCCTACAGTTTATTTTTAATGCTCTCTCTCTAAGAATACTACTGATGCCCTCTAAGAACATCACACTGGTGCTAGCATTAGAAGGCAGGCTCAGTGGGGTGCCTGGGTGGCTCAATAGGTTAAGTGTGAGAGTCTTGGTTTCAGCTCGAGTCATGATCTCAGGGTCATGAGATCGAGCTCCACAAGGAGACCCACATAGGGTCATATGCTCAGTGGGGAGTCTGCTCAAGATTCTCTCTCTCTCCCTCCCACCACAGTTCTCTCTTTCTCTGTCTCTCAGATAAATAAATCTTAAAAAAATAAAGCTCAAAGAAATGGAGAGGAATGGCTTCTATATTTACAATCAAAATATAAGCATGAGTCCATTTTGACACATATTATTTGACCTATGAGTAAATTAATATTTCTTTTTGGGCCATAGTTTCCTTACCTGTAAAATGAAGCGGTTAGTTCCTCTGATGTTACATGTGTGATGTGATGACCCAAAGTCCAATGACACCATCTGTGTCTACACCTTTGTATCACCAATTCCTATTCCTTTGTTCTCATGGGAGCTACTCTTCCTTATCCATCAACTTGACTTCCATATTTGCCTTCTGCCTGGAGTCAGTTGTCTTAGGAGGTATATAGTTTGAGTTACTTTTTTCCTTCTTAGTAATTAGACTTTATTCAATTCAGTGAATTGAATAAAAATGATTTAATTGGAGTACTTGATTGTGTTGTTGCTGAGTATCATTTACATTTTTTAACTCCCTTTGGGATGAGGGATAATCTAGCATTGCCATATGGTGCTCACACCATTTCATCAATGATTATTCCTGCAAAGATGCAGTGGAGCTTGATAGTCCATGTCTAAGTTCTGAGATAGGTTTATCAACCGAAGTTAGAATTAAAGACTTCTTTTCTGTCCTTAGGTTGGAATTCCATTAAAAACAGCTAAATAAAAGAATAAAGATTTAAAATGCATCTTTGATTTTTTTTGTTTGTTTGTTTTTGTGGGTCCTATTTGCTTTATAAATCTCTTTCTCATATACTTTTAAATCAGCTATGTTTTTCTCTGGCAGGCTGTTGCTTTCATATTGTTTTATAAAATATGTTCATGTTGGGTTTTGAAGCAGATGCAGAGCACCTGTCTTTGTATAAGGGAATATGGTTGGCTTTTTTTTTTTTAATTAAAAAAAAAATTTTTTTTTTAGGATTTTATTTATTTGACAGAGAGAGAGAGACATCACAAGTAGGCAGAGAGGCAGACAGAGAGAGGGGGGGAGGAAGCAGGCTTCCTGCAGAGCAGAGAGCCCGACGTGGGGCTCGATCCTAGGACCCTGGGATCGTGACCTGAGCCAAAGGCAGAGGCTTTAACCCACTGAGCCACCCAGGCGCCCCTATGGTTGGCTTTTTACTTTTCCTCTCTTCTCTCTTGCCTCACCCTGAAATGAAGGTTGCAGTTTGGGGGAGAAAAAAGGATGGGTGCTCCATGTTCTCTACCTTGAAAACTCAGGGAGTGCAGGATTACCAGCCCAAGTCATTTCTCTTTCACTAAGCATCCTCTGGATCATCTTTATTATCTTTTGAATTTCTCACAAGTCGATCAGACACATCTGCTCTGCTTTCTAAACTTAATACAAATACTACATTTTATGAGAGGTCCCATTGAAGCCCTTCAATTTTAGGTTTGAGAGGAAGAAAGTTGAGCCCCCCAACCCCTCCCTCAGGTGCTGGGTATGAGTGTGTGCATGAGAGAGATTGTGAAAGAGAGAGAAAGAGAGTGAGAGAGGAGAATGAGAGAGAGAGAGAGAGAGAGAGAGAGAATACTCAGCAAGGACTAAGTCCTCCATTGGTTCTCTGCCAAGGAACCCTCTTCACAGATTCCTCTGTGCCTCTTCAATATACTCAATAATGAGAGATGGATCCAAGAGACCTGCAACTAGTTCACAAATAGTGGCTTTAAAGATTTCTCTGGGAGGAGAAATCTGTCTTATGCTCTTAGAGATATCTGATATCTGCTGTATTTTGGCTTTGCAGTAGAAACTTTGAGTTTAATGTCATATTACAAATATAGTCATAACATTGACAAGAAATCATATTTTAACAGTCACATCTTGACTCAGATTCAAACTTTTAAGAGGACTATACATCCTCCAGTCATTTAAACTTGTTAAAAACTTGGTCCTGAATAATACCAGGTCACTATAAGATAAAATGAGACATTCTTTCACTTTTTAAAGTTTTAATTACAATACACCAGAATTCATTCTACAACTATCTTTTGAGCAGCTACTCTATGACTCTTTGCTAGTTAAAGCATGCAAAGCTGAATAATACAGAGGTTTCCTCCTCGAAGAGTTTGTAAATGAATAGGGAAAATGGGTAATTAGAGGGCACTCTATAAGTACAGTTGACAAATACATACACAGTGTCACAAGAGCACATAAGAGAAGCACCCAACCCCATCTGTGGGATATCATGGAAGGTGTTCTGGAAGAAATGGTATAAAGAATAAGCCTGAAGGTTGCGTATAACCAGGAGAACAGAAGGAAGGAGAGTTCCTGGAACAGAGCAGAACATGTGGAAGGATCCCAATTTATTAGAAGAATAATTCATGAACTCAAAAAGGCACAATCACTACAACTAGACAATATGATATGGCAAGAGATATAAGCAAGAGCTAGGTGGTCATGACCTTTTAAAACATAGTATCACAAAATTTAGACTTTAGTTACTGGGAAATGGAGAACATTATATTAGGTGTTCAGGTCCTAAAGATACATTAGGCAGCATCCATAACTATGAAACAGAGTATAGAGGTTATCTTTTTTTGCATAGGTACTTTGTAGGTTTTTTTTTTTTTTTTTTGGTATATTTTCTTGCTTAACTTTCATAAAAAAATTATGATAAAAGTGTTGGCTTCTTATAAAGTTGAGTAAAATGGGCTTATACGTGTTAACGAGATTTGCTCAAGGTCACACAATAGCTTTGGTAGCAGGAGATTTTGAGTCTTTATCTTTTAAACTCAGTTCTTCCTTATTTTCATCATGCTAATAGAGGTTTATGGACATTTGAAAAACTCTAGGTAATTTTATCTATTAGCCAGTGATTGTTTACACACAAAGATCAACAGTTACAACCCTAAGAAAAATTTTAAAAAGTTAGATAAATCTATTCTCAACTAATGCACTTTATTCCTTTCCTTTCTAGTTAATATAAATTCTTACAAGTTTTAGCTATACCTATGCTAAAATATCCCTCCGTGAGGAAGTCCATGAACTTACCTTGGTCATCTAGTTCTATACTCACTGCTTGGCATCTAACTAAATCCATTCCTACTCTCTTATCTTGGAAGCAATTTTTTTTTCAAAATTTTATTTATTTATTTGAGAGAGAGAGAGAGTGCACAAGCAGGGAGGAGGGGCAGAGGGTGAGGGAGAAGCAGACTCCTTGCTGAGCAAGGAGCCTGAAGTAGGGCTCAATCCCAGGACCCTGGAACCATGACCTGAGCCGAAGGCAGATAAACATTGGACTGAGCCACCCAGATGCCCCTAATCTGGGAGCAATTAGTCCACTTGATAAATAGATGTTAGATAATATATAGATAGATGATATAGATAGATAAATAGATAGATAGATAAACTTAAGGACCATTTATTAAGCTATTACTTTAATAAAGTAAAGTAAAACTGTTAAGGATCAACAAACCAAGTTTCCCTATTGCTTTTAACTTTAAATAATTTTTGTTTCATTCTCCAGAAAAGAAAAATAAACAAAATGAAATGAAAGGCTAATAAGGCTAATACTGCCTGAAATGGTGTGTAAGACCCAGAGATTAAGAGAGAATGGACTCTAGATAAGGACATCTATTGGGGTGCACCAATTAAGCATCTGCTTTCAGCTCTGGTCATGATCCCAGAGTCCTGGGATTGAGCTCTACATTGGGCTTCCTGCTCTCGAGGATTCTGTTCTCCCTCTCCCTCTGCCCCTCCCCTGACTTGTGCTTGCTTTCTCTCTCTCTCTCTCTTTTTCTCAAATAAATACAAAGGAAAAAATAAAGAGCCTTGAAGGATCAGGAACCCTCCCTCCTCATCACTTAAATATTCTCTCTATAAATTCATCACCAATGAGGTGTTGAATGATAATAATCACGTATTAATGTTATTTTTTTAACATTTTTTTAAAAAATTAAGACTTTATGTTTTTAGAGCAGTTTCATGTTAACAGCAAAATTGAGGGGAATGTACAGAGATTTACCATATGGTTCCTGCCCCCACACATGCATAGCCTTTCCAGTCATCAGCATCCCCTACTACCATGGTATGTTTATTACCACTGATGAACCTACATTGACACATCATAATCACTCAAAATTCATAAATTGACATTATATTTCACTCTTGGTGTCCTGTCATTCTATGGGTTTGGACAAATGTATAATGGCATATATATTCACCAATACAGTGGCATATAGAGTATTTTCACTGCCCTAAAAATCCTCTGTGCTCACCTCTCTGATTACTTTCAACTTGTGAGGAAGGAATTGATATGAATATAGGGAATCTGGCTTGACAGCCCCAGATCTTCAGCTCTATACCCTTGTGTTCTCTCATTTAGTTTGAAAAGTATCTGGAAAAGTCCCTGAGGGTCCCTTTTGACTTACTTTTCCTATTTCCAGACCAATAATCTGCATCCAGAGATCCAGAGTCAATTAAGAATATGAATACTTCCATTGGAAAGCTGCTGGGAGTGTGGGAAAGCATCTTACAGAAGAAATGGGGAGGAGTACTGGGCAGGTGGAGCAGTCATGCCCGCCAGATTCCCTGCATTCTTATGAAGTGGTAGCCTGGGGTCTGCTTAAATGCTTCAATGATGGAACAATAAGTACCTTAATGAGTATAAATGTTCTGCAGTATTATTTCTGAAAATTTCCTTAATTGAAATGCATATCAAACCTACAAGCCTTTGTTTTCTTAAGATCTTTAAAATAACCAATCAAACTCTCAGAGCAACAAGACTGAGGAATTTGGAGAACCCTTACGGTTCACTGGTTGCCAGAGGAACTGAAAATGAAAAGACCAACAGAGTTGTATTTTTAAGCACTTGAACTCCAAAGAGTTTTGTTTGTGAGAATTTTGTTTTATAATTTATTTTTTTCTAAATAAAAGCTCACAGTCAAGTATTTGCGCTATCTTGGTTTAAACAAATAGGAAAAGAAAATTGGATTGGCTTGATCCTTCATGAATGTTAGGTAGCATATTGTACATGCAGTGAAGGACTCTGAGGACCCTTCTGCCAAGCAAATTGGCATTGTTCCCCACTCTGTGTGTGAGGTAGAGTGTTCGGGAAGAATGTGCATGGGTAAGCAAGCAGCCGCTGGTGGGCAATGAGGAGAGAATTGGATGTGGTGAAATGACACTTTGGATTTACCCTTCTAAACATGTCTGTGGTCTTAATTTCCTGCTATTTCCTCTGTGTCTTAATAGAGAGTTGGGAGTAGGAAAAAATAAGAAAGTGAGATTTTTTTATTTGTAGCTTTGGAAAGCACTAGACAGAGCATTAAAGACTTCGATTTAAGCCTGGTTTTGATAATTTACAAGGTGGCTTTCTTTCTTTTTTTATTTAGTGATTATGATATATTGGATATTATAATATGCTAGACTACATGCAATTATAAAATTAGTTATATATAGGAACAGACTTAATCCTCAAAACAACCTTTTGAGCACACTGTTACTATTTTTGTCCAGTGTAGAGTTGAGGAAACAGAGAGATTAAGTACTTACCAAAGTCATCCATCCACTAAGTGGCAGAACCAATAGGTGATTCTAGACGCCCGCCCCCACTCAGCTCTACACCATCTTTCAATAGTTCACTTTTATTAAGCACTTACTACATATAATATATTATTTTATGCACTTTGCATGTTAATTTTTATCATAATTATAATTAAATCATGGATTAAACTGTGAGTGTTTAATTGAATAAAGAAGAAGTGAGTGCAAGGCATTATAATAATTATTAATTATGTTCCAACTTCAGAGAAATCTTGTAGCATAACACTTTTCTACTTAATTTAGACAACTACTTTTGTAATAGGAATTTTATAAAAATTTTGTAATTTTATAATTTTATCTTCTCTGTAATAAAAATGTTAAATATTTTAAGATATTATATATAAAATACATAATTGTATAGTAATAGTATTATCAGTGCTATCTTAACTGTTTTTTATCTAGTATTCATTTAGTCCTGAAAACTGCCAGTGAGATGGTACTGTTATTTTTCCCAACTTGTAAATGAGAAAAGAAAGATTCAGAAATGGGACCACTGTGATACCTAAAGCCAAGCATTTCATTCACTCTAGAATTCTGGCTCTCACTGCCCTAATTTTCTACCTTGTCTTTGTTTTCTCTCTGCTTATCAAAATTGTATATATATATTTTTTACCTCTAAGCGACAGCGAGTTAATTCATGCTAAAGTGCTTGTGAAATCTCTACTTTCTCACTGCCTGGTGCTTTTGGAGATGCAGGGATGGATGAGGAAAAGCCAAGATAAGGCAGGCAAAGTATCCTTGTTCAGACTTTAACGATGCTCTGTGTGGAAGTGAAAGCATGTATGTGACACGTGTAACAAAATTTTCTCTTAATGAGCATTTCTTTTTCTCCTCACTATCTTTTTACTAGGATGCCACACTGTCACCTGCGGGGAATCCTGAGCTGATACAAATTGCTTCAGCCTCTGGAAGAAGAAAGAGAAATTCCTTCCAGAAAAAATGAAAATTACTTAAGTGGATAAAATTCTGAATTTTATGGCAAACAGTCTTTTCTTTTCCTTTCCTTTCCCTCTCTTTCTTTCA